>NC_088979.1:165593543-165909887 GCF_963932015.1 Anas acuta | reverse complement strand
AGTAATGTTTAAAGATGAACCTATTATTTTAAGGATTATCAATATGATGGTAAATTAAAAAAAGGCAAGAGTAAGTTTTAGTTAGCTTTAGTTTAGTTAAAGTTTAGTTTAGTTAGCTTTAGTCTAGTTAGCTTTAGTTTAATTACGTTCTGTGCTGTTTTTGCTGTATATATCATTTCCAATATTTCAAAGTTAGGTTTTGATAAGCATTTGTGGAATTGATATAAGAATTACCAAGACAGAATATGGCACAGCCCACCACAGCCTCTATAGAAAAGCTGTCAAACACCATCCTGCATTTTCCATATCCTGAAAACCCCCTTAGACATGGACAGACCTTACCAATACCAAAACCTATTTGTTTGGCACTATCATTAAAGGTAAACTCCTGTTTGATCTTCACCAGCTGCTGTTTTCAAACATTCCTCAAACCCTTGCAGAATGGCTTAGTTCATTCATGCTCATTTGGCAGTTTAGAGAAAATAGATTGTTTTTCCTTATTGCACTACAGCTCAGCTTCAAATAAGCTCAAAACTGTTCTTGGCATTACCTGTGAGCTTAGTGAGAGAGTATCCAGAAGATAATACACTTCATAAAACTACTGACTCTAGCTTGCTAAATTCAAAATCGCTTGTATTTAGAGAAAATGGTGTATTTTTTTCTCCAACAAATAATATTTGTAAGGTGTTAAAGTTCATTGTAAAGTACTGTTGATAGAGTTCACTGGAATTTGCATTAATAGCTTTGTAATCCCTGGGTGAAAAAGCAGATAATTTGCTTTAGCAGATTATTTGTGTTTTTGTTGTTGTTTTCAAATAGGAAATGGTGGAAGGGATTTAGTTTACTGACAAAGCAGAAAAGTAATTTCATTAACTATGTTAATTTAGACTTCCCTAGGAAAAAAATAAATAAATAAAACTATAGTTTATTACATTTTCATTTACAATTAATCTATTTTTGAAGTTCTAATTAAATGCCTGAGTGACAAAAATAGATTTTTTATTTTATTTTTTTTAAGAGGAAGAATGTTTATTTTGTATGATGTGTGAAGCATATGTTTTATGCTTTCCAAATCTGAAGTTAGCAGATATTATCTCAGAATTACATTCCTGATACTGGGCTTGAAAGGTGGTTTCTATTACTTTCACTTGAGAGCATAATGATTTTAATATAAAGTCTTTTAGGGTTTTTGCATTTTCCTCTCCTGAGAGGAAAAGGAGTAGGAAAGACATCCTACTTGGTCATTTTAGCTTACTGTATTTCCCTCACAGTGCATCAAAAATATGTAACTTCCTACTATTCAAATTTGAGTTTGGCCTTCTGAACTTTTATGGGCTTCCTGAAAATTACTAACCATAAGTGATCCGTTAAGAGATAATCTCCCATTCCAGGTAACCATTCACCTGGATGTGAGGCATGCAAAAATCTTGGCTCAATGTGAAAGGCATTGGAAAATTGACTCAGTATGTATGTTCTGTGATGGTACTGTTAATAATATAATTCTTGATTAAATAAATGTGCTTCTTTAACCCCAATCTGCTGCTAAGGAACTCTTCTGGCAGAGGCATTAGATGTATAAAGCATTTTTACACACCATAATAAGATCTTTGGTCATTTCCACTCCAACACAGGGGGACTGCAAGGAGAAAGGATTATTCATACCTACAGTTATTTTGTATTTAAGTTTTGAAGAGATTTCTATAAGAAAAGACAAAAAGCAAAAAAAGCAAAATAAGGATTAGAGGGCAAATAGGCCTGATCTGAACTTAAGTCAGGCTAAAAGTTCAACAGCTTAATCTTGTGAACACATGTCCTTAGGAATTTTGTCCTTATCAATTAGCAGTTGGAGTTAGACAAAATACTGACTCATAATTCTATAATAAAATATTTCCTACTCTTTAGAACTGCAGAAAATGTAAAATAAGAACATTCACTTAAAACCATATTGACACCATATCCACCAAATAAAAAAATAAAAATAAAAAAGATATATCTATGGTAATAAGTGAATCTCTGGAGGAGAGTTTAAACAGTCATGACTTCTTTTCAGATGTATAATGCAGTGATCATGACTTCCTTTTATTGCCATTGATTCAAGAAATTTAAAGATTTCATTGGCATGTTAAAATTAATACATTATGCTGTTGTCATCAGCCTGCTGCTGAGCCTAAATGGAGTCACTTCACCTCTCAGAGTTTCCATGTTACATTTTTCTCTGTTTTGATTGAAGATTGAGATCTTCTGAGCCTGCAGAGGCCAGTATATGCCCTCCTCATGTGTAGTAGTAGACCTACAATATCTGTCAGTTTCTCTGACACTATTGTGCTAAAATTATTAACAGGGATTGATTTTTTGATATATCTTAAAGTTTCCTTGTAACAAGCAACAGAAATAACAACAACAACAACAACAAAAACTTTGGCCTTCTATCATTTTAAAATGCATTATTTGTTCTTGTAGCAAGGAATATACATGTAATGAAAATAAGATCTGTATAAGGCTTTTGAAAGCTATAACTGGCAAATGGAGGGAGATGAGTCTTCTCTTTCTTGATGCAATGATACTTGACAACCCATTTCTTTGCACATCCTTTGTGTCTCCATGACCAGCTGTGTACTCATGGCTGCAAGAAAAGTCTTATTTGAGTATAGAGTATATTTCACCTGTGTCGAATTGTGTCCTTCTGTTCTCCAATTAAGTAAAAATTCTTTGAGCATCTTGAAATTACTCCAGAATCTATGACAGCCAGTTTGTGGCATTGGGCAGAGTGGGCTTTCTTACTGCATTATCTAATGGACAGTTCTTCATCTTCTGGGAACACTCCAAGACAATTTATAGATTTTAGGGAGCTGATGTAGGTTCTGAAGAACTTCCTGTCCCTATGC
Organism: Anas acuta; assembly: GCF_963932015.1. Lineage (NCBI taxonomy): Eukaryota > Metazoa > Chordata > Aves > Anseriformes > Anatidae > Anas > Anas acuta. The sequence continues at coordinate 165,907,002 of NC_088979.1, read as the reverse complement.
AAGACAGGAATGATTCAAATGTTGTCCTGCCTCTTCCCATGGCTTCCAAGGATATTCAGTCTGTTCTGCCAATACAAACATGACTGGACCTCAGGTGCATGATTTTCTTCCTGGATTGTGAAGTCACTTGACAATATCACTGCATCTCTGTCCAGCATCATTTTCTGCAAAATCCTAGAAAATCTGAGATGCATTCTATTCAGAGAGATGTATTTGTTAATATCATTATTACTGAAATCAATATTACCGAGACAGAGCAATTTTGTGGAAGGATTTTTGTTTGTGTATAATGCTTGTTCTAAACCTAAAATGGAGTACAAGGATATGTATTCATTCTTATAGTCTAGCTTCTATTAAGCATGTGAGCAATTATACATTTTAAACATTTTAGTGTCACTTTTCAAGAGAACTATTGCTGTATTCATGTACTCTTGTAGGCTCCCCTGCTCAGAATGCATACCAATTTCAGTTTTGTAAGCCTATTCATATTTTAATTGATTTCATGAATTCCAATTTGCAAAAGAAAGGATGTTAACTCTGTCAGAATAGAAGTTTATTTCAGTTCTTAAAGGGTTATCACAAAAATCCATTTTACAACTGCAAGTTGTAAAATATGTAATTTTGACTGTCTTTTACATTATAATAATTGTAGTTGCCACCTTTATGCAACGAATGATGAGGAAACCAAAACAAACAAACAAACAAAAACCTTTAAGGCTACCTGGATTTAAAGGAAAAACCCTTATCAGAAATTAAACAGTAGGTAACTTCTTCTACTTGCTGAGGATTGATTCCTGTACTGAGGGTAAAGGCCTAATAAGTGATACATTCGTCCTGAAGATTTAGGATTAGTGTGTAAACACACTTTATTTATTTATTTATTTATTTTGGTCTTCTAATTTGGTGTATTAATGTTATGTCGATATTTCCATTATCGTCACAGTTTTTCCTTAAGAATCCATTTGTTGATACAATGTCTTGCTCAGACGGAAGGAAAGATTAAGAAAGTGAAGTCAAGTTCATAATGATTGCTTACAGCTCCCCAGGAATACGGAAACTGTCAAACTGCTTTTTCCAGTTTTACAGATTACTTTGACTGTCCTTTTTGTTTATGTTGCACACAGACACCACTTTATTACAGCTTGTGGAAACAATCCAGTGCTCTTTTATGAGCTCTAACATACATATTTTGTGTTCATTTTCTGTAGCACTTCATCAGCATTTGTTCTTGACCCAATGGAATAATTTTACACAAAAAGAACAATGTGCTACCTGTTAGCTACATACTAGATGGTCTACACATAGTTAGGGGAACTACTACTTGTTTTGGTTTTGAAACTGCTCTGAGGAAATCAAATATTAGTGACAGACAACATTCCTTTAACTATTTTCAGGTTTTGTGTAAACCTGCCAGACCTCCTGGAAAAAAAAAAAAAATCCATTTCCTTTTTTATTTTGTAATGTATTAATGATTTTTTTTTTTGGTCTTTTCAGACAACACAAAGTGTCTATAAAAATATAATTCATATAAGGTAAAATAGATAACTCTATATCATGTATCTATGAAAATAAGAAACAACATAAAAATAAGTCCTCAGAAATATGAAACAGGGGAGATTGTTCACTGAAAAAGATGTAGCAGTGATTACCATCATAATTATATTCACAATACAAGATGAATTTTAAAAGTAGAAAAATAGCAGAAGTGCATTCTAATGTAACAATTTATACATAAATGCTTTAAATAAAACAAATAATCATGCAATTAATACCTTAGGGAATACATGATCATAAATACTTTATTCAGATAACAGCAGAAATTGTCATGAACAGGCTACATATTTTTATTATCTCCCATGAAAAGAATGACAGAAATGTAGTCTATTTATTTGGTTCTTAAGGTTCTTATAGTTTCTTTTGGGAAAATTCTTATGGAATGTAATTGAAAATTAAATCAATCATGTGTAATAATAGCATCCAGACATTCTTGTAGCTTCCCATGAATAAGCGAAAACCACTAAATATTTATTGTTCTAAGATCCTTAAAAACTTAGCTGAAAATAGTTAATTTTTGAATGGAAATTTGACAATTCCCATGAAAGTTATGATCTTGGTAGATTGTTTCTCATGCTTAAAAAAATAAAAATGTTTACATTTCTTTGTATTCATTTCAGTGAATACATATTCTTTACATATACATCATACATAAATATCTGAATACATTTCAGATATTTATCAGAAACAAATAACCTTTTAATCACAGAAATGTAGACTCATTTTCAATATCTTGTAAGCTGTGTTTTCATAACCCATCACTTAACAGTAGTTTGGCAATAATATATGCATAACAGTCTTATAAACTTGGATGTTCTATAGAAAACATAACATAATTCTGAAGAAAATACAAACTTGTCAATCTATTCCAGTCACATCATCTGGAAATTTATCTGCAGGCATGTCTCAAATAAGGGTCTCCAGCGTTCAAGACGTTTAATTCTCTCACTGAAATTGTTCTAACCTGAGCAGTGATCTCTTCCCAAGTCTGACTTTAACGGACAATAAGTTGATGCAGGGAGAGACTAGGCATAATTAAACTCTGCATTTTTAACAGTTTTCCCCTTCATATCTTTACTTCCAAACCATTCTTTTTATTGTAGTGATTTTCCATTTCATTGCTGTCTGGCTGCAGTTTGAACATTATCTGAGATAAGAGTGAAAGGTTTTTCTTGTGATAGTTCCATGAAGCCAAACACTGACTCATTCCTTTTGTATATCAAAGTCTGAAATATATCAAAGAAAAACAGTCTGAGAAATATTTCACTCTCTCTTTTCTCTTCTTTTGGAGACACTGATGTACAACTCTTGGAAAAAAAAAATAATAGTTCTTCTCTCCCATCCATGCAGATGACACATTGGCCTTGTCATCTCACAGTAACTGAAAATAATAATGGTTCAAATCACTTTCATATATACTTGTGACCACATGTGGTCACAAAACAATGCGAAAAAATGCTTGTACTGTGAATGTTGGAATGTTGGTGGAAAAATTGTCTTCATGGTTTCTGCTGTTCCCCCCCCTTTTTTTTTTTTTTTCAATTGTCTCTATCTAAACCGTGCAATGGAGCTGTGACAAGACTAAGCTTGTGACAATCATGTCAGAAAACTAGCACCTAGGGCAGATTTATTTTCTGTTTTGCGATACTGAGGTTTATCTGCATATCTATAGATAACTGTACCTCTGTAAATAGTTTTATTTCAGATTGTTTCTCTAATTTTTATAAAATTATGCATGAGTTGAATCTTTATAAGGTCCCATGTTTCTTTTCTGAGTGACATCTACAAAACTCATATTTTATTCTGCCTCTGGTAATCACAGCCTCACTGAAGTGCTGATTATTCACACACACAGGGATTTTACAAAAGTATTAAGGTACATCCTCAGAAGTTGTGAGCAACAGACTACTGACCAAAGCAAAGCAAAACTTTGTTTAGGATGGTCAGAGTAGGGTAGAGGTACACAGTCTTGTAGACTGTTAGGAGGAAAGGTCTCAAGACAACTGCTAGAAAACAGATTTTCAAGGTACTATTGGCAAAAATTGAGTCCTTTTTGACAACACCAGTTGAAGTGACAAATTCTGAAGAGACATGGGGCTGGAAGTGCCCCTTAGTCAGACTTAATACTAGTGCCAGAATATAAGGGTGCTGTTTCTCCTTTGAGTGGATGAAGATGCAGAAACTCGAGGTTCAAATCCTTCCAGGTATGTCTCACTTCAGAACATGATCTAATGGTGCCTTTCTAGCAGCAAAAGGAAGATAACAGTATTCAGTCTTTGACTTAAAACTGGAACTGGTGAACTCTCTTAAGTGGTGATTCGAAGAGCTTAGTTTATTCAGAATAGCAAAAGGAAGGCTGAAAGAGGAAGGCTGAAAGGAAGGATGACTGCTGTATTTTAGTAGTTTGCTGGGCTAAATGCCAGACTGAGAAATTAATGGCTTATATGAATATGTTTCACTGGTACAAGAGAACATGGGCATACACTGGAGTGAAACAGATTCAGGTGAGAAATTTTCTAGCCTTTATAGCAGAGAGCTTGTGGAACAACGTTCCTGTAGGAGAAGCAAATAAAAGATTTAATTAGCTTTTAGATGGAATTGCTTTGATTTATGAAAAAAATATAGAACATATTTTTTCACCATGAAAAAGAATGGGATTTGCAAACCTTTCCATTTCTGTGCATATTGTCCAGCCAGAAAAATGCAGAGAAGCACTCACTGAACACTCTAAGGAAGTTTTTTTTGTCACTCTCTGTGGTATAGCTGTTTTGGGGACAAACAAAAAGCTTCCATTTCTAGTGTTGTTAACCTGACATATTTTATAGATATTAAACCGTGCTTAAAATAAAGCAGCATATGCAGAACTGAGATCAGCTGTTATTTCAATTTCTCATGAGATGAAGAGCTAACTGTAGTCTTGGAGACACAAATACCCGGGAAGCACACGAAGCCATGGAGGTAAAGTTAAAAATAGCATGCCACTGAAGTGTGATGAAGTTGTAACATGTTTATGGCCATTTATCCAATAGTCTACCTTTGCTTTATGAGCCTACATATCCATTAAATTCACTATGAAAAGCAAGTTGGAAAAAAACACAGAAAAAAAAAAAAAAAAAAAAAAAAAAACCACCCATGTCAATAAATATGGGAAATTAAAATTGTTCTATGTGGGAACCCAAGGTTTTGGTTAATAGCAATATTCATCATTTTCTAATTCTGCTCTCTTCTTTTCCAAGAAACATATGGATGTGGTTTTATTTGGATGAAACATTTGTTTCAGTAAAAAATTTCAAGAAAGCAGGTTAGCATTATGTACTGCAGAAACCATGTTTTTCCATGCTTTTATACCTCAAAAATATCACTGAGGTAAAAATAAATCAGTCTAAATTCCCAGACCCAGATTCAGGAGAATCATTAAGTCAAAGCTTTTCTATTAACTCAGACATACAAAATTAAATTTTGCACAGACCAAGGCTACCATTTCTTTTTTTTTGCTGTTGTGACATACTAGTTTGTCTAATATGCATACAGAAGGACTGAGGAAAACAAGAAGGCACAGTCATGGTCCATAACAAGATAAATAGATGATAGATCGTTTCTGGGTAGGAACAGAAGATGAATTGATAGGTGAGGGAAACAAACAAACAAAACAAACAAACAAAGAAAACCTGTAGTCTTCAGGTCAATTATTATGTTCTGTCACCCCAGTTTGTAACTGTCTAAGCATGAAAACTCCGGGACTATGGAGTTGCTGACAATTTTTCAGCTTGACTTAACTATTAGCTTAAATCACTGAAATAATTATTTTTAAGAAATTCTTCATGCATTGTTTTTACTGTGAGGGATTTTACAGACAGGTTTAGTTAAGCTTACCAAGCTTTTGTTTTCAAGATTAAAATGGCAGACTGCTAGCAAGGTTTTTCTGCATATCACAGACATTTTTCACTGGCTCTTGACAAATGAGAGTTGGACTGAAGGAGGTTTAAGAAAAAGAGAATTTTGAAGACATACTGCTAATTGATAATCCAATTTGCTCATGCTCAAGAGAGATTTTCATCAGCTAGTTACATTTTTTTTTTCTTTTTTCACAGACCTTGTCATATTTTTAAGCCAAAAGACTCCCAAGAAAGATAACTCATTTATCTTATTTTATATTGCTTTATTGATTTTCTGCTGTGCCATATCAAATGACATGATTACAGTTTTGAAAAGTATCATACCTCTGTCTCTTGAAACAAAAACAAAAATAAAATTTTTGAATGTCTTCCAACAACAAGATAAAGTACGCTGGAGAAATTAGATCTGTTGTAAAAGATTTCTGACAGCAAGAAATTGTCAAAGTTACCAAGCTATTTAGCAAATTAGGGTGGAATTGGAGTGAGCATCCAGATGAAATTAGTGTGACATTCTGTATTATAACTGGGGTGTTGCAACTACTTTATGTCCTCAGATTTTTGACCCTTTGAATGATCACCTACTGTCACGAGAATACATTTAAGGCAATGTTGTGTCCTTGTGAGAGACCTACTCCAAAAGAGCAGAAAACTTACAGTTAGTGTTTTCACCTATTTTTAATTTCTACATTATTATGAATTAAATGTTACAATTAAAAAAGGTCTACGAGCTGATAGTCCACCATAGAAAAAATAAGATACAGTTAGTATCTTATTATACATATACTTATATACAGTTAGTATCCTGCCTAGTGTATGACAGGACTTTGGCAACAGACCTTAACATTCTTATAAAATGAACACATCTGGAAGTGGATATCATTAATTCATCACATGAATTAAGCAAAATTAATTAAATGTGCTTTTTGATTTTTTTTTTTTTTTGAATGATGGTTATATAGGCAAGATAAATATTCATAGATAGACCATAATTTAAAATATGTACTATAATGTTTTAATGTTTGACTCTGTATTACATTTCATTTCTGGTGGCACTAAAAGAACTTTAGATACCTCCACAATAGAAAAAAAATAGACAAAAAAAAAAAAAAGAAAACTGCCCAGCATGACTGACTGTTATTGCATGACCCAGCATGACCAGAAAATTATTTCAGATTAAAAAAAAAAAAAAAAGAAAAAGAAAAGAAAACAAACAAACAAGCAAACAAAACATACAAACAACAACAACAACAAAAAAAAAACAAACACTATGTCGGGGAGAATTAAAAGCCTGGTGTTCTCCTTATATAAATGACAGTTCCATCTTCCAGGGTGAAAGATGTAAATCCAAGGCTTTGCTGTTATTTTGAAACATGTAAAGCAGTCACATCTTCTCTTTACTGTGAGACAGGAGCCCAGATCAGGAGACAGCTGTGATATAACAGACTGCCTGGGCAGAGATAATTTAGTCATGTAGATTATGGATTTGTGTGATGTCATGATTCCCAGACGGAAAGAAAGTCATACAGAGCTTTTTGCTTATGGCATGCTATTGGTTGGCATTACATTTAACAAAATCCTGCAATCTCCTTTTAAATTCAGTATATGCATTTTCTTCATTGCCTGTTCTGAGGCATGGAAACTTTTTTTTTTTTTTTTAAATGCGGTATAGATACTCATTTAACATAAATGTAATGTTTTAGTTCATATAGTAAGCTATGTATTCCCACTAAATAACAACTTGACATCATATTTTGTCTTCCAGTATTTGCTAGGACTGTTAACTAATAATGAGGAATTAAAGTGCTATCTTTGTCCCCTTGCAAGATTGTGTTTTGTTACAACAGACACAGGGAGTGGAAGATAAATTTTAAAACATCTATCTGAACAGCAACAATAATTAAATAAATAATTTATTTGCAGTGGAAGAATCAATTCTGTAATGAACCCAAATTCTCTTGCTTTACTCATTGATCTTCTCAGGGTTTTTCTGTGCCAAAGATTAAAAAATAAAAAAGCTTTTGTTACAAATTTTCTTTTCTTTTTTTTTTTTTCTTTTTATTTTTTAATTATTTTTATAATTAATATATAAAATATATAATTAAATATATTAATTTTTACAATTATTTTTTATTAATAACTCCTGCACAGCGAGTTATTATCAGAAACAGCCAGCATGGGTTTATGAAGGGCAAATCCTGCCTGACTAACTTGATCTGCTTCTATGACAAGACAACATGCTTAGTAGATGAGGAAAAGGGTGTGGATTTTGTTTACCTGGATTTTAATAAAGCATTTTATACCATCTCCATGGTATTCTCCTGGAAAAAAAAACTGTCTGCTCGTGTCTTGGACAAGTATAGAACTTGCTGGATGAAGAACTGGCAGGATGGTCAGGCTCAACAAGTCTTAAATGGAGTTCAATTCATTTGGTGGCCCGTCCCCAGTGGCATCCCACAGGGCTCAGTACTGGGGCCAGTTTTGTTTAATGTTTTTATCAGTGATCTGGATGAGGGGATTGAGTGCACGCTCAGTAAGTGTGCAGTCAGTACCAAGTTATGCAGGACTGCTGATCTGCTTGAGGATAGGAAGAATTGCAGACGGATCTAGATAGGCTGGATCAATGGGCCATGTCCAGTCATATGACATCCAACAAGGCTATGCACTGGTCCTACACTTGGGTCGTAACAATCCTGTATAGCTGTATAGGCTTGGGGAAGGTAGGTCAGAAAGTAGCCTGACAGGAAAGAATGTGGGGATGCTCGTTGACAGCTGGCTGAACATGAACCACCAGTGTCCAGGTGAACCTCTTGTCCAGGTGGCCAAGAAGGCCAATGGCATTCTGACCTACATCAGAAATAGTGTGTCCAGCAGGACTAGCTAAGTGATTGTCCACTTGTATGTAGCACTAGTGAAACTGAACCTTAAATACTGTGTTCAGTTTTGGGCACCTCACTACAAGACAGATACAGAGTTTCTTGAGCTTGTGCAAAGTCCAACAAAGTTGGTGAAGAGAATAGAAAACAAGAGTTACCAGAAACAACTGATGGAATTGGGATTATTTAGTCTGGAGAAGAGGAAGCTGAGGGGAGACCTCATTGCTCTCCGATAGAACATGAGGATATCATAGAATCATTAAGGTTGGAAAAGACCTCCAAAGTCATCTGGTCCAAACCCCCTATCACCAATATCACCCACTAAAACATGTCCCTAAGCACCATGTCCAACCTTTCCTTAAACACCCCTAGGGATGGTGACTCCAACTCCACCATCTCCCTGGGCAACCCATTCCAACGTCTGACTACTCTTTCCAAGAAGAAATGTCTTCTAATTTCCAACCTGAACCTCCTCTGGTGCAACTTGAGGCCATTGCCTTTAGTCATATTGCTAGTTATATATAAGACGAGTCTGACTGCCAGCTCCCCACAGCTTCCTTTCAGGTAGTTGTAGAGAGCAATAAAGTCTCTCCTGAGCCTCCCGTTCTCCAGACTAAATAATTCTAGTGCTGGATGGTCAGCTTCTTCTCATAAAACTTGTGTTCCAGACCCTTCACCAGCTTTGTAGCCCTTCTCTGAACATGCTCCAAGACCACGATGTCTTTCCTGAAGTGAAGGGCCCAAAACTGAACAGAGTACTCGAAGTGTGGCCTCACCAGAGCTGAGTACAGGAGGACAACCATCTCCCTGGTCCTGCTGGCTTCACTATTCCTGATAAAAGTCAGGACACCATTGACCTTCTTGGCCACCTGGGCACGCTTGCTGCCTCATGGTCAAGTGAGCATCAACCAGCACCCCCAGATCCTTTTCTTCTGGACAGCTTTCAAGCCACTCTGCCCCAAGCCTGTAGCATTGCATGGGGTTGTTGTGATCAAAATGTAGGACCCAGCACTTAGCTCATTGGCCTCTGCCCATTGATCCAACATGTCCAGGTCCCTCTGCAGGGCCTTCCTACCCTCAGGCAGATTGACACTTTTCCCCAGTTTGGTGTCATCTGCAGATTTACTGAGGATGTACTCACTTCCCTCATCCAAGTCATCAGTAAAGATATTATAGAGGGTGAGCCCCAACACTGACCCCTGGTGAACGCCACTGGTGACTGGTTGCCAGTTGGATTTCACTCCGTTCACCACCTCTCTTTGGACCTGGCAACCCAGCCAGTTTTTAACCCAGCAAAGTTTGTACCAGTCCAAGCCATGTATTGCCAGCTTCTCCAGGAAGATACTGTGGGAGACCATGTCAAAGTCTTTACTGAAGTCTAAGTAGATTACATCAACAGCCTTTCCCTCATCCACCAGGCAGATTACTGGATCACAGAAGGAGATGAGGTCGGTCAAGCAGAACTTGCCTTTCATGAACCCATGCTGACTGGGCCTAATCCCCAGGTTGTCCTGCATATGCTGTGGGATTGCATTCAGGATGATCTACTCCATCACCTTTCCTGGCACAAAGGTCAGGCTGACAGGCTTGTAGTTCCCTGATTCCTCCTTATGACTCTTCTTATAGATGGGCATCACGTTAGCAAGTCTTCAGTCATCTGGGACCTCTCTGGATGACCAGGACTGCTGACAGATCATGGAAGGAGGCCCAGCAATCACACCTGCCAACTCCCCCAGCACCCTCGAGTGCATCCCATCAGGGCCCATAGATTTGTGAGTGTCTAGCTTGCCTAAATAACCTCTATCCCAATTCTCTTCAATCAGGGGAAAGTCTTCCTCTCTCCAGATTTTCTCTCTTGTTTCTGGGTTTGGTAGTGCGTGGGGGCTAGCCGTAGCAGTGAAGACAGAAGCAAAGAAGGCATTCAGTAACTCTGCCTTCTCAGTATCTGCCATTACCAAGCACCCACCTCGTTTAGCAGTGCACCCACATATTCCTTAATCTTCCTTTTCCTTCTGATGTATTTGAAGAAGCCCATATTGTTATCTTTGATGTCTCTTGTTAAATTAATTCTAACTGGGCCTTGGCCTTCCTCACTGCATCCCTGCATTTTCTGACAGCATTCCTATATTCTACCCAAGTGCCTTCTTCCACATCACGTACACTTTCTTCTTCTGAAGAAATCATCTCAAGTTGCACAAGGCAAGGTTTAGATTGGACAGGAGGAAGAATTTCTTCATGGAGAGGGTAGTCAAGTGTTGGGACGGGCTGCCTGTGGAAGTGGTAGAGTTCTTGGAAATATTTAGGAAACAGGTGAATGTGGCAATAAAACACATGGTTTAGTCATGAGATTCAGTATGCAAGGTTGACGGCTGGACTTGAATGTCTTTTCCAACCTAGATGATTCTTTATGATACTATGACTTAAAAGGAAGTGTTTGAAGCTAAGTACAATCTTACACTAGTAGTGCCTTCATCTTTTTTCTGCCCAGGATTTTTACAGTGATGATGCTGACTTAATTATAATTAAATTTATCTTGAGATGCCAAGTTTCAAACAACAGAATGCAAGATAGATATTAGGCAAAGCTCCTTGCTTATTGACATGTAAATATGCCTTTTAGGAAAAAAAAAAAAAAAAAAAAAAAAAAAAAAAGAAAGAAAATCAAGCTCAGAAAATACTTAGTTCTCAGGTTTTTATTCTCTCTTTTAAATGTACAAAATACTGTAGTATATAAAATTGCAATTTTACTAACAAAATTTTTAAACAATTCTGTATTATTTGCAGAGTAGTTCCAAATGACTGGAAAATAGAAAAAAATGCTGACAAGGTAAAAAAAGAGTGATCTAAGCTGCAGTAGGTCTACTAGGTTGACTTCACAACTTTGCAAAGTCTTAAAATACATTTTGAAACAAAGAACAGTCAAGGGCAGAGGTAATTGGGAAGTGGTAAATTGAGATAAATTGCAATATTGATCATCAAAGGTGAATTGTGTCAGACATCTTATGTCTTTTCTGTTAAAATTATTAATTTCTTAGATAGTATTGTTTGAGTACACCCTTTTCATCTGTCAAGATTTAAGTAATTCTTTTGCTAACACTCTCTATATGAAATTATTATTTAAGGTGAAAATTACAGGGACTCATAAAAGTACTAAGAACTGTATGAGAAACAGTATAAGAGTGTCATGGGTTGTGTCGAAGGCCATATAAGGAAAAATATGCCTCAAAAGTCTGTTGGACTGTTTCATACATAGTAACTTCAGAATATGAACTAATTATGTGTGCCTTTCAATTTGTTGAGTTGGGAGTCCTTGACACTGCAAGGCAAGAACAGATCTTCATACAAGAGTGAAATGTTCTTTCCAACTCAAGGGCTAGAAAATTGATGGGATAAAGTGAAAAAAAAATAAAATCATAGGGCAAGCACTTCTATTCTGAATTAACTAGCTAGACGTAAAGAAGAAAAGCGACCTACTTGCCTTAACTGGTCATAGAACAGCTATGAACTATCCATATGATACAATTTTGAAAAATTAAATTCGGGGATGAACTAGTTGAAATACCTTTAGGATCAGAGGTATGAGCACTGTATGATCAGGGATGAGCACTGTACATGATGTTGTTAGAACTTCATCTAGAGTGTCGTGCTACTATGTTCATGAGTAATTTTTAACAAATTCTAGGAGATGTTAGTAAAATGATCAAAACACTGAAATAATTTTGTTCAGGGAAAAAAATAAATAAAAGAGTTTTTTTGTTTTTATTATTTTATTTTATTTTATTTTATTTTATTTTATTTTATTTTATTTTATTTTATTTTATTTTATTTTATTTATTTTATTTTATTTTATTTTATTCAGTCCAGTTTGTCTTTAATAAGTTTAGTAAGCCATTTAATGAAATTTGGGGTAAATATCAGGGAAACAAAACAATTAGTTTAGTTCAGTTAAATTTAGTTCATAAGCTCATCGAAAAGAGTGTGTACCTAAATGGTATACTTAACTACAATTATTAGATTCAGGAAATTCATTTTCTTACACAACACTAGGGGTTTTTATGTCTTGATATCTTCAAGGGGATCTGAAAGGACACTATTTTACTGTCTTTTCATGCATATAACTGTTCCAAGTTTCAGAGCTGCTGATAGTCACCTGTGGGGAGGGATCAGCCAGGCCCACCATCCCCTGGAGCATCACTTTGCCATTCAGCTTCATTGGTTGTGCTTTGTTTTCCTGGGAAACACAGGAAAGAGGCTACAGCTAAGAGCAAAAAGTGAAAAGAGAAAAATGATTCTACTATGAGAGATCTCCTCAGCTATCTGATATTTAACATGTCATATGCTCATGGCTAGACCAAACAAAAAAAATATATGTTAAAATGGAAGGAGATACATTTGAAAGGGAGAAATGAAATTCTTTCCTTGTATAGACACACTTTGTATTCAAGGATCATCTAGGTACTTTATTTAACAAATTCTATGCTATTGCAGGGACCTAGAGCACTGGGTAGTTGTTTAACATACCTTTCAACCCAAGTGATCCTTTCCTATATTACATAACAGATGCAGCTTTTGGTGTTTTTCCAGGAGCTTGAAGTTAGTGAACTGGGATCTTGGAAAGTATTTTGTGGCCAGTGATTTCTGTAACATTCTGTGGACCTTCTGAAGGTTAAGGACTAAAATATTCCCTTTTCATTTTGGGACATTTTAAATTCTTATTTAGAAATACCAACTTGCTTTTAGATTCATGAGCCTTAAAATTGCAGTAATGAAATCCAGCTCCATTAATCTCTTGTAATCATTTATTCTTCTTTTTGGGAGTTTTCAAGAGTCTGGAGTGGGTCGGACTGTAAGTTAGTGAAAATTTGCAAGTAAATTGCAGTCCATTTTTTGGTTCAATTTGGTGTTTATAGTACCATCAAATATGTATATTTTCAATTGTGCAGTCAGATATGTAAAATCTTATGAGATTTCTTTTTTCTTCTGAAAAATCTCAGGCACCATGGAGCTGTTCAGCCCAAATAGCTCAGACACTTCCAGAAAGCCATTCTATCTTAAGACACTGTTGACTTTCTACTCTAATCACAAGGTAGATCCCAGACTTGAGGCTTAGGGTAGTTGACTTAGACATCTGTATCTCATTTTCAGTTACAGCAACTCAATCCTAGAAAATCATTCTGTTAAAAATTAATGTCAGTAGAGAGGCCATCAGAGTATCAAGCCAGCTACTTTATGAAACAATGTTAGATAATTTATTATAGTAATTACATTTTTTATTTATATGTGTATATATATTTATACAGTATACTTACACTGTACCTAAAATGTAATGTAATAGCATATAATAATCATGCTACTTCTACTAACTGCTAACGCACCATATCATACTACATTGTACTCCTATAACAATGTGAATGGAATTTTTAATGACTAATAAAATTTAAAGCAATGGAGCAATCCATTTATTAAGCACTCAGCACAGTACTTGTACTGATTCAAAGATTCACCCCAAACTGTTTATCTAAAAATAGGATCTATAAATAAATAATTAAAACGCAATTGTCTACAGATTCAAAATAGATTGACTATTCTCTTTTTAACTACTTCTTTTTGTTATTGGTTGTGGTGGTGGTTTTTTTTGTTTGCTTGTTTGGTTGGTTTTTATGTGTGTGTATGTTCAGTTTTTGATTTTGAACACCAATTAGCTCAAGTAACAATAAGGTAACAGTGAAGTGACTCAGATAGATTTTGAGGAGGAAAATGTGTACATTTTGTGGCAATAGAGGCTCCCTAGAGCTTGAAATGTGCATGCTCTTTTTGGTGGTTTAGATTTTAATGCAAGACAGAGAATAAATCTGTGAATGGTTTTACTGGTGCAAACATGTTCAAATTGAATGTCATAAACAGAAAACATTACTGTTTAGCCCAGAGGGTCACAAATCTGCTAAGTGACAAGTCAGTCTTTCAACTCATTAAAAATGAAAACAACTGCAATGAGTTTCTCAAAATCTTAAGAGAATCAATGGCAATGATTTCTTTGAACCTGATTTTATGGCAACAGCCTTAGACTTAAAGGTACAAAAGTAGTTGTCTCCTATTGATCAGAAAACCAGTAGGTGACTCTTGATTTAAATAAGCTGATTTGAATTTCAGTCTTTTCTTTGCATTTAAAATACTAAAAAGCAAACAAACAAAAATAAACCTTCTGGATAAAACAATGAATTATGTTTTAGAAATAAATATATTATACATTATCACACTATCTTAAAGACGGTCCATTTCAAATAAATATTGCCTTTCTGCATTAAAAAAAAAAAAAAAAGAAAAGAGGAAAAACAAGGAGAAAAACAACTGCACTAATGTAAAACCCTTTCTCATTTTATTGATATATTTCAGTATTCATATATACATATACATACACATGTATTTACTATACATATATGTATATGTATAGTAAAACGCTCCCTGCTGTTAATGCATTCCCTTTGGCATTTCCATTCTTCCAGGTTGATCTCTGCCTTCATTACCCCAGACTTTTTGGTTTTATACTAATTCTGTTTTGCAAAGGGCTGAAGGATGTGCCGTCTGTACAAGAAGCCTATTCAGTATGGTGAGGGAATACTCTGTGGAGTCTCACACAAAGGTGAATGAAGTCATCTGTGTGTGAAAGATGATGGACATCTGCAGCTCTGGTTGCATTTTAAATATGTTCATAAAATTATCAAGAAGGGTGATCAAGAATCTGTAAATCCATGTGTTTACACTTTTCTGCTGTTTTCTCATAAATTGACATAGCTGAATGCTTTTGTTTTTATATGAGATGGAAGGATCAATATTTGGTCCTAGTTATGATTGAAAAGGAGGCTTTGTCTTGGAATATTAAATATATATATATGTCATATATTAATCTAAATATTTTGCATTTTCTTTTTGCAAAATTCTCACTGACTTTAATTGTAGATCTCTCTGACTCCACTTGGCTGAATGTTCCTCACCTACATGCTAGAAAAAAACAACTAAACAAAGAGCCCAGAAAACAATGAAACAACTGTGACTGTTATAGATTGTAGGGAGAGCAGTCTCAGAGCAATGATGTTACGGTTGGGCCCCATGATGGATTATGGAGGCAACTGTTAGAAAACATTTATTCAGGAAAAAAATAATCCTACTTCCTCTAATGTTATTACCACTTCCCTGGAGGATTCACAAATAAGTTATTATAACTTTCTTTCTTTTCTTTCTTTCTTTCTTTCTTTCTTTCTTTCTTTCTTTCTTTCTTTCTTTCTTTCTTTCTTTCTTTCTTTCTTTCTTTCTTTCTTTCTTTCTTTCTTTCTTTCTTTCTTTCTCTTTCCTTCCTTCCTTCCTTCCTTCCTTCCTTCCTTCCTTCCTTCCTTCCTTCCTTCCTTCCTTCCTTCCTTCCTTCCTTCCTTCCTTCCTTCCTTCCTTCTTTCTTTCCTTCTTTCTTTCCTTCTTTCCTTCTTTCCTTCTTTCCTTCTTTCCTTCTTTCCTTCTTTCCTTCTTTCTCTCTCTCTTTCTTCTCTTTCTCTCTTCCTTTCTTTTTTCTTTTTTTTTTTAATGTTTTTGCCTTAAAAACAACTTAAATACTTTATCTTACAGTAAGAGATTCAGCAAGAGATTCCTACTATTTCACATTCCCACATACAATAAAATAATAAATATTTATTCTCCTGAGCTCTCAAAAGCTTATTGATTTCTGTAGTCCTGAGGGGTCTCTTGGTCCGAAAATAAGCTCTTTGCTTCTCATTTCATCAGATTAAAAAAAAAAAAATCTTTGTGCAGTTTGACAACCTAGTAGACTACTTCCTAGCCTACCAAGAGTATCCTTTAAGCTTAAGGATATCTTGTATTGCACTTAGACATTCTTTCTTCATACCACTACTGTATCTTAAATTTTCAGTGCCTTAAATAGCTGACTGATAGTAACAATAGTAATTACTTATATAATACACACTGTGACTTGACTTTTTTGTCATATGGGATATACATCGAAGATATTTCAAGTTTGTTTGTTTGTTTTGCTTTTATAGCCATTATTGTGTACTTAACTTAACTTTCTCATTGGCCACAGTGTATGTTTGCTGTGAAGAGTACGTAGTAATGTGAGGTGTTTAGGAGGAGGTTGTTAGAACCAAAACCAACTCAGTAGTTTATGCTGCTTCTGTCCTTTTCTGCATGATGTTTCCTTTTCTGCCTTATCTGCTTTTGAAAAAAAAAAAAAAAAGTTACATTATTCCTAGAAGTCTCAGTCAATAATTCTGCTCTTTCAAGACCTCTCTGATACAAAACAATAAACAGTGGCACTTGTTCTGTAAAAAATAACCATCACATATGAACTAGTAACAAACATGGAGAATATAAGCGCGAGTCTAATGTATACCTGGACAAGCACCATTACACTACAATGTATGTTACATAGTAAATATGCTAAAAATACAAGTCAAGAGAACAAAATTGTTACCATTTTGTAAATTATAACCTGTTTATTCCTTTTCTTGAAATACTTAAACCAGAAACCTTTTATCCTTTTAATCATCCTGGAGTTGCTAACACTATTTTTCTCCTCACATGAGCAATTTCAGACAAAACTCTGTTATATATTGAATTGGAACAGGTTTGGAAGAGAGACTGGTATTACTGATGTGTCCCATTCTCACTTTTATTTCTTGCAAGAGAAGAGAAGAGGAGAGAATTAAGAAGACTCTAATTTATTGGAGTTTTGTTTTCTTTTCAGATTTGAAAACAAGATAGCTTTTTTTTTTTTTTTTTTTTTTTTTTTTTTTTTTTTTCCATAGCACTAGTGCTTTTCACTAAAGAAATTAAACAGGAAAAAAGATTTTTGCCTTCCAGACATTAACTCATGTCATGAGTATAATTACTTTTCTTAAATATGAGAAATGTTTGGATCTGTGTCTAGCTAAAACTGGCACATTTCAGAAAGATTTCAGTGGAGCTATGATTTACAGGTGCAGACCATAAAGTCTTCAGACTTCAACACCTGTTTATTCCACTCACTGTCTTATGGAAGAGATGTCTTTTGAAATCCAGCATAATTCCTAGGAGTAATCTCCTTAGGAAAACTTTGGCAATGCATTTCTGTATCTCTGGGATAAATGATACATCCTGGTTCTTTGTTACTAGATAAGTAAAAACTGTAATTCACAGAACACAGAAGAGAGCATAATGTTTGATGAAAATAATTCATCTTCTCAAATTAAATTATTGCTACTTGCAATCATCAAGAATGAGCCAAATTAGTGACTGTGTTTTGGCACATTAATCTGTCTTAAAAAAATTTTGAGAGAACTTGAGATCTTCAAATTTGTGTGAAATTATCCATCTGGAAGTGTAACTGGTTCTGTAACCAGTCTAGACTGAAATGCAATACCTTTAAGAACAACTTGGAATATCTCAGTCATTTAGACAACAATTTGGAAAAGAACACGTTCTCTATGACATCTTTGCTATCACTTCCCTTCAATAATTGTTACCATTTGTATTAAGAAACAGTTATAAGATTTAACTTAGATTTTTTTCTGATCATTTCAAAGAATTCCACTGCCATTCATCCTGGCACTATCCAAAAGAAAATGATATTTTAACCAGCAGGAGTAAATGTTCCACTTGTGTGAAAGCTTTGTGCAATTATTTTCCAGGAAATACATTTTACTTCTTTACTGTACAGGTTTATCCGAGGTCATGTATGTGACACTATATGGCAAGATAAAGGCACTTGTACACATTTTCAGTAGTGTAATAATTATATGCAGACAAGCTGAAGATTGTAAATGTAACTGGGTGCAAATCTGCACACATCTGAGACAAAAATGTAGGACATTTATTGCACTGGTTGGATGGATTTTGGAGACATATGACAAAGACTACATCTATAGTATTGCAATAGATAGCCAATTTTTCTGCCAGTCTTGCAGCAGGAAAACAATAAAAACAAAAACACATGTACACACTCAGACACACACACAAAACAACCAACCAATCAAAAACAAAACAAAACAAAAACAAACAAAAACAAACAAACAAACAAACAAAAAAACACTAAAAGCTTACATTTAGAAATGTTGCATAGAAGTGTGCTTTTTGCTGATCGTTGCTGTCATTGCTGAAGTTATTACTGCAGAAATAAAGTGCTTGGGTGATGAATCTGCACTTAAAAAAAACTAATAGATTTCTATGCTTATTTATTTGTTTTTGAAAACTGCAGATTTTTTACATTTTTTTAATGAATTACTTTTACTTATGTGCAGAATTATGATTACAATCTAACCTTTTTTATAAATTATATTGAAAATTTTGATAAACTTCAGGCCAAGAGAATAAACACAGCTGTTCTTTCTACTAAGAAAATGTTCTTAGTCTCTATCATATGGTTCTCTTTTTGACTAGCAATCTAAGATTCTTCTATTTTGTGATGTAAAATGGGAGTAATAATGGTTCATACTTACATGGCATACTATACTATACATGCTTAATGCTTGGAAGAATGGAGGACAATCTTGTCTCTGCTGAAGTCAGTGTAAATAGGGTTGGATTTCAGTCTTGTGTGTTATAAATCAAACCATTTATTTACAGACTAGGGTTGTAAGAATAGTCCTCTATTGGAGATTACAGAGAATGTTTTGATTGGTCTCACACATTTCCTAGCATTTCAATAATTTAATCTTCTGATAGCAGTGCTCCTTTTAAGGTGTTGTTGTGGTGTGTGTGTATTTTAAGAAGAAAAAAAAAATCAATATCTATGTCTAGAACTCAAACACCCACTAACTGCATATAAACAAAAGATACCTTTAGCAAGTGAGCAAATAAGCCCATCTGTATCCTCCTGCTCAGCCACTGAGATAATTTGAAACACAACTGGCTAGGTCTTCATTAGATAGTGTGTTTTGCTTATCTTTGACTTTGTGGCATACAAGAAAATAAAATATATTGATTAGAAGATAAAAATAGAGAACATTGATGACAATAAAATTAAACGAGAAAAAAGTAATTGCCCAACAGGAAACCAATCAGGAAAAACATTCATTCTCTGAATAGATGATAAGAACAAAATGTTTCAGATACATACCAAAAACATATGTTTGAACTCTTCATATTGCTGCTAGAAACAGATTTTTTATTGCTTCTTAAAGTAAAATCTAAAATTACACAAAGAAAATAAAAAATCACTGGAATTAAGATTCTCCTGTCATATGTTAAGGCCAGAGCCAGGCCAGATGTTACCCCATGTTTGATACTGACTCATGGGCTGATTTTTCTTAGGTACATTGAACATATTTTCTTTCATACTGAGAGATTAAAGGCTAGCACAAAAGTCAATGTGTTCTTATTATAACACCTGCTCCTCTTACTTTTCTGTGATGTATGTTCAGTCTGAAGGAGGAGAAAATGACAAACTGATGTCAGCTGACAATATCCTTTATTTTCTTACCAGATCCTCAATACTCTTCCATTCCATCTTCTAAATGATTAGGTCAGACATAGAAATATCAGCAATATGTTCTGAAACACAAGTTCCTTATTTTAGAATCTATCTAGAAGATATAAGCTGCATTACTCTTTAGCAATTACAACAATTTTTGCCCCCAGCTACATGCACTCATTTATCCCATTTCAGGTGATAGAGATAAATGAGCACAGGGACAGAATTTGCCCTCAGTGCCCAAACGTTTTATGTTTCTACTTCCTTTTCCTTTTCCATTGCTCTGTATATTCTATGTTTATTTAATCTTTGCATCATTGCAGAGTACAAATGAGGCATAACACATTAGCATATCTGATCAGTGGTGTTAAATATATGCTCATGTATAAATGACTATGTAGGAAGAAGTGTAAAGGAGAATCAGTCCTCTTGTCAGAGAAAGATGAGAAATCTATAAGAACACAATGCTAACTCCAAGAAGATACAGCAAAAACACAAGTTTTTTTCCAGTTTCCTGTGAAATATCAGCCAACCTGATCATGGCATTATCCTCCCTGACACTTCTATGATATCGGATTTTTGGTTTTGTTTTTATTTATTGAAAAACAGACAACATATCTATGGTACTGGGAAAGCAAAAGAGCTTTAAAGCACTCTGTGGAAACCAACAGAATTGATGCCATATCAGAAAATTCTCTAATTTCTCCATCTGTTCTAAAACAATGAGATTACCATGAGCTATAATTTCCTGGAGCAGAGTTTGCAGTCTGTATGCAGACTCCTGGTACACCTATCAAAGTAGCCCATTTGAAAAGTCTAACTAGAAGCATTGTTGTTTTCAGTCTTGGTCTCTGTCCTACAATCCTGATAATGTATTACATTTTGTAGGGAGAATGAATAAAATAAGCATTAAGTGTACTGTAAAACACCAAATCCTCAATTTAAAGACTCTAAAATCAGGATGAATACTTTAAAAAACTGCTATATGGGTGCTATAATGGGGGGGGGGGAAGGGGGGAGGTGCTGTATTAAATATATCTTATTCTTGAAGTCCTGCTTTGGCCTACAGTACGTATTTGGTTTTAGCATAGTTCACATTTCAGTAAAACATTTATTTGCTTCACATCAGGCCACTCCAGTGGCACAACAGACCTGGAGAAAAACAAAAAATCTAAATTCCTTGTTAGGCGGGATTGTACTTGCATTCCAAAATCAGAGAAGAGAGTTAAAGTTAATAGAATAACCTGTAAAATATTCTTGTATACTTGTATATTCAATCTCTTCTGCTAGTTGAAAAATAAATATTCTTCTAAGAGTGGAAGTTTATTTTAGAGCTTTGCAGTGAATCACAGAGTTTAGCAGCCTCTGTAGTTGGCTAAGTTTTGAAACAGCAACAAGAGCTGTTAAATTAAGATAACTGTAAAATACAGGAATCTCATAATAACCAATGAAATTAGTAACCATTAAATTTACTTTGTTTTCCTTTTCTTTCTTATTCTATGTCTACTAGACTCCACTCTTTTTGTTTTGGTCTATCAGTGATGCAAACATTCTGAAGTGGAGCCAGTTCAGACACCAGATGTTTCATATCAAGACAATTCTGTACTCAGTGCTCAGAACAGAACAAATTCAGCTAGAGTTAGCAACACATGTATCCTTTTCATGATAACTTTATAGTATATTAGTATTTCTGCCCTCAACTTCCTTTTCTGTCCTTCTCTCATAAAAATAGCTGACATAAAATATACTCTGTGCTCGCCCACATTGTTAGTCTTTTGCAGAATTCCAGGCTAAATTCACTGTCACCTTCAGGTGAAACCCCTAGGTTGCCTTTTTACTTTTGAAAGTGACAGGTGTTCTGTTTTGACAGGTGACAATTCACATAGGCTCCCTGTGATTACACCAAACATCAAAGCTTTATGAGGCAGAGAGACCCATGTAATTGATGCTGAGGAAAAGACATTCACCTGTGCATGCTGAGGATTTGCACCCCAGCCAGGGTGATGCTAAAGAACAGTGTTAATAAGAAGTGGAAACAGAAAAGGAGAATGATCCTTCAAATTTCCATCTGTAGGCTAGCAGTATCCATTAAGATGTACAACTGCTCATATTCCCTATAACTACTTCGATAACTTTTTCAATGCAATATCCCTTCTTTTTGAAAGCATTCTCCCTACTTTCTAATTTAGAATAATTTAATAAGTCACCTGCATATTACGTAGCTTCAAAGATGACTCATGGAAGAGGTGCATGGACAGGAGGTGGGGATGGACCTGTTATACCTCATAGGGTCAATGACTGAATGACCTTGTGAGGCTGGATGCATCTGGTTTACAGTTAAAATTATCATACCGATGCGTTGGCAGAGAAAAGACATGTCACAACTACATACAGAAACAAAGCTTTAAGAGAGAAATGCCTTCTTTCAACCCCTCCCCCGCCCCCCTCCACTCACCCCCTCCCCCCCAAACAAAAAAAGTTTTACAAAGCACTGAGTTTGAAAATAGCACATTTTTTGATGCTCACCTCAATTGTATACTGGAATAATCATATATCATATCACATCTCTGTCATAGGTCCTGGTTTGAAGAACTATTTGAAAATTAAAGCCAGAAAATCCCAGCCTAAACTCAGGCTATTGAGGTTCATCTGAAGGACAGGAATTCTGTTTCATTATCAAACTTACTTTCTTATCTTTTAGTGAATCTTACACTGTTTTTTAAGTCTTCTCTCTCCTGGTTAAAAGGACAAAATATGCAGCTATTTTCCAGACTGCTGAATTGCATATACAACTGCACTGTTTGATGGCAATAGGGGTGAGAAGAGTGAGATGCTTGACATTTTCATGCAAGCATTTATATAAGCAAATTCTAATACGATTCCCCATATTTTTTAAGAGTGGTGTCTGCCACAAAGAGCACATTTAAAGTGGATAAATAATTAAAAATAATCAAGCTAGTTTTCTTTTAAATAACTACAGAGAGGTAGTGATTAAAAGACAAAAAAAAAAAAATAAATCAATAACTTTGACAAATTTCCCATCTGGACTTTTTTTTTTCCTTTTTTTTTTTTCAAATCACAGTTATGAGAGTATCAAAGTTCCAAATGAAAAGGTACGCTTTTCTGTAGGAATAGATTCATCTGGTTTCTAATAAAATATGGGAAGCCCTTAACGAAAGTAAAATGCTTATAAATTATAAAAGATAAGAATTAGAACCATGCCAATTGTCCTAATACCTCTTCTGAGAATATTTGATTTGTGATAATTTTTAGATAAATCTTGGAATCTACACTTGAAGCATTTATACAATTAAACTATTGGAATCTTTTTCTGAGAAAGTGATTGCCTATCAATGTCTTCTGCAAAAAATGTGGCAATAAATTACACTGCTTCCCAAAATCAGGCACTAAGTGGATCCCCTGGAAGACAGATAATACATTGTTGATAAGACAAGATAACAGAAACTTTACTGAAATAAAAAATAATGTCAGTAAGCAGAAACTCTTCTATTCTGTAGCCTCTTTTAATAATCCTTTATTCACCTTTCCCCTTCTCTGCAGTAGGTGAGCGCTAATAGGAACACATAATCTGTCCTCTGAGCTCATCTGAATTATCTTCTAAAATTCACAGAACTTCAGGGCTTACCTGTATTTTGCATCACTGTCTGAATTGCTGAACTGAAAGTCTTTAAGGCAAGATAGCAACTATACAATTTTGCTCTGAATAAGGAGCAGAGAGGAGCCATGTTAGCCCTGGAGCATTCCAGGGAATTACCTGTGATTCTGAAAAGCTTAAGTCTGGTTTTCCTTTTTGAGGTCAAGTAGGGAATAATTTCCACCAATGTATTTATCTGGAGAAGATTTTTTTCTTCCATTTATTGCACTTTAACTGTGTCAACTGCCACAGTGGGGAAACAAATTTCTGTCCTTTTAGTACTTGCTAACTGGGCTTCACCAACCTTTAGCTTTGCTTCCTTTCTTCTTTTTCTTTTTTCTTTTCTTTTCTTTTCTTTTCTTTTCTTTTCTTTTCTTTTCTTTTCTTTTCTTTTCTTTTCTTTTCTTTTCTTTTCTTTTCTTTTCTTTTCTTTTCTTTTCTTTTCCTTTCTTTTCCTTTCTTTTCCTTTCTTTTCCTTTCTTTTTTCTTTTCTTTTCTTTTCTTTTCTTTTCTTTTCTTTTCTTTTCTTTTCTTTTCTTTTCTTTTCTTTTCTTTTCTTTTCTTTTCTTTTCTTTTCTTTTCTTTTCTTTTCTTTTCTTTTTCTTTTTCCTTTTCCTTTTCTTTTTCTTTTTCTTTTTCTTTTTCTTTTTCTTTTTCTTTTTCTTTTTCTTTTTCTTTTTCTTTTTCTTTTTCTTTTTCTTTTTCTTTTTCTGGATTACGTTTCTTTTTGGATAATTGATGATTTTTCTGTGTAAAAAGTGGGAGCACCAGTCAATTAACATATTATTTTGTTGAATATGCAGTAATGTCAAACAGCAGAAACAACAACTCTTTTTCAGACTTTATATTACTTTTCTTAATTACTGTCTTCATTTTATGATTCCTCATAAAATCCATGTGACACATCCAGAAATTAAATGTACAAATCAGTGTGCTCCTGTCCTGGATATCCGTTCTCAACATTAGTGTCATAGAAGCATTAAAAAATCCTTTTGGTCCTTCAGCAGTCTTATTGCTACTTCTTACACATAGGCATTGCAGTATAGGGAGCATAGGAAATTATTCCATTTTAAATTGTAGCAGAACGAAGCAGACCCATTCACCTCTACAGATTTTTAATTCCAGTGAATGAGATGAAAATTTTCACACACATTTCTAGGGCCAAACTCTGGAATCCATATCTGCATGCTGAAGGATACAGACATCTCAGTCTGTAAGAGTTCAGAAGCCAGTTTGCCCACTTCTTGAGTGAGCAGGCAGGACTCCGCATTGCCAGGCACCTGTTGTCAAAGGAAAGTCAGCATGGGTTTTAGGAAAATATCATCTCTCTTACAACAAGACAGACCCGTGCTTGTAGACAGAAATGTCTGAAATTAACTGATTTCTCCCTAAGAACACAAAGAGAGGGACAATTTGTTATTTTTACAGGGGTTACTTGACCTCTAGAAAAGGTAAATGATATAATTCTCATGCTGGTATTATGGGCAATGTAAGTGACTTAAAGTGTAACTTTAAGGGATTGTTTTGTCCCTTGCAGGGTGAGGAACATCAAGATTAGGCATATTTGCACCTAAACTTGGTCTCTAAACTCAGTAACTGGCATAACTGTATGTTTATGAACCATTTGGCTGCACTAGCAACACAGAGTCATACCAAGGTTTCTCTGCAACCCTACCGAGTCCATTGGTGAGTCAGTGCAGGACTCTGCTCCTGGAGCATAGACTTCTCAGGGCAGCAGTTAAAACACAAGTCCTAAATTCCAGCTGATTATTGTGGATACTATCACAATTAATAGTAGTCTCAGAATATTTGTTCATTTAATCCCTTAATTTAGTGATATAAGACTCAAAAGACTTTAGGACAGCTTTGTTCACACACTGAAGTGTTCTCCTCACTGAGGTTATCTGGCTCAGCAATATTCACATATGTGATATTCACTAAATCTGGAAGAAAAACTAAGTTATACTAATTAGCTAATACTAGGATGTTTGTTATGGAAGGAGGTAAGGCTGATAACCTTTTATTATTACTTGCTAGTTGTGTCAGCACCTAATGCTTTTTATTGATTTTTTTTTCCTCCTGAAACTTTTTTTTTTTTTTTTTTTTATTTTACTCCTCAGATATATTTGCAAAGTGACATGGTAGCTGAAGGACCATTTCAACCTCGACCTGCATAAAGCAGGGATATTTATGTCTCTCTTGGAATGGGAAGATAAAAGACCCTATCTATATAGTGAGACTAAAGCTGGAATATTGCACTTAGAGCTTTGGGCACTTTATTTCATGAAAAATGTAGACAAAAAGGATGTAGTTCAGAGCAGAGAAAAGGATAATAATCATGAAGATAGACGAATTTCTCTTTAATGAATGAATAAGAGACTCAGTATTCAGCTGTAACAGACAATAAATAAGTAAATAGATAGTTAAATACTCCAAACCTCATATACTATCGTAGATTCAAATATGCATAACAAGGATAACATTCACAGTATTTTTCTATTTATTATACCAAAGTCAAAACAATTTATTATTTTGATTATGATAATGCCTTTTTCTTGTTTGGTTGGTTTGGCTTTTTGTTTCGTTTTCTGAAAAGTGGAAGTTATCATATAATTCAGGAATTACAGCGGGCATCAGAGTAAACTCCAACAAGAATGAAAGGGTTTCTTGGCTCCATCCCTCCATGTCTGTTAACCTGCAAGGGACTATTGCAGTGATTCAGTATCTCATTCCCCAGATGATCTAGAAATTCTATCTGTGCAAGCTATAATACACATGTAGGCACAGCATTAATATTTCACTTAGTTAATTCAGTATCCCAGTGCTCAGTAACTTTTTAGAGGTTGTACATGGAGAAAATGACATCATGCTGGCTTCTTAAATAAACACTCTGCTTCTGTCCTAACATGAAGTTTAAATCAACGTGGAAGTTGTCTTGAATCAAGCCTAGCAGTGTTTCACATTTGTACACGATATCTGCAGGGAAAAAGAGAGGTAAAGGTTTAAATTTGCTTTCTTCTTTTGAAGGGACTATTCCTATCTTGGTACATTTGCAGCTATTGGGATAGGCTATGAACACATTCAGACTTCTTTGGTAGGACTGTTTCTTGGGAATTCAGCAAGGTGTGAATTTCAAGCAAAATGAACTCCACCTAAATAAGTTTTTATTCTTCGTCACACGCGTTTTCCCCTAATCCGTTTAAACTCATTTCTACTGTCTTGTGATATATGAGATAATTGGGGATAAAATGCATTGGATGTCCACTAAGTCATTCCAGTATGGACCATGTGTAAACAAACCCTTATTGTATAGGAAAGGACTGTCTATCTTAAAGCTTTGAGTTTGAATTTGAACTCATGGTTATTTCCAATTCTTTATCTGAGAATCGGACAGGACTGGAAGCCATAACTGATGCAGGTGCCTCATCTGCAGGTTTATTCTCTGTGGGTTATTCATTGAATTTCATGAAACAGCACTGATTTTGCATCATTTGAGGATTTGATTTTTTGCCGGACTTGAGTAATCATTATGACAAATGTGTTGGGAAAGTGACTCATAATCTAGTGGGAAAGAAGCTGGTCAGTGCACCTTTAAAGCAGAAGTGACACCACAGCTTCTGTGATGCAGAGAATCATATAGAAGAGACTCAAATCAGACATTAAATCACTTACATCCAAAACTGAGTACTGAACACATGGTTCCAGTGGTGAAAGGGAAATTATGTGCCAAAGTCAATGTCTTGTGCTCTGTGCTGTAGCTAAATTGTGTCTTTAAATACTGATATCTGTATTTAAATCTGTGCTGTCAAAGCACTACCTGAAGGTGGGTAATTGAAACAAAACAAACAAACAAAAAAAAAAAATGCAGACTACTGGTTGTAGGTTTGTTTGTTTCTTAAGGGCTGGATTGGAAAAAACATGCTGTGAAGAAAATAGAGCACTAAAACTGTAGATATCCACTGGGGACACTATTACTTGGCAGTTGATATGTTGCTTGTCTCCTAGAAATAATTATGTATTCAGGCACCCTCAGTTAAACTGGCACATTAAGATTTCTGACTTAGTGTCATAACTGTAAAGCAGAAATCCTGCAAGCAGGTGGCAGATCTGCCTTTGGGACTCTGCCCAAATCAAAATCTCTACAAGTACAATTCAGAGACCATATCCATTGCTGGTGCCACTTAGCAGAGCTTCTCTGGTCAAAGCTGCAGTAATTTCCATCTGTGGAAGACCTGACCCCAGAGAACTAAATTCTCACCAGGTAGATTAAATATAATGCTGCAGCTATTCAAAGACAATGGAAAGGACATGGGCTGGTGTGCTTGAGTGTAAATGTGTGGTGTTCTCCATCTGGGGCCTTCTCAGATGCCACGTTCCTTGCAGTGGCTCATGGAGAAGTGCTAGCACAGAGTAGAACAGCTTCTCAGAGCCTTCTGAGGCAAGCTGATATGCTGTCTCATGATCATGGCATGTATATCTGGCATTTTGTCAGAGACTGAGTTAATCATATCAAAGAAACAGCAGGGAGACCATACAGAGATTAGGCCTTTTGAATGAAGGAGAGGGAAACAGCAAAGCTGTTCCATTACTTATTCATACCTTAGCTGCTGCAGTTAGAGGGGGGCAAGAGGCTTATGGATACATAGCTTTAAGTGGAAGAACTCTTTTTTTGTTGTCCCAAAACAAGAGGGAACAAAAGAAATACCCTGCAGAGTAGGATGTCTTTGGGCCCTGAGGGAAGTACTACCAAGTCCCAATACCAGCAGCCTGCTGCCTCCTCTTCTCCTGGCGTCTACATGGACATGAAAGGAGGCCTTCCTCTCAGAAGCTGCCATTGCAGGGTAGGATTGTGGGATTGGGAATCCAAGCTCAGAGATGAAAAAAAATATATTTAAGTCCAAGGTAATTTGTATCAGCCAGCCATTGTTTTGTTTTGTTTTGTCAGCCAAGGAGAAGGATGTCCGAGTACTGAAGAGTACTGGACAGGAGTACTGAAGAACCAAGAAGGCAGGGGCAAGAGGTAGGAAATAACTAGTTTCACTGTAGAAAATCAGAGTAAGGCTTCAGCTGAAATGTTGTATGCATTTCTAATCACTCATATCAAGGAAAGAAGACTCTTCTTGAGAAGAGTCAAGAAGGTCTGTGATAAGATAAAAGAAGAATAAAGATTCTGTCTCATAAAGGGTAACTGAAAGACTTAGTCTTCTTTAGCCTGAAGGCTGAGAGGAGATATATTTTGTTATAAGTGCATCAGTGGAGAAAACATCAAGGAAGGAGAAGGGCTAAGAATCTGTAAATTGGCTGGGAATTTAAACCTAGCCAACAATGCAGTAAGGTGCCTGCCATGGGTATAACAGAGACAAAAAAAAAACATACCTTGTCAGAAATTAGGGCCAATAACTATATGGTGTGATGCTTGTTATATCAGAGCTTCGGTCTTGAAAACACATGAGACTGTGTGGCTTCCAGCTTGTTCTTTCAGAAAGAATCACTTAGAAAAAATTAATGGAAACACATGCATATTGTAGAAAACCACACAATTTTCTATAAGACACCAAATAGCATGAAAGTTCTTAAAAAATCTCCAGATCTGAAAAAATCATTGCCCACCTAGCCCTACATATGCTACATGTACCTCTGATAATAACCATAGAAGCTTGACCTATATGAAGAGCACAGAATGAGGTGTGTCCCATTCTATAATGTTTTTGTTTGTTTGTTTATTTTTCATTTCAATTGTTTAATTCTTTCTTTGCTTATTTAAATGGTTGCCGATCACAGGGCTGGTTATGCAAAAGATTAAGATATCAAGCCATCTGTGCCACAGTGCAGGTTTCTAAGTAGAACTGAAAACAAAGCACACCAGAGCCTAGAAATCACAAAATACTACTTCCCTGGTGTCTAAATTTGCAACAATAATTTGGATTGAGGAATTTTTCTCTGTTCTGAAGATACTACATTCATTCTAAGGCTTGACAACTTGCAAAATATACCATCACGATGGACAGGAAACATTTGTTTTCTTATTAAATAATGTAACGAGTATAACTGATGAAAGATGAAAAAGGACATTCAGTTGGGTTTCAGCTGTTTACCAGTGGCCTCAGGGCCTCAATTTTTAGATGGATCATTTTCTGCTAACACCTCTTTGAGCACTGAGGGTCAGGTGCAGTGTTGATGCAATTCAGAATAACTCTATTGAGACATGTTAGTTTACTGTGACTGAGCATATGTCCCACAGTATTTCAGCATTCAGGGCAGGCAGCTCTCACTCACAAGTTAATGAATTTCTGTACAAAATTTCCATTTGTGTCTGCTTATTGTACAAATCCTGCTAATGCCTCTCTATCAACCTGTGTATTTCTGACGAATGTTTGACTATGCTCGCAGAATAGCATGTAGCTGTTTCATGTCCTCAAAGTGGGTCAAATCCTCTGGTCTTTACTGCTTTCAGTTCAATAAGGACTGTATCTCAGTAAATGGAATGATTCAAACAGTTTTGAATACATTTTTTTTTTCGCTCTCTCATTTCCTTCCATTCACTCACCATGATCATTACAGCAGGATCTCAGACTATGCATCATCACGTATGATGTACAAACATTTTAAAGTCCTCTCGTTTGCTGTGTGTTGTAAATTTAAAGATCACAATTTTCCTTATTTTAGTAAAGAATGAGATTTTATGTTTTATTCCTTCTTCCTTTTATATACTTCCTCAACGTCAGTCTTGGCGTTTTCTTCATCACTTCAGGGTCCTTTCCTTCCACTAACAAATCTTCACACAGATATGCATTCATATTCAGGGCATTAGAATTTCATTATTCCCAGGAAACGCTGAATCTCTTTTTCATTCTGTTGATGACCTGGAAGCTACATTTCCATTGTCCCCTTCATTTTGCCTGTGTAAGAGTCCTGACATGTACCAGTGTATTTGTCAGCAATTTGGTTGCTCTCACTAAAAGTCTCTTCTTATCAATCCTTGAACTTATAAACATTTTAAACATTGGAAAGAGAGTAAAGGCTGAAGCTCTCTTTCTCATCCATACTACAAATTCCGTGGGGAGACAGCTGTACATCTACAGGACAAACATCAAAGATCTGCTTTCCGCTGATGAAAGGCTAACTTGTGACCATGCTGTTATTGGTGCCCCTTATGTCAGGTACTACAGTGGTAACCTATAATTATTTCCCTTTCTTTGCCTGCCATAGAAACACATATGCACTTTTGCAGAGATAGGACACAGTCATCTGGAAGAGGATGGTGGATATCATCGCATAGGCTTGTCAGAATCAGGGTTTTCAGAATTATGGCATAGTAGAGGGGTGTAAAACTGATCTGATTTCACCAATAGTCTATTAGTGCAGTCCCTACAGAGTCTTTCTGCAGAGGGAATAATATGCTTCAGACATTAATATAGCTGAAGATATTAAGAGCTCAGCATTTGTCATTTAGAGTGTCACTTGACATTCTAAATACAGGAGGATATTGTGGTTATTGCAAGTAGTGGGGTGTTCGCTTCAGAATTTTAATAGTGCCTATTATAAAGGAGAGAAAGTATCAAGACACTTTTTTCATGCATAAAACAAGTGGGGTGCCTGATAGTTTCCACATTAGACTCAGCTTTTAGGAAAAAGATCAAGTGAAAAATGCTCATGCTGAAATATACAGAAGTCCAAAATTTTCTACCTTATATTCAGCTGCTATAAGTTCTTCTAATGAGAATCTCTGAGGTGTGAGAAAATGCCAAGAGACTTCAATCTTGCACTTAAAAAGATAGCTGAAAATGGCTCCCTCAGAAAATTTCTGAAATGAATCTTAACTTTCAAACAAGTCGGTTCTTACATTTTTCAGTGCAATGTTTGCAATAAATCAAACATTTTCATTTTAAAACTGTAATCAGCTAAATTGTGAAGGGAATTCATATATAAAAAAGCCAAAGTATAAAAAATTATCTGTCTCCTAGCTCTCCAGCTTAATATCTTCAATAAGTCAGAAGTCCTTGTGCTAATCCAGAAAAGCAGAAAAAGATATATTTCTGTTAGCATTTTGCACAGGAGACATATTTCCATGGGAGTACCTGTGAGGTGACTACCTTACTACCTCCTAGAGAGTTTAATGTCTCATTTAGCAAGGCCTTGGAAAAAAATTAGGATAAAGATATTTTCTGCTACTCTATTTATGTGTATAATGATTTGCGTTGTCTTGGCACAATCTTTTTATTTACCCATATGTAAAATGCTTAAGGCACTCTGTCAAGCTTTCTGATTTTGCTGAAGTGAGGTCTAAGCATGGGGAAAAGAAAATGCAGGTCAAAAGATATACATGAAGTAAACTGAAAGAGAATGATGGCAGGTTCTGTCTCATATCTACTATGACTCCCTGATATTTTTGCAGGTTTTCAGATGACATAACTGTGTTGTATCTCTACCAGTGGCCTGTTTCAGATCAACAGCAAATTATATCTTCTGAGAATATGCTTACTGCACATTTAGGATCCAACAACATTAAAGAAAGAAGCTTTACGTGTCTGTCATGGACGTTGGCAAAACTTTTCAGTAAGACTGATTGTGCTCTGTTCCCCAGCTGTTTACAGAGAACAGTAGCTATTGCAAATAGTATAGGTTGGAAATTATGTTGGTCAAATCTATGTTGCTTAGTTAGTCAATAAACCTATATGATTATCAGATAGGAACATGTATCTATCTAAAATATCAATAAATGTTATTAGGATAGGGCTGGCTGAACAGTGGGGATTAGCAAATATTTTGAGTTTAGACCAGAGACTAGAAAGAGATCTGTTCTGAAAACAGATCTCTGAAATTTACTCCCCAGAGTATTGAGAAAATTTTGATGGGGACCTGATAGCCTCCTTTCCTATTTTAAATGAAACTATTCCAGACACAGGAGAGATTCTGTTTTAACAGCTACGTAAAATATAGCATTTTCATCCAGTGTTAAACCTTCAGCCTATTTGCATTGTGGTATCTTATCAGAAGTATATATTGAGAGCTGCAGAGTGCTTATAGAAATGACAACATTCAAGAAATCTTGAAGCGAATAATGTGCAGAGTAATCAAAATGACTGACCTGACATTAGATCCAAAACCAAGATCTCAACTACTCTTAACTGGCTCTATTCATCTTAAAGATATGTGTTTCATTATCAGATATTTGAACTGTAAACTTCATGTTAGTACTAGGCTCCATTTAAATAATAGCCCCTACTTTAGAAGACTTCAAAGGTATATGCATGTTTAAAGAAAATTGTGTTTGTGTTGAAAGTCAGTTTAAACAGATCTCTGAGTTAAAGCCAAAGACATAGAGATAGAGAGAGATGATTTTTTTTTTTGAAGGATATATGGGATTCCTATGAGACAATATTCTTTTTTCCCTCTCCTTCCTTTCTTTCTTTCTTTCTTTCTTTCTTTCTTCCTTTCTTCCTTTCTTCCTTTCTTCCTTTCTTCCTTTCTTCCTTTCTTTCTTTCTTCTTTCTCTTTCCTTCCTTCCTTCCTTCCTTCCTTCCTTCCTTCCTTCCTTCCTTCCTTCCTTCCTTCTTTCTTTCCTGCTTTCTTGCTTTCCTGTTTTCTTGCTTTCTTGCTTTCCTGTTTTCTTGCTTTCTTGCTCTCTTTCTCTTTCTTTCTCTCTCTTTCTCTTTCTCTTTCTCTTTCTCTTTCTCTTTCTCTTTCTCTTTCTCTTTCTCTTTCTCTTTCTCTTTCTCTTTCTCTTTCTCTTTCTCTTTCTCTTTCTCTTTCTCTTTCTCTTTCTCTTTCTCTTTCTCTTTCTCTTTCTCTTTCCCTTTCTTTCTTCCTTTTTTTCCTTTCTTCCTTCCATTCTTTTCTACTTTCTTTTTTAATCTGCTGAATTGAACTATGGAAATGATTAGTTAAGAATACTACTGTTTTCCCAGTACCCCCAAAAATATATGGCTTGAATGACCTTGTCACTAGTTTGTAACATCCAGCTAGAAGCAAGAAAATTTACAAGTAAAATGCAAGTCTTTAAGAATAGGAGTGGAGCTCAGTCCTTACTTCTTATAGGGTAAGAGGCTAAGAATAGGGAGGAATACATTTGGCTTTCTAGGATATTACAACTCTCTTGAATGATTGATGCTATTTTTTGGTCAAATAACAAATTGACTGAAAATACAATTATGTTAATTTATTGAAGCAAAGCAATTTCACTTACTTATTGGACCAAGGGCTGAAAGAATTACTTTGTACAATAGGAATACCTGTATCATCTAACTTGTAGGAGATTCCAAAATTAAATCTTTAAATCAGACCAGATAGAAACCTGAACTTCTGTTTCTGATGTTTAATATAGTGTACAAATGATTCTAGAGAGCAGAAAGCCGGATTTGCCTTAGGCAATTTCACAAAAAAAAAAAAAAAAAAAAAAAAAAAAGGATAAATCAGTAAATTTTATTTTATATTGCAGAGTACCTTATAATCCTTCTCTTTTTTTCACTAGTTGGTACCGTTTTTTACCTAAATTCACTTTTCATAGTAATTTGCAAGCAGCCCATTGTAATTGAACAACCTGGAGTTTTATTCATAATCATTTTATTCACATTTCCCCAAGTTCTTCCACATCCATATGCTCGTTCTCCCTTGCCCATGGCCAGCTCACCTCTTCTGACAAAATGAAAAAAATACCAACAGAAAATTAATTAAGTTATTTGCTTTAACTGTTATTTACTTTAGATGTGGAAAGGTTCCAGATGTCATTAAGGAGAATGTGTAATTTCATAGAATTCTGCTTAAAGAGCTACCAGTTTAATAGCTGTAATAATTTCAAGTCTACCAAAACAAATACAGAGTTGTGATTTTCTAACCAATATATTTGTTCCATGATGAACAATTTAAAATGAACATCTGATTATAGGGCTATCCATGTTCATTGTTAATTGTGCAGTCCTTGAAATAGTACTACTATGATGAAATAAACTTCTTCCACTGGAGCTAAAAATGCTGCATCTGTGCATCTTTGATCTTCATTCAAAATGTGATGTTAATACTATTTATATAGCTGCTGTAGAAGGACTGTAGCAAAGATGGATGAATTTTGTAGAAGAATATTCACAAAAATTAGTTCCTACAAAAAAAAAATAAAAAAAATACTTTGACAGTATTAGGAACCTTTCTAATGTGAAATCAAGAAACAACTGTTTGAAAAAACACTGTGGGAAGCAAAGCTGTTGTATATACTCTCTGATGTAGGCTCCCCAACCCCCACCCCAACTGGTTGATGAGTAACTCATGTCACAACTTTAGAAAATGTACAAATTAATTTATTCTCAATGATTGTAAGTGACTGTATGTTTTAATTTGTATAATTCCAACAGCCCTAATCACAAACAGAAAATTACTTGAATGTTTAGAAGCTTTTTTGAATCTGGTCTGAGATTTTAATGCTATGCAAGGTTAAACCAGAGTTCTGGAAGATTATTCCTCCCTAGTTAAAAAGATCTTATAACCCAAGCCGTTATCTGACACTTGGAGCCACAGTGCTATTGAGTTAATGTTCAGATAAATTTGACTAGTGTTTATTTTCAAACATTGCAAACAAAAGGCAGAGTTCTTGTACAATTAATACATAATTACAGAAAGCTTAAAAATTATGTGAAAAGCCACACAGAACTGAAGGTATAATACATCCCATTCTGGTAGGAGGGGTACTGCACATGGATTACAGCCTTGAAGAATAATGCAACAGAATATACAATAGTATTACTAGAAGGCATTTTTCCAATACTAGAATGCATTATCCTGAAAGAATAATAATTGACAATCAATAATCACATACTGTACATTTGGGGAAAAAAAATAAAGGGTGTTCAAATAAATAAAATGATACTTGAAATTGTCATCAAAAATCCTTGATGAAGAATCTAATCCCTTAAATGACAGCAAAGAGATCTCAGCCTTGTATTATTAGTTTTTTGCCTGGCTTTCTACTACTGTAACCTCTTGTTCTGAACAGTTGCAGAGCAGTAACATACACCATTCACTTTGTAGATAGTGAATATGCATCAAATGATGCAAAGAAAAGATATTGGAAAGAAAAGAAGTGATGAAAAAAATTGACTTCCATTAAGGTTTTAGAAAATGGCTAATGCATTATTCATGTTACTTTAATAACATGTTTTTGTTGTTGTTGTTTAATTCAGGAATCTAAAGAATGCCCACAACATGTGTATGAGCAAAAAACCTCACATTTCTAATTTAGGAATAGATACAAAATAGGGTCTTGCTTAATATATTTGACTTGTTTGTGTTTGAATGCAACTTCTTCCATAATGAAGGACTGAGCAGTTGAGGGAAACCTGTGATCTGTTTTTTGTTTTGGCACAGGAAATGGGAAATGCATGTAGGGCTAACTCTATGAAAGAACTTCACTATCTCCTATCTCTCCTGCCTCAGAGAACTAAGGTAGAATATCTCACACCTATGGCCCCCAGTCCAGAGTTTAATGGAAGCTTAGCCAAGGCTTTGGCTAACATATTCCTCGTTGAAACAAGTTGAACACAGGCCAGCCACACAGCACAGGCAGATCAATATCCCACCATTTTTCTGACCTTTGGCCTATCTCTGTTCACATCTGTACATCTGTACATCTGTACATCTTCCCACCAGTACAGGTCTGAGGAGCATGGATCATTCTTGTAGAGGCTGTGGAGTGTCTGATATCATTGGATATATGTGTTGTGTCTGTCCTGCTCTGAACAAAGTTAGCAAAATTTTCTTACAACTAGCACTGTCTCAATATGCTGCTGTTGTACTAATTAAAGACTATATAAGGACTTATTAAAGACTATAAAACCCCTAGTCCCAGCATTCTGCTGGGACAACCACAACCCGCAGCAGGGAGAGGGCAGCAGAGTAAGAGTTATATTCCACACATAGTCTTCCAGTCTCCACAGTTGGCTCCTCAGAAATGGCTTGAGTTAGGGGTGGTGGTTTTGGATACAGCAGTACTCGTTATTAGTTGTTGGGTGTGGATGCCAGCTGGAAGCAATTGTCCATGAAACTATACTCTCATCCTCCAGAGCAGGAGGAAAGCTTCTAAGCAGCTTTCTAGCAACACATCATCTTCCTGTCTTTTCCTGCACTATGCCCAGGTATTTCCCAGGGAAATGAACGTTTTTGCACTCCTAAGCCATACCAGGGACCAAGTTAACAACACCGCAGGTTGTTCCATGCTGATACTCAAACCTGATCTCTGTCTCTTCGTTTGGTCTACTACTGCAGACAAAGATGTAGTGTTTAACAGCATGAAATATGTGTATCACCCTAATTTGTCTAAGCTTGTTTTCAACCCATGTAAGCCCGTAACTTCCAGAACTGCTAGGAGTTTTACAGCTAATTTCAATGGAAAAAGAATTGAGCCAATGCTGTATTAAAAACCTGACATTCATCTTCCCGAAGAGTTAAAGAACTCATGATTACTTATCAGGCCTTTTATCACGTATGAGAGAGAAATAAACAATATATTAATAGCTCATAATACTGCATTAGTTGGTACTCAGTATTCATGCATATAGTAAACCAAATTAAGAAAATATAAACCCAAGAGTTGTCATGAAAAGACTGTGTAAATATGTGTAAAGTTTTACTAATTATAGAAGACATCATAATGTTTTATGCCATCAATGGACTGATGGGAAAATGGTGAAATTCATACAACACATGATATTTCACATATAATTATATATACATTAAGCATATTTGCTTAGATTTAAAATAATTTTACTATATTTACCTTTATTTACTATACTTAGTATATTTAGTACTAAATTAATAATTATGTAATATTAAAAAGATGACATCTGCAATCTGTAATGTTAAATAATTACATAAATATTATCTACTAATTACCTCAGTTAAGTAAAGCATGCAAAAATGTCATTTCATGAAATAGTACTATTAATTTATTTATTTTTTCCTTATAATTTTGGACCCCTCAACAATATGACTTGGTAAAACAATTACTTTCCTAAAATATAATACTGCCTTTATTGTGATAACCCCTACATTAGTGTAACAGTACAAGATTGAACTTAAACATCCATTCAAATATTGGAATGGTTCTAGCAAAATAAATAGGATATTTTTGTGCCTCAAGATAAATTGATGCCCAAGTGCTTTGCTTGATCACAGCCTACATTTAAAGATTAGCTATTCAATTATTTACAACAGGAAAATAAATAAATAAATAAATAAATAATAATAATAATAAAAGCAAGGGTTCAGTGTCTTGACATTAAAAAATGAGTTGACGCTTGAGGACAACTTACTACAGGTAATGATAGATATATAGAATGATTTCTTAGCTCCACTAGTCCACAGCTAAGAGAATTTCTCCGCAACAGAATATGTCTTTGCAATAAATTGCCATTGATAGTTGTTTGCTCCATTAATTTATCTTGGCTTTTTTGAACCCACTTAAACTTTTATTTTCACTTAATATAAGAAATAAAGTAAGAAAACAATACCCATTTTGCACGTTTAAAAATGCCATAGTTTTGAAGATATTACCCAAGTTGCAGTAAGATGGGAGTTATACTGTATTAACACATTACATAAAAATTTCAAAAGACATTAAGAACAGAATTAGACAGCTGATGCACAAGCTTGTGCCATGTGCTTATGCTGACCCCATTTTTCAACACTACTTTCTTTTTTTAAAATATATTTTTCCTACCCTCCCTTCATCCCTCAACCTCACTCTCATTTTCAGTTCTATTTCAACACTTTTTCTCTTTTTCCATCCTTTCCCACTCTGAATTGTCTTCTTCAAGACATCTTCTTCAAGATTGTTTCATGGTTGCTCATTTCTACTTCTCTTGCTTCTTTGCAGTCCAAATTGTTTGAGTTCTGTTTAATACACTAACTTGAAATGGAATCAATGCCTTAGTCGTACCTTTAAGGTATATTTTTTACTCCAAACACCTCAGATAATGATAAAAACTAATGATACAAATTCTGAATGCTCCCAATTTCAGTTAATATCAGTGACAAGTATTTTCATACCCATATGATTCTTTGTATATGTATTCTTTGTTCAGAGTATAAATACTGAGTTGTTGCAGGTCACTGTTGTAGATTACAGGAGGTACCAGTATCACGAGTTCCACAATATTGGTGGCTCATGGTGAAGTTTTGAACTATCTGCCAAGCTGGTGACCTGAAAACACTGAAAAGCAAAAAAGGAGACTCCTCTGGACATCCCTTGAAATTTCAGAAACAAAAAAGTGTCCTTAAACTGTAAGTAATTATTCACTATTTCTCAATAACAGAAATCAAAACACAGTGAAGAGTGTTAAAAGTATTGGGTTTTTTGTTTGTTTGTTTGTTTTATGGGCCCCTCTAATACAAGCAGTACTATTTTCTCCCTCTTCTATAGCATATTTAATAATAAAAAAGAATTAAGCCATGGAAGCTTACTGCAATCCAGCCACTGCTAGGATTGCCAGGAGTCCTGTTCACTAGTGCATTGCCCTGTTTGCTGGGAGATATGGCCACCCATTTAAGCAGGCTTGCCTAGAGGTCACTTTCCCAGGAAGCATTTGCAAGATCTGATATAACTCTAAGTAGTCACGTTTAATCATGCTGCTATGCAGGCAGGCCAACTGTGCTGTAATTTATCACGAATAAAGAATTACTTGAGGAAGTTACAAATGCATAAAAGAACAGCTGTTGTGTTGCTGAAAGCAATGCATTAGTGCATGCACACTACTATAAAGCCTGGTGCCTATTAATTGTTCAATTCTTCTACAGTATTTTTTTTGGTTTATATTAATTGTCATCTATTTCAGTCACAGATTGTGTGGGATTTCCTTTCAGCAGTGAACTTACCACAAATAAACAAGTAATAATTATGTTATTAATGGCCATGTTGATCACTGCGGACTGGGAAAATAAATGAAATAGAATATCAGAAATGCTGTCTTCCCTCAAGGGGTATTGTTAGACTTTGCCAAGCCAGAGTTTGCAGGAAGATGATTTAGATACAGAGAAGACAATATCTTTTAAATTAAGTGGCTTCTGGGACTCTGAAGACCTCATTCATATAGCCCAATATAGGCCTGCAGCTTCCACCTTTTTTGAAAAAAATCCCTACTTTTTCTCACAGTATGTGAAACTTTTGTAAGTAGCACTTCCAGCAACACAGAAATTGAATGGTGTTATATTATTCCGTCAGCAAATAATTTGTCTTTTCCTGGACCAGGAAGTTATATTTTCCTGGAACAGGAAGTTGTATTTTCCCACAAAGAACAATGTTGTGTCAGCCCCTAAAACAGCACCTGATTACTTCCGTTTGCTCAAATGTCAAAAAAGAAAACTGGATAAGCAGATGTGGTTGTGGTAGGTAAGTACTTCTATTATTTAGAGCTTTCTTGCTTTATGGGTAGATGATACAGATTAAACAAGTAAGCCTGTATTCAGGGAATTTGGATTTATTTTTGTTGTTTGTTTGTTTGTTTGTTTTTTAACTCAAGCAGTCTTTTGTTCATTTATGTTATGAGTCAATTGCTCTATTGACAAAAACTCACACAGTGAGTCATCTTGCCCAACTTTAAATCTCTTCAGTATGTGTATCTAAATCTGAGCTGATGGTGTACATTTTTTTTTCCATCAGTTTTAAGCGTAGACACTGACGGGTGTGATTCGTCTGTCCCAATGAGGTCAGATGCAGTGCACAATATTGGATATTTTTAAAACACAGTGCAATGCCATTTCTCTCAGAGAGATGGAAGAAATTGCCAGATAAATATATCTACTATTTGGCAAGGAGTTCAGAGCTGAGAGATGAGAGAAAAGTCAACTGTAAAAAAAAAGATTCCTTTAGGTTTTGTTTTCTATTGTTCTTGCCATGTTTCAAATCAGTATTCAGTGTTAAAACATCATTTCAGAGCAAATCATGCCTTGCAAGTCTCTACCAGGCTTGAGGAGGGTCCGCAGAGAGTTCCCCAGCCTGAGCTCAACCCATCTCAAATGGGCAGTACAGCTGTAGAAAGAGCTGTTTGGCTGAGTTTCAAATATCTTTGAACAAGCTCCTTTATGCTCATGCACTCATTGTCTCTGTTCAAAGCTCATCATGAAAACTAATCCTGAAAGCAGCCAATATTTGTATTGATTCAGTTGTTTTATTTGAGAATGAGAGCAGTCAAGCAGAAAAAGAAAAAAAAAAAAAAAGACTTTCCATGCCTACAACAAAATTAACATCTTCAGTGTCTATGAGAAAACTTCAAAGGCACACATGCCCCAGTGCTATCAGAGGGTCTATGATTTAAGGTCCTTCAGTATTCTTTAAAGGCTTGATCCAAAACTCACTGCGATTCAATGAGTTTTCTGAGGGGTTTCCACAGGTTTTGAATGAAGACCTAAGATCATGTTCCTAATCACACTTTGCCTTGAGAATTTAGTTGGTAGTTGTTTTCCAGTCTTGCATGTTATCTTTTAGTTTATTACAGAAGTTAACACTAAGCGTATGGTTTTAAAGAAGCTATACAGTGAATCAAGTGTGAGAAATGGCTGAGAAACATTAAAAAAAAAAAAAAGTGTGATACCTTAGTATGCTTATGTAGTCAACTGCTTATTTCCAATACAATGATTTTTTTTGTGGTTTTTGGACCCAGTTATCAGAAAGAGAAGAGAGGGAGGGGAGATGGAATACTTTAAATAAAGATTGTGTAACAGTCTACAGTGATAAAGACAGTGTAACAATCTACAGTGATAATCTTCCATAAGTCTCAGCTACCTAGAGTCATGTTACCCCACTGTTACCCAAAATGCCATCTTCCAAAATGTAAGATTAGGTCTATCAACCACACCTGTTGTATTGCAATTCTTGGCAAATTAGGTTCACAAGATTACATTGTACTTCTCCTTTTCTTCCCTTTGACAAATCAAAAGTTCATAACTCTGTGACTCTCTGGTAATGATGATGACATATTTTAAACTGCAAATGTCATAAAAAGTGTATTTAGGCCACATATTCTACTATCTGGAAATCTGGCTCAGATCTTACTTAATAATATATGCAAGTTGTATGTATTGCAACGCAGTGTTGGGAAACTTGAAAATCGTGATTCTTTGATACTTCATAGAAATGATTGAAATATTGGCAGCTTCAGAAAAAAAATAATATTTTTTGTCTATACACTATACATAGAAACTCTATAACTCTATACTAAAGAATTGGAAAATAATCCTGGATTTAATGGTCCATAAACCTGGGATGGCTCTAGCTCACAAGTTTCATTAGTTGTGAATCTATCCAATGAGTCATAGAGTGACTTGGCTGGTAAAATAGATGGAAGGAAATAAAAGAGTATATGTTTATGGAATATTTACTTTTTATTATTATTTTTTTTTTATAGCAAGCTCCTATCCATAGGTTAGCCTAAGCTATGACTAAACTGTATTTGGAAACTGTTGAACATGCTGTTTTTCAGAAGTTCATTAGCATATACCAAATGTATTGCCCTGATGTTATATATACATATATATACATACATACATATATATATATATATATATATATATATATACATGTTATAGAATAATCTATCACATTTTGTAAGCTAATTATTTTCCTAAAACTCCACTTTATAACAGAGCTTCTTGTCTAATCACTACAGAAGACACTCACTTGAAAAGCTTCTAGAAAGTTAGCCAGAGCTAAATTTGAAGCATTCACCATCTTCATCTGAAGGGTAGGCCACACACTTTTCCATGGGGGCATGAGTAAAGCAGTCAGAAGACAGAATTTCTCTCCTGAAGAACTATTAGTTGTTCCATTTTATATATCCTCAATCAATCAATCCTCAGTTTCCACTTGATTTCGAAGAATGCCCAGAAAAATGTAAGGTCCTGAAGTACTTCTCACAAGTAACACAGGTTAACCCCTTTGACATACTTCACAGTCATAGAGTCATATTTCATATTTAGAAATTCCTGTTACTTTATATAGGCTTTTGTCCAGGTCTTCATTTAGGATGCACTGCCTTGTCAGTCCTTCTGTTTCTTGTCCCATTTTACTGAAAGACCAAGATTAGATTTGTCCCTGATTAGATGAAGGAATGCTGTTGGCACTAACAGTTCTTTCCAGCACTGTCATGCATTTACTGCTCTCCAACCCTTCTCATTAATTATCATCCATGATGGAATATATTAAACAATCCTGTTCCCTGATATAAAAGAGACTAGAGACTATACAGATTTTCATAAAACCAAAAGCACTATCTCTGTGAAATATTAAGTTATGGCTAGACATGTTGATATACATGTATTGCAATGATACATCCCAAAGATAAATTGGCCATGCAATGCTATTTTCACATGAGCCATTTTTTCAGAACATTGGCTAAACAGTGCTTATAGCAGAAATAGAATATATTCAGAGAAGGATAACAAAAAGGTGGTAAACACAAATAATTTCTTTCATTCCACGGGCATGAAGAAATCAGGTTTGTTTAGTATAGACAGAGGCACAATTCTCCCTCCATTCTCAATAAGTAATGCCCTAAGACTGAATTAAAAAACATAAAATTTTCCGAGGTGATTACAGGAGGGAGAGGCATTGGTTTTATTTAGAGTACTCCTAAGTCCTATTTACAAAATTTCCTCCACATCCAGAATGTACAGACCTTACGTTTTTCTTATGGTCCTATAACCCACAGAAGTTAAAAATAAGGAAGCAAATATCACAACTAATATTTTAAAACCACAAGGGATAGAAACACTAGAGGATATCTCTACAAGCAGAGAAAAGGAAAAGTAGTCAAATGAGATTGGACAACTTTTCTTTCTTTCAGAAAATAATTAGCCATCTATAGAGAAAATAGAAATCTGCACCTACAATGTATTTTAAAACATGTAATCAA
Source organism: Anas acuta (assembly GCF_963932015.1). Classification (NCBI taxonomy): domain Eukaryota; kingdom Metazoa; phylum Chordata; class Aves; order Anseriformes; family Anatidae; genus Anas; species Anas acuta. The sequence goes on along the minus strand of NC_088979.1, from coordinate 165,863,681 downwards.
TTAGTTAAATAGATTATTTTCTATGATTCAGGACAGCTCCACAGTATTAAGATGAAATTTGGCCTACAAGCAAGAACGAACATGAAAAACAGTTGACAATTCAGCTTGTTTCAATATTCAGTAGTGTGACTTTATCACACTGACATGCTCTGCCTCCATTTGTTCATTCTGTGTGAGGAGTAGATGCCTTGCTTAGTGTGATGACTGATAGAAATTAGGGATATATTTGGGTCACAACTTGTTGAAAAGGTGAAGTCCTGAGATGTCAGACCCATGCAAAATGGAGGTATCATTGGCTTCAAACAAAGAGTATAATCAGTGTGATTCAGTCAGGCTAATTAGCTCTGCAGAATAATGTCCAGGCTAATTAACTTTGGCAGAGTGCTGTGTGAATGTGACTATGCTGCTCTGGGAGCACAGTTAGTGTTCCTGTACTAAGTAGATGTGAAATCTGCTTAATATTTATGATTCATCATTAGCCTTTCCTACTACCTGGCTGACAAGAATTTGTCCTTTTAGGGAATTTGTTTCACTGCTGTAAAGTGTGTGCATGTATTTTGGTACGTAGGATATCAAGGTTCCTACTTTAGATGATAGGTTGACTTGCTATGCACCAAGATCTTTCAAAGTGGTCTGTGTTTTAAACCAGATCAACTGTAGATCAGCTGTAAAATATCCATGAAATACAATGAAGAAATTATACATGCTATATAGATATAAAATCTGAAATATTTGTAAATCATTCTGAACATTCCTTGGCAATCTTTCAGGGAGCCGGTAAAATCTGAAAAAAAAAAAAAGTTTAAAAGTCCTCCTCTTAATTTCAGATCTTCCCATTTTGAATCAGAACTTCTTTCAAAGTTTCAGCATTCCTTCATTATTGGATATCCTTCAGTATATATATATACACTTCAGTGTGTATATATATATATATATATATACTTCAGTATATATATATATATATATATATATATATATATATATATATATACTGCTGTAGCAGTGGGCCAGTGGTAGAAGTAATTCTTCAAAACAATCATTATTTTATATAACATAGCATGCAAAGTGAAATTTAAAATGTGAATTCTCTTTTTTTTCCTTTACCGATTCTGTGGTGTGTCTAATGGGTAGTTTTGTCACTGCCAGACAAGTGGTTTCCCCTCTAGGAGAGCTCTCTCCCTGCACTCAGAAATTCATTCTTTGAATTACTTTCTTCTTTTAGGGTGAACCTTAGTAAAACTGAAATGTCAAACACTAGCAAGAAGAGAGAGTATTTTATCAGGCACATACATTACAGTGCCTGACTAAAACTGAGTAAAATCAAGTACATTATTCAGTGAAGTGCAGATTGTTGGCAACTTGGTATTAAGGAAAGCTAAAGATGAAACATAAATGTTAAACAGATCTTACAACTACAGAGTAGATACTTTCAAAGACATTGGACTGGTAGAAAAATGCTGGAAAGGACCTACGTGGGTGTGCGGGTCAGCTTTCTGCCATTGCAGAAGTGTTCTCCACACTGTAAAGTCTAGGGAGGTTAGGTTTCAAGGGAAGATAATGGTTGGACATTTGATCAAACCCAAGTCATCCAGAAGTTAGGGATCAAGCCTAAGCCAGTCAGCTTGGTTCATAGTGAGTGGAGACAGACAGGCACTTCTATAAGGTCAATGTATGCAAAAATTTAACAGACTGGCCTATTGAAAGCTTCCAGGGACTAAAGAGAGAACCAGAACAATTATGTTACACAAGGATGCTATATCAAGATGATTCAACAAAAGGTTCTAAAGTGTATACAATGTATTTATGTGGTTTTAGTAAGACCAAACCAGGACTAAGACTATAACAGGGTCATGAGGTTATTGTTCATACATCGGGGAGTATATGCAAATGTAGAAAGAGCTTCAGAGAGTAACAGAAGTTGTAAAGCAGCCCCCATACAACACAGAAAGCACAGTGAGTGATTTACCTCGTCAAATAACGTAAATTTGAGATGTGGTTGTATATAAGGAAGAAAATCAAAAATAGGGAGATGTAAATCTTCTACTTTCACCAACTAGGCTCAAGATCCTTTCACTGGCAGTTGAAATTTAAAAAAAATATGACATACATGTTTCTTAGTTTTGATGCATATCTCCTAAGCAAACATAGAATAATTTTTTAGGATAGACAACAAAACTTAATGCATTCTGAAGTCCTAAAACAAGAATAATTAATTTAAAAATTTTAAATTTTTTAAATTTTTTAGTCAAGTCTGAGAGAAGTCCTATGATCTGAGTCAAACTGAGAGACAAACCTATGCTTTCTAACTTTGGAGTCTATGGGGCAAGTCGCCTACATTTGCATTTTTATGGGTCTTGGAAGGAACTTCATTCCCATGGCAAGCTCATACCTCTTTTGCAGTTCTTTTTCAGAGCTTCAGATAGTTACTTGTACATGGGAAGATGCACTTTCTCTTGAGAATATACCGCTACATAAATAATTTCTACCTCATTTCCCATCACTGTCCTTCAGGGAAGTGGTCACAGAGCTAGGGGAAACATATTTTTTAGACTTGTACAGTAAGAGACAACAATGGTGAATGTCATCTGAATCAAAAACTCAGAGGGAGATGCAGATTGTGATCCAGAAAAGGAAATTCCCTGGGTTAGACTATAAGGAATCATGCTTTTGTTTCTACTTTGTTCTGCAGCCAGGTATTCATTCATTATCATCTGTCCTCTGTTACAATTTCTGCCATGTGAGGCAGCTACCAATTATACAGATTCTTGCAGACATCTTCAGATATCCTGTGTGTTATGCTTACATGTATGTGTATGATAAATGAATACATGCATGTGTACGTGAATCACAGTTCTTATGTGATATGTATTAGAATTACTGGTTTTGGCATTGCCAGAGGAGGTGGATCTGTCTCAGTACTTCAGATTTCTAGTCCAGCAAAAATGTAGAGAAAAAATACAGCTGAGGTCACATTCAAAAAGGACTTTGTAGTCTATTAAATGTATTAAACGTATTAATGTAGTCTTATGTAGTCATGATCCTGCAACTTCAGTCTTGGGTAAATTTAATGTTATCAATAAAGTTTAAGTTAGATCATCTGTTTTCTTTCTATCCTTAAATTCTGGCTAAAAATTTAAGGCAAAAACCCCTTGTCTTATGTCTTCTAGAAACATATTCTGGAACTTTGCTTCTTCTCCAGTCTTGCAGATCTATTTAGTAGGATTATAAAATGATAGCTACATAATAAGTTGGGCTACAATCCTTTAAAATTTTTAACCATTGTCATAATTTTTTGAAGTAAGCATATCAACAGGGAGAGCAGAGAATAAGTACTACTCGACTTGTTTCTTTGATATGTGTGGGAATACAGAGCAAGTTAACAATTTTTTAGAAGAAGATTCATTCCTTTCTGATCAGTATGTAACTCAATTTTAAATGCCTTGCTCTCAATATAATGCACTGTATTGCTTAATAAAATACCACTGGTGATATGAATATGCAGGTTTGGAGAACTAGTTCTCTTTTCTGCAACAACTTGATTTTTGATTAATGTCCTGAATATTTTTTATTGATTCCAGTTACACATTACACATTTCACATTAGAATGAGGAATAAAAAGACTGATTCCATTCAAGGCCATGGGAGAAATGGACATGAGTTGTCCCATATTCAGTGATAAAAGTTTGTATAATCAAAGGAAAAATGTGGTAATGAAACATTTCAAAGGTGGAAGAAGATAAATATGGAGAAATAATTAAATGTCTTAGCAGAATGATGACATATCATTTACTACCATCACTCCAAATAGTGGGTTGCAGTGCCACTGCAAACTGCTAGCCCTTTAAAAAGAAGTATAGAAAAGAAACCAAACAGCACAAAGAAAAGGATCTGATTCAGTCTGTAGCTTACACATTTATATTAAAAAGCTTTTAACCATTTTCTTCAAGGCTTGAAACAGTAACAAATAAATTTGAGCATAATTTTGATGAGCAGCATTTTCCTTGGGTTTGCTTTTATTCCGTCTTTCTGGAAAGTAGGTGAAAAGATATAGAGCACTTCAATGAAACTGACTACATTTACAGAAAGAAGAAAGAGATGATAATTAGTGAGCTTGCTTGCATTTCAAAACATGAGACAAATAAATTGAATTCTGCCTTTTGGTGGTGTCAGTAATCTACCAGTAATACTAGTATTTCCATAATAACTAAAGGAGGAAATAGTCAAAATATGAACAAAAGAGGAGATGTATATGATGTAATTAAAATGCGTTGTGTGGGTGCTATGCAGAAAGAACACTTATGCCTCATAGGTTTGTGAGTAATAGGGCATCTTAAAGCACTGGAAAAAAAAAATAAATCTGGCCTACACAATAAGCACAACTTTGTAAAAACATTTACAGATTTGTTAGATGAGAATAGCCAGTAAACACCTTAAAGCATACAGGAAGAATAAGAGATTTTAATAGAAGCACTTGAGCAGAGATACTAAGCAAGCTTTTCATTCAGAATAAAATGTTTATTATTATTGCTTTCAGAAACTGATTGGTGCAAGAGCCTGCAAGGCCACTCTATGCTTCAAAATCCAGCTCAAAGAGAGTTCTTCACTCAAACTAGAATAATTAATCTGCGTCCCTGTTGGAGTAACTGAAAAAGAAATGCACAGTGATGGATTGTTTCATCCTAGTGCAGTACTGTTAGCCTATGAGAGTCAGGCTTTGTAGATCCCAGTAAAAAACAATTTTATTGGAAACAGCCAAATTGAAAATAATATGTTTACATATATATAAAGAAATATATATATATATATATATATAAAGAAATATATATATATATATATATATATATATCAAAGATATTGTTTATTGGTGTATTTCAATGGAAAACCTGAAGAAAACATACCTTTCTGCCTTCTAACCTGACAACATACAGAAAATTGAAGGTTACATCTCATATTCCCATAGGCTTGACCCCAGTTTCTTCATCTCCTCTCTTTCCCCACTGCTATATTAAGACTTTATTTCATTCACTTAGGAATTTATTTAAAATGAGAAATAAAATAAACCACCATGGAGGAATAAATAAATGACTCAGTTATAAAGACTAGCTAGCTACTGTTGGGAGCTATAGTTCTAGCTTCTTAATGTATCTTCATTTCCTTTATTTCACCTCCAAAGGTGTAAAGATGAGATAGAAAGGACTCTAATTGTATATACTTGGTTTCAAGCTTGGCAAACACAGAATAATGACAAGTAAAGGTGAATGGCTGGAAGGACAGTGAGAAGGCCGGGGGAAAAAAAAAGATGATCTGTTTTTTGCTGCTCTCTAGTTATTTGCTAATTTTGCTAGACAGGACTACTTTTCAGCAAGAGAAATAATATTTATATGGTATTTATATTAGAGAAGTTAAAACGCAAATTTGAGTTTTTTGATTTTCAAGTCAAAACCTGGTAGGTTAGCCATACCAGTACCAGGTACTGTTTGAAAAACAATTTTACAGAAAATGGTATATCCATAACAAGATAGATGTCGGAATTCATCTTGTATTAAACCCCTAATGCCTTATCCTAAGGCTGATGAGAATTGGAAGTGCTTGATTTAAGTCTTTTCTTGATTTGGTAAGTAGCATAGCACATCTTTTTGAGAAAGGAGTTTTAGATTTTGTATAACCTATTCTATTCTAAATCTTTTTACATAATATTAAAACACACATCAAAAAAGTGTATTTTTAAGTTGGCAATGATTTTAGAGCAAGCCAAAACAGCTTAAATAAAACATTTATTGTATAATAAATAATTTATTTTATATTTACTATATATAAAACATTTATTATAAAAATATCCAAACAAATGAAAAAAATGGCTAATAAAAAAACTAAATTTTAATACTAGTTGCCAACGCAAAATAATGTGATGTTTAAGTTTCCATTTTTCTTTGGTACAAACCATAGAATAATTTGCAATAGCAGAAGACTTCCCCAAACCAAAATGAGTCTCCAAACTTTATGAAATCTTTAAAGGATGTTGAAATTCCAATTGCAAAGTGAAAGTATGTATTCTAACAATATTTCCAGTTGTTGTGGCGTTGCTGTTGCTGATCATAACAACTTTACAGCCTGCAAATATACCATACAGTGTCCTTATGTCATATAAATAACAAGTTCCATCCCTGTTCAGTGCTGCTTGTTAGAGGAAAGGTGACATTGTTCAACAAACATATTTTTGTAGAAAATTAGGGTTTCTTAAGTACCCAGAGGTCTCTGCTGAGGAGTTAAATATGTTATTTTGGCTTTGATTGTTTATTATTATTTTTATTTTTATTATTTTTTTCTGTAAATACCTGTTTTCTTACAAGAGCCAAATGGTCCCTTTTGTTCTGGTCAGCAATTCCTTTGAGATTTTAATTAAATCTAGTCCATTACAGCCCATTAGGTGGTGTTAAAAAGCAATTTTATTTCCTTTCCCTGGTCCCTGCCAACATGCTTACACAGTTATTTCCACAATGCTTTAAAGATGAGATTTTTAAAAAGCATCAGCACTGGCAAAATGATGTTTTCAGTAAGTCAGTGGCTATCCCATTGACTTCAAATCTAGAGAAAGCAAAATTGAAAAAGTTCAAGTATCTTTTAAAGACTCAAAACTGTCTAAATTATGGGATAGAACTATAATACATTACAGCAATACCACTAAGCTAATTAGTTGGTCCTTTCAGTAACTTGTTATGTCAGTATAATTCAGTTCTTTAAGAGCCTGTTCCCCACTCTGGTTTTGGGCAGTAAAGGGGTTATGTTTATGATTACTGACAGTGCCAATTAAATTTCAAAGATTACTCTGTGAACCTCATTTCTTTTTTTTTTTTTTCTTCTGAAAATGCTATGTTAGAGTCACAGAAGAAGTGAATGTTGGAACTTATAAGCCTGTCTATCAGGGTGGAAAAGAAAGTGGAGGAAGTCAGAGAACATCTGAAATCATTCTATATTTAGTAATTCACTAAACAGCTGTTTGAAAGAAAAGCAAACAACCACAACTGGTGTGATCTGTGTCCAGAATATAGAAATCTGGGTCCCAAGCTCTTGCCTGAGAAACAGAGGTATTGAATGGGGAGTCCTTTTGGATATCCTAAGGAGCCTTTGTAATATTTATTTATTTATTTATTTATTTGTCTTATATACCATTGTGAAGTGTTTCTTCTCCCGTAGTTTAAAATGTTAAAATGTGTAGTGTGCCTTTAATGACAGTACTGAAAGACTCCAGAGCTTGTTTCTGTATTATGATTATCATTATTTTTATTATTTTGAAAGCAAAAGAGAAACATTTTTGACAGCCAGTATTAGAGCATGGAGGTAGCTCTAGGTCTCAGACAGCTGGGATCCAGAATTTGAACTAATATAACTCTCATGGTTGTATAACACCTCTTAGAAAGGCCTCACAAGTGGGACCAAGATGGTTATTTCTCTCTCCTGTAAAGAAACTCACCTCAGGAACCCTCAGTCAGCTCCTTACTGCTATGAAGTTCTCCAGCCAGGTACTTCCTTTGCAATTTAATAAATTCTGACCAGTTAATCTTTTTTCAGTCTGTGTCAGAGTGGCAAGGGACAAGCTCTGTACAGGGTTGAAAAGTACAAACCACATATACCTAAGCATGAGAGGAGAGATGTGTTGTCTCTGGGTTTTAGCTCCATAGGTGATAATTTCATCCAGTAATAGTTAATATCCAGGAAGAATTAGGACATGGAGACCTCACCTACCACCCATTGTAGGCTGGTGTATCAATGCAGAACCAAAATGATGGCAGGTTATGCTGGTGTGCTAAGACAGTGGCAGAAAAGCCAACACAGCAGCTGTGGCACCATTGTGGCCCAGGTTAGGCATCCTGTGGCAGCGAGGAGGGTTGCTGGCAACTGCTGCATAGGAAGCAGCTGAGCTGTCACCTGAGAGAGACCTTGGTGCCCATTCAGTTATACATGATTTACAAAGCTGGAAGAACAATCTTGCTAAGAGGGAAAGAAGGAAATAAAGACAAAATAGCTTCTCGATTATAGGTGCAAGGTGTTAGGCAGTGTGCCAATTGCTCTCCATCTGTATTCTGCATCTGTTGACTTTTGCACATTTTGTTGTATGTTTTCAGCACTTTTCATTGATTACAGATTTAGATGCTATTTCTACCAACTATGATACCAGAAAATTGTCAAAATATTTGCAGTTAAATGCAAACCTGCTCCAAACTCCACAGCCTTTAAACTCTAAGGATTACAGAAAGAAAAATAAAATAAAATAAATAAAATAAAATAAAATAAAATAAAATAAAATAAAATAAAATAAAATAAAATAAAATAAAGTTAATATTCTAAATTTCTTCAGAAAAAAAAAAGTTATTCTGAAGTGCAATATGGTGACTTTTACACTTTTGACTGGTGGATTTTGGAATTACAATTCAACGAAATAAACTTTCTGAGTGAATGCATATATTTCAATTTTGTTCTTTTTCAGATTTTTTCATAGTTCGTCAGTGAAGTTATTATTTATTTTTATTTTTTACAACTTGGAAGGAGATAAATTGTTCTTTGGCAACAGAAAAACTGAATCCAAAGAGAAAAGTTTGTTCACAAGTAAAGACTGGCATGGTGAAAATAAATTTATGTGGTGCCTGGATTGTTGTGACCATTAGAATTAGAACACTTTGAGAATAAAATAGAGGAATAGGTGAGGGAAAGACAGTAACCTCAAACACATGGTTAGGGATAGCCCTTTGTTATGACATTTAAAAAAGTTTGTGAGAGTAATAAAAGATGGTAGTTGAAGATCAAACAAAAAAAAGTAATTACATTTTTCCATTTAAATTTTCTTTCTTTTGAGCAATCTGTCCAAGGAGATGAGCCCTCAGCTTTCAGGGTTTTGAGTAATTACACTGATACGCTGAAAGACAATATAGACAAGAAGCAGACTATTTGGTCATTTAAGTGAAGATTAAAAAATGTAGGATCTAGTCCACTTAATAATTGAGTTCAACAGGGAAAATCTAACATTTTTTCTTCAGGTTTTATTTCTTCCTTCTTAAGCCTGTAATGTTTTGTTGCTATTGTTTTTTGACTGTAAGGCCAAGCAAGGGCCCCAATGAGACTAGAAGTCTCTGTGGATTTTCCTGCTGGCTCTTAAACTGAATACAAGTACAATATTCCCAGGCTTAACCAGCTCTGCTTTAGAATCCATTTTGTAATCCACACAAGAGCAGTAAAGAAGAAACATATACCATACTATTACTGGGATAATTGCTGTCTGGCTAATCTCACATTTCATTGCTGCTGGGCCTCTTTTCTTATTAGCTTTGAATGTTTACAATTTCAAGTGATTGTGTAAGTCCTTCTTGCCTCATCTAGCCCCTCTGCAGAACTGACAGTTGTCCTTGACTTTAAAGCATGATATATTCTACTTCGTTTACAATACATCCAAATCCATTCTAAATAGACTTTCTGTTTCTTGGTGAGGTGCCAGTGATTCTGAACAGTCAGATCCTGCCAGCTATTACTATCGTACATAGCTGACTTTTGGGAGGAAAGGCATGGTATGAGTCTTTGAAGCAGTTATTCAGCTATGCTCTAGTGACCACTACTAGCTCTGTGTCTGTAGCTTGGATTCATTTTATCCATGTACTTCTAATTTCAGTAAAAAGTCAAAGAAAGAGATGTGAGAAATGTGTCTTCATCCACAAAAGCTGAAAAGAAGGTCTGCCTTCCTGTTGCTTCACAGATGTGGCTGACCTCACTGCTATACATAATCATCTAGGATCCAAAAGTAGGCCAAAAGAAGTTAAGAGTAAAATAATAGGACATATATTTATCCATATGACTGTCGTCCCCCCCCTATCCCCCCAGAACACAAACAAACAAACAACAACAAAAAAAAAACGCCACCACCACCAGCAACAACAAAAAAAAGCCACCTCTCTGGTAGGCTTCTTTCTATTACAGTATTTTCTTTTTTCCATATGGACACTTGCCTTTAGTCTTTAATTTGTTTACTTTTCAATGTTAACACGCCAGGCCAGAAATATGTAAGGATTGATTAGTAGAGATAGCTCTTTAGTGTTGTCAAAATACATTTTTGTTAGTTTGGCCAGGTCCTTAACCATCTGTAACTGCAAGATCAATTTGATGGCTGTCTCTGGTTTGTGAAGGGGGCAACAGCTCTCATACCACGTCTGTGACCATCCTCCAACACACCAGCATCCACCTAAGAAGAGCAGACACTGCTACTTGTCTTCCTGCCTTTTTAATGCCTCCTTTCTGGTAAGAGTCTGCATCTGTCAGTGCCTGAAATCCAGGAATTCTGTCTCTAAAGTGTGTTCCCTAATCACCAGGTTGGAAGCCTCTTTGTTTTGCCCTTTCTAAATCAATAAATAATTAGTTAATTTTAAACTGCAAACTCTTCAGATGGAGAGGTGCCTATTACAAAACAACTCTGAAGATTCAAGTTGGTATACACTCCCCACAAGACCCGTTTGGATACCTAAACTTTTGTGTCTGGTGCATTTTAGACTCCTATCTGGCCTCTAGCATCCATGTTACAAAGTAGGATGTCTCCCATGCTGCCACCTCTCATCTCCCAGCTACCTGTCTCAGGTATCTCTCAAGCATTTGCACTGGCACAAGACACCTATATTTAGCCAACTCAATCACTTCCTTATATGCTTAAAGCAATTTTCCACTGCATGTAACTACCAAACATCATAGGAATTATGTATTAAAATCTTCTCATGGATAGTATGGAGTTGAATACAGTGATAAAACACCCCCTTTGACTGTTGACGTCTATGCTGTAAGAACAAGTCCTCCTCCTGAAGCTACTGTAGACCCTCCCGTCCCCTCCCGTCCCCTCCCCTCCCGTCCCCTCCCGTCCCCTCCCGTCCCGTCCCCTCCCGTCCCCTCCCGTCCCCTCCCGTCCCCTCCCGTCCCCTCCCCTCCCCTCCCCTCCCGTCCCCTCCCCTCCCCTCCCCTCCCCTCCCCTTCCCTTCCCTTCCCTTCCCTTCCCTTCCCTTCCCTTCCCTTCCCTTCCCTTCCCTTCCCTTCCCTTCCCTTCCCTTCCCTTCCCTTCCCTTCCCTTCCCTTCCCTTCCCTTCCCTTCCCTTCCCTTCCCTTCCCTTCCCTTCCCTTCCCTTCCCTTCCCTTCCCTTCCCTTCCCTTCCCTTCCCTTCCCTTCCCTTCCCTGAAGAAATTGTGCGTTACCCAAGAATTGTCACAGTCTTTTTACAAGGAAGAAGTGAGAACAGATAGAGAAATTAAGCTTGTTTTCACTCAAACATCATTATATTTTTAGCTTGGCAGCCGTTCTCACTAGCTGCAAGCATGCCTCTATTGCAAGATGCTGCACTAATAATTCTGAAAAAAATTCCTACCTCTTCAACTGTTCACTAAAGCACTAATAACTTGATAGTGTGGAGTTTAGGTATATTTCAGGGAATATGATAAACATGATTAAAGTTTGGTATCCTGGATTATCCTTCCATGTATAGGAATCAGAGTAGAAATCTATCCTTTGTACTGGAAACTCTTCAGAGAAGGATTGCCTTTAAACTCATGAATTTTGAACGTATAAATGCCTTGCTGGTTTAGAAACAAACAGTAACAAGTAAAGCAAATGCATTCCTAAGAGCAGATGTGTCTGTGAGTGCTCTGACATTGAAAATCCAAACTTTGATTCTAATTGTTCATCTTTCTACTAATTTCTTATATGTATAAAATCATAATTTTTTATGGCACTAAGCTGTTTTCCCTCTACTTCTTTTGAGTAGCAGGGAGCTTGTCTATTTTTGTGTCTCTTTTACTCCCATTTTGTCAATGCTATCCTCCCCTAGTGGCAATATTAATTCAGAATCCTTTGACAGGATATTCTAAAGATGCGTATGTCAGAGCAAGCTGAAACATCACCATAGCATTATGCAAAAAGGCCTATTGTAAAATAAATCCCTATGCCACAGCAATTTTAGCTTCTCGTTTAGTCATTTATACAAGATGTGCTATAATCATGGTGAAGGCATAACTTATTGTTGGACTGATAGATTCCATACAATCAGTGCATTGTAAAATATGATGAAAATCAAGTTTTATTCTGGCAATTCAGCATTACATGACAATAGAGCCACTATTCCCTTAAATCTTCTACAGTATTCAGTCCTTTCTTTGTCTGCTGGCTGAATCTGCTTTTCCCAGAGGTTTTGAGATGCTGCCAAGTTTCATTGACAGTCCTTCTCAGGAGCTGTTCTCCATCTGACTGACAGAGCATCAGCTGGCTCCATGACCCTTGCACAAGGAATTCCCCTGATGGATCTAAAAGAATGAGTCACAAGAAAACTCCAGCCCATCATAAAACAATATTCCTTTTTCCCTTCTGAACGGGGATTGGAGGTCACAGATGCCAAGCCAGGGAAGGCCTTCTCGGAGATGTTACATCTGCATCTTTGGCAAGGTCCTTGCGCTGCTGCCCTGGCAGCACAGCAGACACGACTGGCTCTCATGCCTGCTGTCTGAGCTCCAACCTGACAGCCTCACTCAGCCTTCCACCTGAGGCTTCCCACCTATCTGCCCAGAGATAAATCTTCAGGATTCCAGACCAAGATCTCTATTGTAACCATTCACCCTCAAACAAGCTTTTTGTGAAAATCAAAAATGATGCATTTCCGTTATATTATTGGACTCATTTCAGGGAAAGAATAGGCTCTTGTATGATCTTTTCTGTGGTTTAGGAAGACTGACAGCAGCCTACTTGCTGTTTTTATGCACAACAACTCAGGATTTTTGTGATGCTAAACAACTTTCATACTGACAAAAGGTAACAGGGAAAAAATTCAGAGCAGTAGTACATAACACTTTCAGTGAAAATGCAGGTACAATATGACAAACGGAAACCGCTGAAGACAGAGACATCTGCTTAGAGATGGTATCTTTGTAAAACAAACCAAAGCTTTCCGTAACAATTTGTATTGTTGGTAACACATTGCAAAGGCCAGGTACATCTCTATCTTATCAGAAGAACAATAAATGACTTTTTTTTTTTTTTAATCCAGCTATTCTTTTTATTTTATTTTTATTGTTTTTCTCTGTTATAGATTCCAGTCCCTGAACAGAGATGGTTCACAACAACATGGAGGCAACCTGCTTTTATAAGGATTTCTATCTAAATGAATAGGTATCACTTACGGAACAGCTAAGCAGCAAGAACAGATGCTAGCTAGAATAATTAAAGCAAAGTGTGGATTCTCAAGATCTCCTGCATAGCTCCTCCTGAGGGACACTACATCATTTCTTCAGAGATTCTGCCCTGTTTTTCATTCAGAACATTCACTGCATTCAATTTAATTCCATACTCTGATGTTTGTGTTCCCAAATCCCATCTTCTTTGGCCAAAATTCATATCATATCATATTATACTTAGTCATGTTGTATTGTACTGTATCATACCATATCGTATCACACTTTGCATGTTAAAATCTCTTCAGTTTTTCCTCCATTCTCTCTTCTCAGAAAAATTGTGTGGCATTATTACTATAAATATAGAATAAAAATAGATTTAACTTTTGATAGTGATGATGAAGTTTGGGGTCATTCTGATCTATCATGAAAGCAAGTTCTAAAATCATAGAGCAGTTGCTGGTTTTCTGCACATAAACTTCACCTTTGAGATATCACAACAACACAAAAAGCAAATTTAGGTCAACCCCATTGAAGGGTTTGGTGATTAATTGAGATCAGTCAGAACATTGTTTTGGGGTATTTTTTTTTAATCCATATTGCAAGTTGAGATGTTGTGAAATCAATTATACAGAAGAATCCCACTTTGGGGTGTTGTTTAAGCAAACAAATACTTCAACAGCTGTAAAGTTGTCTGTCACACCAGTGACACTCATGATTTAAATGTGTTTTGAACCAAAACATTTAAGGGCATTAAAGAGAATCAGCATGCTAAATCAATACAAGTGAACCCACAGTATTTGTGTTTATAGTATCATCAAGGTACGACAGCAATGCTTTTGTTTTAAAAGGTCTGCTCTGTTACTCACTATAAAAATTATCTACATGTGAAATTTTCAAAAATAGTTCGTGAAGAATATTTGTAGTTGGAAATTAAATATAGTATGTCTGTGTGACCCAAATCAAAACACAATCCCTTATACTGGGGACAAGATATCAACTGCAGACTGTTCTCAAGGCAAAGGCAACACTGTGTTCTAGTCATATTTATGAAGAGAAAAAACATTCAGTCTTAAAACACTGACACGCATATTTGGCAAAGCAATGAGTTTTACTGTACTCCACTAAAGAAAGAAAAAGAGTCAAATTTGTTTGAAAACAAAAGAATAAGCTGAAAATCTAACCAGCCCTACCTGACACTATTTCATCTTAGATATGGAAGTGTTTTCAGAATAGCCAGCCAGTCAAAAGAGGTTATTCTCCCAATTTATTTAATGGTGGCATGGCCTCACCTTGAATATTGTGTGCCTTTCTGATCTCCACAATAAGTTTAAGGTACTTAAGGGAGAGTGACAAGGGGAAAAGGGCTGGCAGGTGTGTCCTTTGAGGAGAAGCTGAGATCACTTGGGCTGCCAGGGCTGGAGACAAGGAGGCTGAGAGGTGACTTCATGGCTCTCTGCAGCTTCCCAAGGAGGGTGAGCAGGCAGAGTGGTGCTGGCCTCTGCTACCAAGTCATCAAAGACAGGATGCATGGGAATGGTAGAGTTGTACCAGGAGAGGTTTAGACTGGGTACTAAGAAAAATTTATTTACTGTGAGAGTGGCCAAACCCTGGAACAGGCTTCCTAGCAAGGTGGTTGATGCCCCGTGCCTGCCAGTGTTTGAGGAGCATTTGGACCATGCCCTCAGTAACGTGTGTTAATTTCTTGTTAGCCCTGGAGTGAGCAGGCAGTTGGACTGGATGATCTCCGTAAGTCTTTTCCACCTTTTTCCTTTCCTTTCCTTTCCTTTCCTTTCCTTTCCTTTCCTTTCCTTTCCTTTCCTTTCCTTTCCTTTCCTTTCCTTTCCTTTCCTTTCCTTTCCTTTCCTTTCCTTTCCTTTCCTTTCCTTTCCTTTCCTTTCCTTTCCTTTCCTTTCCTTTCCTTTCCTTTCCTTTCCTTTCCTTTCCTTTCCTTTCCTTTCCTTTCCTTTCCTTTCCTTTCCTTTCCTTTCCTTTCCTTTCCTTTCCTTTCCTTTCCTTTCCTTTCCTTTCCTTTCCTTTCCTTTCCTTTCCTTTCCTTTCTCTTGTGTATCATTTCAACAAAACATTGCATTTCTTTGGAGATTTTTTTTTTACTGAAAAATAAAACTTTCATACTTTGATTTTTATTAAGATCAAATGAAATTACAGAAGGAGACACCATATGTCCAAGAATTTTGAGTGATTGTTGGAAAAAATGGCATTTCTTTCAAGCTGAGTGACAGGCTGTAGAAGGTCGAATAACATGGTCAAGCATTTAGAGTTTGCTTGGCTGAATGAGAGAACATTATCAGAGGAAAAAAAAAAAATCTTTATTTTTCTTTATTTTCTATCACTTTTAATTAACTCAGAACACATCACCAAATACTGCAACTTGGCAGTATAACTTGAAATTGATAGAAACATGGATGATTTATAGACTGGTAGTGTTTTTGTGGTTCAGGTCCACAGTTACAGGTTCATGACAAAGAAAATGAAAATATTTAGCTTTTATTTATAGGCACTTTACAGACTACAAACTAAATTCTGCTGCTCTGCCACAGTGACTCTGATATTAAAAGATGGGGCCCAGAACAAATCCCTGAGAAATTCCTGTTGTACACAACACTCCTTTTTCACAGCACTGGGTCAAAACAAGTAACCCTAATCTACCTTTTTGTATGTACCCAGTGGAGGTGGTCTTCAGTGGGATCATGTGAGAGATGAGGTTGTCATCATGTTGCCTTGTGCTACCCTGAATACCTAGGGTCAAAACATCAAGGACTCTCCATACCTTTTGTACCAGAGCAACTCAGAATTAGGCTGGCAGAATACATTCCCTTTACCACATTTTTTGGAATATATATGGTGAGTAAACTGTAAAGATTATGAACTTTTCTCTCAGGCAAGTGGTACCCACTTCTTAGAACTAAATTATAATCCCCACCACATGATGAACCAAGTTTTAATAAGAATACAAATATGAAGGTAACAGACAAGAACAAAGATCATCTTTACCTTACTTTTGATACAAGACACTACCAAATTCCTAAAATTTGTAAGATTAGAGTGTCCATGGGCTGGTACATCCCCAGAATACTGTTCCAAAAAGTTAGGGATTTTAAGTTGGAACTTTAACAATACATAACTTACTATTTATTAATTTATTTATTTATTATTTTAGCTAATAGCCTTGAATGATTTATATTTCCACAATTTTTCAGTTGTTTTTTGAACCCTTATAAAGACTATTTACATGTAAGTATGAGAAAATAACGCGACTATCAATTCTTTTCTGGAGATACAGAATTGAAAGCAGGTGCAAATGTTTCTTTGAAAAGCTACTTTTGAAAAGCACCAATAACCACTAAAGTCTCACAAATATAAGGCCATAGACAGACCACGAACAAGTAACTCAGAACTCTTAATTTATGACCTGCACTGCATATCACTGAGCATGCTGAAAAAAATTTTGCATGATACTATCCAGAACACAGAATACACAGAAATTTCATCTGACATAATCCTTATGCAATACTTTGGGTATTGTTGTCATTAGTCAAACAAACAGTAAATCAAAAGACTGGAGACAGGATTATGATGCCTTACTATTCCCAGTAGATGAGCACTGAAGTGTTCGAATAACATTGATAATGACCTGAGATTCTATGTGAGTAAAGAAATAAAAATTCCCCACTTCTGCCAGATTGATATGTGGCCAAATGTCTTCTTTTGCAGTTCTCACAGAAGAAGAACATGGACAGAGATGACCGCTTTTAAAAAATTTTTTGTGTGTAAAACTGTTTTTTTGTAATTCAGTTAAAGCAAGGTTCTTGCTGTTTGGTGTGGTCCATCTTTATGAACACTCCCCAATGTATCAGTGCGGTAAGCCACACTTTTTATTGAAGCTTGATTTACGTGGAAA
The DNA here is from genome assembly GCF_963932015.1 of Anas acuta. NCBI lineage: Eukaryota > Metazoa > Chordata > Aves > Anseriformes > Anatidae > Anas > Anas acuta. The sequence goes on along the minus strand of NC_088979.1, from coordinate 165,846,580 downwards.
GCTTGTGTCAAGTTTTTCTTTTGCTAAAATACTAATTCCTTAATGATATAGTGCCTCATACATGCTCATCAGTGAAACAGAACAGTAGTTTTGCTGATTTCTTCCCCTCACTAGTAAAAGACAGTAAAAGTGGAGTTCACCCAACCAAAATGCATGCATCTGCAGTGTAGGTGTCTACATCTGAACTCTCTTTTATAATCACTGCAGAAAAATGAGCACTTTCTGTATATCATTCAACTCACCCTGAAGCCTAAAACAGATGAGCTGCTCCCTAGGTGTGCTTTTGTTTGTTTCTTTATTTTTCTCTCTTCTGAGCCTAGCCTGATAAGTTGGCTATGTTGTAGAAATCTAAACTTAGATAAATTGATTCCCACCTAAGATATCTAAAAGAAGTGAATAATAGTGGAAAGTTCACCCAGATTATTTTTTTTTCAGTCTCATTTCAATGTATAAAGTTCCAATACATAGAAGAAGGTAGACAAAAAACTGAGTTTAACAACCATCCACAGGAAACACCCTCCTTTCATCACTCAATTTCAGAGTCTGCACCCAGTTTTGAAGAGTAACTGGTAACACTCCAGCACCCTGAGTACCATATTTTTAATGTAACTTTGGTCACTAGTGAACATTTTGTCTCAATCTACCAGTATTACATCAGTTTCCTATTTTAGCACTGTACACTAGTTCTGCAAACCAAACAACTATCAGTCTGTCTCTTTGTATTGGACAGAATTAGGACAGTTTCCTTTCTGCAATTCTTCATTATATTGAAAACTGTAGTAAAACTGTAAAGCTTGATTAAGAAACACAGGAATAAGCCTGAATAAACCAAGTGGTGCTCCATGAATAACTAGGCCTTTTGGATACATTATGTGGCTTAAAATGGATATGAAATAGGATAATATAAATTCTTTTTCAATAACATGGCAATGTAATAATTTTCTTAAAGTGTTTTGGAGGAGCCATCCTCACCATGTTAACTGTTACAACAAAACTTACCTTAATCATTAATTCTAACAGATTTCCTGGGCTAACTTGGCAAATATTAATTCTTTGCTTTACAGTCAACTTTTCTCCACAGGTTTTTAGGATCAACAATTTTCTAAGATATTTACTTGTGTAAAGAAGTAATGTTGAACTCTTTTCTCATAAATATTAAAGGACTTGACTTAAAGAATGAGATTTATTTTAAATAATGACTAATATTTTTTGTAAATAAGACTGAACTCCTCTATGCAAATAATACAAAAAGGCAGGAGGAAGTTTAGGAGGAAGTCATACTAACAAATTCCAATGTAATAGGCAAAACTATAAAAACTAGCCTAATGTTTTATTTCAGCTACTTGCTCCTACAATTATTCACTAACTGGGATATCAGTGCAAGAATTATGTTGCTATTGTTCTTTTAAAATTTTCTTTAAAAAAAGATACTAATTTAGCATAAAGCCTCACATGTGGTGTGACTAATAACTAAATTAAATATTTGATTCTCTGTCAGATCTCATTCCATTCTGTTAATATAATCTTTAAATAAATATTTATTTTTCTTTTAGCTGAGCTTTCAAAATGAGACCAAGAGTAGTTTAGGACCTTAAAAATTGTTTTCAAATGGTTAAGCACCATACTGAAGGTTCTTTAAATATATTTTCTAACATTTTTAAACCTCCCCTACTGAGAACATAACTCTCTTTATCCATCTTCAATGAGATCATTTCAAGGACTCCAAATCTAGTTACTACATTCGATCACAAAAATACTGCTTTCTTCACACACAACTTTTCTTCTAATAAATAAACTGAGTTTATGGGCATGGGATGGAACACACACATTGCATTTGAAACCTGAGGAGGCTAAGTTTCAGTGCTAAATATACATATTAAAATTCGTGTATATCTCAAGATATATACATATGTGTGTATAATTGGCCTTCCTAATTTTCAAATGTTTGAAGACTGATATTTTTATATCCATAAGTTGCAAAGAGAGAAAAAGAAAACAAACCCAACTTTTCTTACTGCAATTCAGTTTGTGCTTTAAACAGACTTTCAACTATACTGATGTAAAATGTAATTGAAATGTTCAGATTGCCTTCAAGAAATACTGTAGTGATTGTTTACTAAAACATTATGTGTGAAAATTAAGTGCTTCCTTCCTCTTTTTCCTCTTTTTCTGCTATCCTCTTCTTCCCACTGTCCTCCTTTCGCCATTGTTTGTTGCAGTCATTTACCTACATTTACATCAGAACACAACTCTTCAAAATTTGGCCCCAGTTTTTGGTACAGATGTCTTTTGAAAGTATGTCTTAAGTAACAACTAGGGCATTGCTCAGTGTTCCTGCATATTATTACACATGTAATTAACTATTTTAGGTGATTTCAAGTAATGCCAGAAACATAACAAGTAAGATTATATTTATAAAATATATTATCTGTGTAATTTATAGTCAAAACAAAGCCTGGCTTATGGAATTAATCACGGGTTTCTAAATTATAAGTGTTTAACATTTCCATCATCATACTGGGAAATTTGGTTTGGGTCACTAATAATTCAAGGTTTTAATTTGCTTCTTCAAACCTGGGACATGAAACACCAGGAGCCTATTCCAATGAATGCATCACTGGTTCAGGTGATACCAGTCACTACATGAACTATAGTAAATCTCACATGGAACAGGTGAAGGAGAAAAAGAGAGATTACATTTAAATAAGGAAAGCCTGACTAATTCAGTATCTTCACTTAGCAGGAAGCAAGGGGACATTTTATTTCCCCAGAAAGTTTCCTTTAAAAATAACCTGTTATCAAAAACGTATTTACTGCTAAATATTGTGAAATGGTCTGACATTCTTCCAATAATAAATTAGTTGCACATTGTGTCTGCTGCCCTCACTTCCCCTCTGCCCCATAGATACTCCCCTTTGACTGACTGTCATTTTGGATGATGACAAGAGATATTAACTGAAAAGTCTGGTGATCACAGATTGTTTGCAGAGTAAAATATATACTTTTTTTTTGTTGTTTTATTTTGTTTTGTTTTGTTTTTTCAGAGATTAATATGGACAAAAGTGTGCATAGGAGGTATAGGAGGTCTTTGGGGCCTAAAGAATATTCTGCTTCCCATTCCCAGGAGAAAATAAATTAAAAATACTACTATAGCTATCATAGTGCTCGAAGTTTTGTCTGTAAGTTTTAGTTTTTCAACTTTTTATCACCTTTATCAGCCATAACTCACAGACACTTTTTATTGCACTGGAATCATTACAGATACATGCACCAACAGTGCTTTTATCTCCTATGAATGTGGTATTTCTATAATATATATGAAATTCCAAACAGAAATTTACATTACCTATTAGCAATTTAACAATACTGAAGGTGTGCAAATTTAATTCAGAGATATGGGTCAGGATGAATCCTTGAAAAAGGCGATTTATAGGAAGCAAGTGAATGATTTCTAGCAATGTTTTCCTCCATTTTGTGGCCCAACAGGAAAATATGACTTGATACACAAAAGGTTCTCTATTACCATCGATACTAAGATGGCAGCACCTCCCTCACTTAATAAATTGGGAGCTATCCAATATATATATATACATACATATATATATATATATATTAATACAGCCAAATATTAGTGCAGCCTGTGAAGAGAAAAAGTGCATTCTACATCTTTGTAGAGATTCTATATGGAAAAGGAATTCAATATGTGTCCCATGTACCTTTGAGACAAAAAAAAAAAAAAAGAAATAAAAAAATTGGATGACTAAAAAAATAAATACATGCAAGTAGATGACTTTACATACATACTAATTTGTTGGAATGCTGTGTACAGTTCTGATATGCCCATGTGAAAGGGAACCATGCACAAGTTGTAACATGACAGATTTTGGACTGTTCTGACAAGATCTATTCAGAAATTCATGATACCGTTATATTATTTGCTTGTCATTGAAGTTGAAATTTAACAGTAAATAATTATTTCATATAATCTTCTGTTTTACAACATACCTTAGGTTTTTGTAAAACAACCCAATCTTGGTATCAAATCTTGGTATCAAATGTTTTTTATTATTCTGACTGAAGTAAATCTGTCTAAAGCTAGGAAATAGTTGATACACATGGAATTCTCGATCTCAGCTGCTTTCACCCTTATGATTAAACAAAGATGACCAAAATGTGTGCCCATGACTATAATATTGCATCATTCTAATACACAGAATAATTAAAAAGATTGAAAACTCCAGATGGAGCTCAGCAACACAAGCCTGAAACATGACACAACACAAACATGAAACATGAATGACTTCCTTAAAATTTTAGTATCTTAGGAACGACATGATTTGAGGGTTACACAAAAATCCCTGAGTGACAATCCGAAAGAGCTCAATCTGCTTTAGTTCGTCATAAAGATTTAGTGATGTGTTTAAGTGCCTAAATATTCTCCTAGACTAAAAATACAATGATGGAAAAAAAAAAAAATAATAATAAGCATAAATAGCTGGAACCCAAAGCCAAACTAATTCAAATTGGAAATTAAGCATAAATTTACACCCTGAGTAATCAAGCACTGGAACAGATCACTAAAGAGAGGTAATGCATACTTTTCCCCTTGTAGTCAAATCAAGTCAAATTGTTGTTCAGGAAGACAAATTTTGAATAATATATGTTTAGCTTAAAACTAACTTAGTATGGCAATAGCAGAATATATAAGGAAAAACAGTACATACAGTTGTGAAGACTGAATCATTCAATTGGGTTTAAACTATGAATTTCAATTAAGATGAAATAAAAAGGAATAACTGTCTCTCAAGAACAAGACATAAAAAGGGATGAGGCAGGGCAGGGCAGGGCAAAAACATTTTCATTTACAGGGGAAAAATATTACAAGTATCAGAGTATCATTTTTGTGTGTTGATTTATTTTTCTTAAGAAAATATTATTTTATGGAAGACCTTAAAGAGAATGTATTTTTCTTCTTGCTGTTCTCCTCAGGTTCTAGGTTACCTTGTTTCCTTAAAAAAAAATAATTAAAAAATACATGACATATTTAATGAAAACTTCAGCCAAGTCAATGTTTTTAGACAGAATATGCTTTGGCCAAAATTTTCAGTCATAGTCTTAAGATTTCACTCAGTAGAGAGGTGATTAAATTACCAAAACCTGATCAAAAGGGATGTAAAAGAGGGATTATTGCTAGATCATGGTCTCTGTTTAGGTGATCTGACATGATTTGGAGGGTCTGGATTTTGCTTTAATTTGCTGAAGCAGATTAGTACAGAAAAGAAGAGTCTGACTTTTGCATATAATCGGAGTTTTAAAAACATTCATTAGTATTTTGAGTATTTTTGACTTCTGGTCAGTCTTTTTCTGCAAATACATTAATGTCTTTAACCTTCTGCTTCTGCACATTAATGCACTGTTAATTAAGACAGTATTGCACTTTATGCAAAGATTCTTCTCAACTCCATTCATTTGAATCAAATTACATTTTAATAGCATTACCTTGAAGGTCAATACTTTTTCTTTGGCATAAACTTTTAAATTCTTGCTAATGGGATGTTAGTTTGCACAGCAGTGAGCAGAAGCAAGGAGGAAAGAAAAAAAAAAAAAAACAAAAAACAAAACAAAACAAAAAAAAACCACAGCTATTTGCAAATGCCATTTCCATTCCAAAATGTTGGCTTTATCAGCTGCATACTTTAGCTTTTTATTTTATTTATTTATTTTACTGATGTTTGTTTGATTTGTTTTTTCCTTTTACAATGCTATTCTGTGGAACCTGCTGAAATCTATTAGTACCATGTGCCTATGGGTGACCTGGGGCCAGGCTTTGCGTGAAAAGAGGTGTCAAATATCACACCTGCTTGTGGGAAGTTAAACATTATCACAGTTTAAAGAGCACATCACAGCAGATAATCCTGTTTGCTCTCATGCCCTGTTGGCATTCCATTCTGTGGTCTTCCTTTGTCATGTTACAAAGCCTCTGTACTCTCCACAGAGATGGAAGGCTTATTTTTCTTTAATTTTAAGATATCTCATGAACAAATAGCCTTCCAGTTGTGAGTATGTCATCCACAGTTATTTAGTGTTATTTATTCAGATAAAAAAGGTCAGACAGGGTCATTTGAAAGGTAGTGCAGCTGAGCAACTCTTTTATTTTTATATTATTATTCCAAGGAGATTGTACTGGCATTCTTGTTCAGAGATGCTCTTTTCATTTTGAGCCATGCAAGCCATTACCACAGCATCTTAAAAGTTCATATATAAAAACAAAAAAAAGCCAGAAAAATAGAGTGGTCATTCCACAACTAATGCTTCTTTTGATTATTACTGTGGAAGGAAATCCACAAAAGCCTTTACGTGTGTGCATCTGTAGGCACAGGTATATGTGTACTTAAAAAGGGAAAGGACTCCCTGTCATCTTATATGGATAAATGACAATTTGAAGTTTTCTGTGATGAATCCCAAAGGAAAGGATGAAAAAGACCCCACTGATGACAGAAATTGTTAAGAAAGCATGTGCATATTTCAGAAAGCAAATAGGAATCACAGAGATGTGTAGATCCTTTATGGTGAACGCTACTTTTGATAGCATAAGCTAGTATCTAGGCCAGTAAACAATATGGGTCTGACTGCAATTGATATTTGATGTTGGGGTGGGGAGACCAAGGAGAGTGTCATTGGAAAGGAAGAGAAATAGCAGTTTAACAAAAATGTTGACAATAATCACCCCTGAGTGTACATGTGGCTCTTAGCACAAGCAATGGCAGCCACATTCTAATGAGGGATCTCACTACCTGAACATAGCTCTGTATATAACCTTCCCCCTGTTTTTACCAGCTTGAGGGAAAAACAGACAGAATTGGCAGAGTCAAACTTATGAACCAATATTTTCCCAACACACATTTATATATATATAGATAGGTTTTCTACATGGCTATGGAAAGAAAGGGATTGCTTACAAAGGAAGTTTTTTTTTTAAGCATAGGACATGCTGTCAGAGTTTAAAAAGAAAAAAAAAAAAAGATAAAAAGAAAAAAAAGTGAAAAAGTATCTGGGAAATGTGGCCTGACAAAAGGTTTTATGATCACCTAGTGAGCATCAGTGATTCTAAAGATGTTGTCTGAAGAAGGAACACTTGAAGAAGGAGAAAGAGGAACTGAAGAGAAAACAGCTAGGATAACCCAAGAGGAAGTCCTGACCTTTTCTGGAAAGACTATGTGCAGGTAGAGAAATGAATGATGTAAGGTCACAGGGAAAATAATATAAATTCAAAATAAACAAAACAAAACAAACAAAAAAAAACACGTAAATTTTAGAAAAGGGGAAGACTGAATAGTAAGAAAAAAGACTCTTCAGCAGTCAGACCCTAAAGGTAAGGCAAGACTCATGGACAACCCTGTAGGTCAGGGTCCTGCTAGTAGGATAGAACATGAAAACGAAATTGCAATAGAAGTTTTTAAAAATAACAGAGAGTGAACATTGCTTGACTTTGAGTTTAGAAATGTTTTAAATGGTAAGGATTGATAGAGGGTTGGTGGACAGGAATGTATATGCATCACAAGAAGAACTATACTGAATAGAGGAATATGGGGGGGGGGGGGAAAGAACAAAAATGAAAAAAAGAAAACTAAGAGAACAACAACAACAACAAACAAAGGGAAAAATTCAGCAGAGAAGCACACAAGGAAATCATTGCATGCGCTTGAAGAAAATGTCAAGAAATGGGTTGCTTTATCACTGTGGATATTGACCACAGTGCCTCACTATTGCTGTGATTAACTACCTTCAGGCAGACAAGTTTGAGAGTTTTATTCTGAGAGTTTATATTCATGACTCATAAGTAAAATCCAGAAAGCTTAATTCTTAATCTGAATCTAGTTGTTACAGAAATAAATTCAGAAATAATAATAATATAGTTATAAAAAAATAGTTATATAAAAAAAGTCTCAATAAGAGTAATAATACAGTTAAAATTGAAATGTGCACTTAATTTTTATCCCTTTCTTGATGTTGTGCTTACCCTTCCACTGCTCTATTGGGTTGCAAAGTTGGTAGCTCCGAAGTGCTGGAAGACATTATGGTAAAATGTCAACCTCTGTTGTTTTTTATTAGGAGGCACATGATGTTGATAGTTTTGTCTTTCTCCTCACTCTAAGATTCACTTAGGATCATTTTAACACATTTGCCAACATGTCTTTACACTTCATTAGTCTGCAGCTGCATGTTGCATCCAAATTTACTATATGTAATACCCTATATGTGTTAGGTACTTCTTTCTTTTTCTCCTACATTACCCATAAAAATAATTTTGTCCAGTTCTAGGTATGTATCCCTTCAAATGATTATTGCTGAGTTGCTTACAAGTGTGTGATCTCTCTTACCAACCCACGCCTGCACTCCTTTATACCATGTCCTGCTGCCTCATTCCTCAGACTTTCTGCTATCATACCAGGCATGTATTTCTCCACACTATTTCATTAAATTAAAATTATAAAACCATGGTGGTACCACTCAATGATAATCAGAACGAAAACAAAGTCACCCTATACAGCAGGTCAGTTAGATGAATATTAGATGAACTGCTCTTACACCTAGACCAAGTAAGAAAAGCTGCAGGCAGGTTGAGAGCAGAGCAGAGCAGATCTCATAAGCCTTTGTCCTAGGGACTCGTAAACTCGGTACAAAGTTTATGAAATGTTATTAGCAATGGCAATAGTATATATTACATGACTACGCAGTTTAAAAGGAAGGAAAATTGAGTTTGCTCCTGTTAGAATTTTTTTCAGATTTTGTTCTTCTGGAAGGTAGAGTTTTTGCAGTGGCAACACTGAGAAAGCAGAAATATTCACTAATTGAAAATTATTTCTGTAGTCAATCCAGTTTATAGTATTCGATTAAAAAGTAACTGCTGAGATCTTTTCCAAAATCAATAAAGGGCACAAACTCTTCTCATCACCCTTGACTATGGCTCTCCTCATCAGAAATACTTTGCTCTCTCTTCAATCACTCTTTGTCCTTTTTTTCTATACACGTGTATCTCATTTCCATGAAGGACTCTAGGTAAAATAGGGATGGAAGATTTCCTATCAATTGGACATCAACATCTTTCATTGTGAGATTGCTTCTTTCTGCTGTATTTGTGGACAGCAAACTCTTTGTCTTTCTTCACTTCATTTACCAAAGATCAGGTATTTCATAGGTCTGATTTATTTCAGTTTGAACTGCCACTGGCAGGGAGGACGACACCAAACACTAATGAATTTGATGTCTGCAGATTCTTTAGATTATATGCTGAAACACACAATTTGACTAAATGGATTGGAAAAGGTAAGTAACGATCTGTTCTCCCTTTTATGTTAATGTACACAGTTCCTGAAAACAGATGCTTTTTCACTATTTTATCTCTGGAGTCAATGACCTTTCTTCTAATCCTTTTATGCAACTCTTCCTGGATTTCAAAAGCTTTGAAGCTGCTGTCTTACCAACTCAGAGCTTCAAGCAATACAAAATGATACTACTGTAACAGTGCATTAGTGTTCACAGTAGAGCTGATGATTAAGCAGATTTTTCTACTGACAAGTAGTTTCAGACAAAAAATCTGTACAACTGTTCTCCTCCACCCCTATTTCCAAAATGGTATGTAAATTAATTTTTATTTATTTTATTTTATTTTATTTTATTTTTGAGGGGTGGGGTTTTATTTGTTTGTTTGTGTAAGGTTTTTTTTTACATCAATATTTCCCCTGATTTGATTAGGTGTGTGTGTGGGGGGGAATTCTTTTCCCCTGCCAGAAGAGAAGAGAATATAGATTTGAATACAACTTCCTTGATCATGAAGACTCAGGACTAGATAACATATATGTGACCACAAATCTCTACTTCAAGTTTTTTGAATGTTAGTGATTATATTTAAACTTACAGAAACTATAGCTGAGTGCACTTCAGAAACAGGCACCATTTAGTATCCTTTAACACAAAGCTTCAAAACTAGTCAGAGAAGTATACCACTTTAAAATCCCGTCCTATTTGACACCTCTACAGGTAGTGTAAATTCAAGTGGTATATGTTACTTTGGAGAGATGGAAGTATTAATGTAGTTTTCTGAAAAGTCCAAGAACTCAGAATCTTTTGTGCTTAATGGCCAAGAACCCAAAGCACTTGTTTTAAGGAGAGATGTTGTGCCTTTTTTATCAATACTAAAAAATCCATCTTGTTTGAACAACAAAAAATGCTATATGGACTTGCATCCTTCCTAAAAATATATATATTTGGTGTATTCTTACCACAATAAAAAAGGGAAATAAGCATTTTGATTTGCAGATTGTATTAGCAAAATACATTTTTAGCTAATTGAAAAAATATATAACAGTAAAGATATTCAGCCTACAAAAATGTACACATAAAACTGAATAAAAGTTTAAACCTTAAGTGCTTTTGTGCTCTGTTAAGAAATTCTTGTTGAGAATAGTACTTTTTGACTGAGTTTTGTTTCAGAATAAATGAGTAATATAGACTACTATAGCAGGTGGATTTCCTACTACATAGTGTAGTCAAAAGGTTTCAAAATCCCTGAATAATTAACAAGTATTTACAAGAAGTAGCTCTACAAGGAGTAGATTCACTAAAGCAGATTTAGTCAGACTTAATAAAGGCAGGGACCTTAGAGAGTGTTAGTAAGTCAAGTAGAACATTGAAACAAGGGCAGAAAGGGAGACAGAAGACCAGAATTGATTGCTAGCCCCTACTGAACCTTGCAGGAGAGAGCCCACGTGGTTCTGCCTGTCTCAGCACCAGTCCTGTTGTAAGTGCCTAATCAAAATACTTATAGCTGTATTCCTATGTGGGAAGAAATTGCTTCATTATAACTGGTGGTAAAGACCAAAATACTATATGAATATTAATTGGTCTTAGATTTTAACAACACCTCTTTCCAGCTAAATTACTTATGTGGTCTATTAATTTATTCAATTTCCAAACTCAAGCTTTAGCCTCAGTTTCTCTATACTTAAGGAACTGTGTTGCTTTGGCTGCTCAATATGACTCTGTTCAAGATTATACTTATCAAGAACTGCACATATGGTAAGAATTTCTGTAATATGCATCTGTGTCTACTTTTTTTCCCTCATACAAAGGAAATAACCTGTTCTTTGTGTTCAAATTGTTACAACAGCTTAAAATTCCTAACATTGTAATTTACTTTGTCTGATCTTTGTAATGCTTGTTTGGTTCAGACCACTTGGTAAAATGTCTATGCAAGTCACTGTGAAGAATTGCACCTGCATCAGCAACTTGTGACCGACCGATTTATGAGAAATATGATAGCCCTGAGATTGGGTTCTTATTTACATTCTCTTATGAAACAGGCAATAAACTAGAAGCTAAATGAAATCAAACATCTTGTCCATTTTTCTGTCCATTATCTTTTATGGGTTTCAGAAAAGCACAGCAATGAGTGATTTACTTGATTAATTTGTCAGACAACTAGCAGCAATGGCTAGTTAGCTATATATAATGTGTTGGTAAAGGTAGCTTTTCAAGGCACCTCTTCTGTGAAAGAATTATGATTATTTCAGAAACGATTAATTCTGAGATATTTCTAATATCATGCATATACAGAGGTAATAGAGCTATTAAAGAAAATGATGTGAAGAAAAGACCTTGACCCAAATTCATCCCTAGGGTAGTTTCAATGATTAGAGAGGAGTCACAATAGGAGTAAAGTTGACCCCCATGCCAGTATTTTAAATCTCTGTGGCTTTTAAGGATAGTAAGGAAAGACTTATTGAAATTACAGTTGTTATTTAAATATCAGTGTAATCTGATATGAACATATTCTTAAATATTCAGATAATTTGTTAGAGTTCGACACCCTGAACAGCACTTTAACCAGTGGGAGTATTTTGTCATCACCCCAGTAGACTGGGGTGAATAACAGGCAAGAAAATGGTCATCCAGACTTGTTTGAGAGCAAATTAAAAATAATGTAATTCTGAAATAAATTCTAGTAGGGAACTTTATATATTATAGAAACAACACTAAAGAAGGTACCATTCAAACTGGTTCAGAAATATTTAATATATTTTCTCATTTGTAGTCTTGCATGTAGGAAGGGTAAGAGCTCTTCAGGAGCATTGGGAGTGGAATGATTCTGGTATGGACTGAGAAAGTGGAAAATGAAAACCAACACATCAATTCACAGGCAACTTTTTCTTCAGTGTTTAGATGGGGAAAAGTTTAGGGAAAGGAAGAAGACAGTTTCTAACCACATCCACATATCACAAACACAAAACACAGAGCAGTCTTAGGCTTCCTGCCCAAGTGAAGATCCTTTGCTGATCTTTTCTGTGGGTATATCCTTCTGATGGACATTTACCTAATCCTGAAGGAAATTGTCCGTTTAAAAGCTGTGGTTTCCTCTGGGTCCTCGATGCAGTGTAGCAATAGCAACTCCCCAGCAGCAGAGGTTAGTGCTCTAGGGAGTAGTGAGCTGCAGTCACCATTGTTTCTTAGGGCTAGCCACCCTGACGCTGAGTCCCCCAGAGGGCCTGGTTACTTTGTGCTTTATGTATGGCTTGGTAAACACAACTGCTTCCCACACTTCCCACATGGTTAGAGCAAAAGGTGGGTCCTGTCTCAGAACAGCAGTCAGTACTTTGTTCATTATTCTGTTGCTAAATAAATATTGTGGTTTTGCTGCTGATTGTTGTTATTGTTGTTGTTTGTTTGTTTTTGTAGTGCTTTGTTTGTTAGCTTGTTTTGTTTTGTTGCTGCTTTGTTTTGTTTTTACTTTTCCACTGTATCTGCAACTTGCTGGTGGGAAAGTCCCAGTTCATGATTTTTTATATTTACTGTCTTACACACCCTATTTTAGTCCTTATGCTGGAGAAATATCCTCAAGACAGGAACAATGTCCCAGGCACTAAACACACCTCTTAAATGCATGCAATTCAATGCATTTTATCACTGGAGATGGTGATAGTGGTTCCTGAAGAATTTTGCCAGTGTTCTTAAATGAGTATACTAAAAAAGAGATTTTGAAGAACTTAAACAAAATGAGAGAAAAACAGTATTGGAGTTAAATCAGACTATCATGAATTCCATCAGTAACAGGAGTTTCAGAAGAAGATGAAAGAAATTTCATATGCATGCAGTTAGGAAATAAGCTGCACAAGGGGTTTATTTTGTCTTAACCCCTGGTAGGTATTGGCCAGCTTAATCCTTCAATTATCAGAGCTTTTATCTTTCATAATTACTTTATTCATAAAGTAACTATGAATATCTTTATTCATATAAACTTCTAATATATGTTTTTAAAAACTCATCCTAAGGTCATATCCATGTATCTTAACTGTGAGTTACTGTAGAAGGTGAAAAATTCTATTTCATGCTATTTCTTTGGCATGAGCTGGTAAAGTCTGCAGTCACACCATCAGAGTAGTCTTTCTAGTTTTTCCACTTCATGCCAGGTGTAGTTGTGTGGATTTCTAAAAAAACAAAAAACAAAAAAACAAAAACAAAAACAAAAACAAAAACAAACAAACAAAAAAACAACTTTATGTTAATTATTACAAAAAGACTATTTCATCACAGAAAAGGAAGAATTCACAGGGCAGGCCCAGCCCCCACTTGGAAGAGAAGAATGTTGTGCAATGTGGCCGTTTCTTCCCACCAGAGAATTCCAAGTGGCTAAAGATCACTTACTGCACCATGGCTTGAATCAGTGAAACTACCTAAGAGGAGACTGCACTAATCCTAATCTATCAATCTATCCTAATCTATCAATCCAGAGGGGACATTCAACCCATGAGTTGGGGCATGAGGCAATGCAGCCCATGGAGTCCAGAGCACAGGTGCATGAGGTACAGATGAAACATCTGCAGCTGACAAGATCTGCTGGTATAATTAATTCCTGGACCAAGTGGAATATATCAGAAATCTAACTGTGCTGAGATGATGATTTTTCAGTAATGAGCTTGTTAGAGTTTATTAATTTTCAAAGGTCATTCACAAAAATAGGCTACTTTCTTCCCATTGCATGAGGCTGTATCAGGAGTAGGACTTTCTTTTTCACCTGTAAGAAAGAATGTCTAACGAATGCAGGAAGCTCAGCAGAATTTCTGCTTCTGATGATCTATTTTATGAAAAGTTGCTTGAAGTTCATGAAAAGTTTTGCATGGGAACATGCAAAATATCCAACAATATAAACAGAGGTGTACAGTTATTTTCAAAAATAAAGTCCTACCTCCTTTAAAAAGAGACAATAAAAATTTATTTTAGAAATAAAATAAATAAATAAATAAATAAATAAATAGAACAGAAACAAACATAGAACAGAAACAAAACCAAACAAACCAGCACAAAATAAAACCTTTAGTTACTACTATAAGGGGAAAAAAAAAAAAAAAAAAGAGTGTCACAGAAGTCTCTCTCTATGAATGTATACCAGCTTGAGACTGAAGATGAGTAAAAAGAAACGCTTTCTCAGGCACAGTAGGCATGTCAGAAGTCACCCTTAAAACGATCTCAGATAATGAAGTATCCTTTTACCCTTAACAGAGATGCTGAACATGGATGAATGATCTGGCTAATATTATTTGGTCTGAAAGAGTTTGGTTCAGCTTGCTGAGCTATTGTTTTTGGGTGCCATGAAAAAAAAAGAGAATCAAAACACATCAGAGTCATTCATCACAAGTGTGTTGAGAGAATTTAAAATATGGCATATTAGCCTCCAAATGCACCAGATACTTACATTTTAACAGTTTATATGTTTTTTTGTTTGTTTGTTTGTTTGTTTTTTGGTAATAAATAGCACATTTTGGTAATGAATAGCATAATGAATAGCACATTGACCACACTGTTATTTGACATTCTCATAACAAAAGGAATAACAGAAATCTAGAATTACCAAAAAGTGGGCTACTCTAGCTACTCCACATGCTGGAGGAAAAAAAAAAAAATGTTCATCAGTATTTTGGTAAAATTCTTATTCATTCTTCTCCTACAAGCCCTTAGCATTTCATTGTACTGAAGAGAAAAGAAAAACATAGTATGTCATGGAATTATATAAAAAAGTCTGGTAAAAGATTTGATGTCAAAAGGGAAAGCTTGTGAATTTATGTGTACAATTTTCCCTCTGAAATTCTATTTAGACATCTTTTGTTCACTCTGGAAAGAAGTACATAAAATGTATTGCCTTTACTTGCCTATCAGCCTTGCTGAAACAATTAAACACTTGCATTATGAAATGAAAAGGTACAATTCATTTTCACTTCACAGAGAAAGTTGAAGATTTAAATCTATGGGCTATCACTTAAATAGGCCTCGTGTTTAAAGTATGGTTCTTGCATATTTTGGACAAAATTTATGTGTCTATATATGCTATTCCCCAAAACACATAGAAGACCATTCTGCAGAAAGAAATAGCTGGTGGTAGAAATGTCCAATAAATATCTAGGAACTGAAAATAGCAAGAACATATTTAATGTGTAATGCAATACATTTTATGAGGTAAAGTTTTTGTAACATATGCAGAATTACACACTATTTGCCCCTTAGTGTTAATGGAAGTTGTTTGTATCACTCCCTGCATGCCATGATGAAAATAGTTTGCTCCCCCGGGTCTGGCAGTTAAAAGGATTTTGGTATAGTAGACTTTTGACTGATTCAGAACTCAGAGAGATAAATGGATGCTTAACGTACAGGCGTCATAAATCACATTTGAAGCCTGATACAAAAACCCACTGAAATCTGTGGGAAGCTTTCCACTGATTCAAATGGGCTTCAGAGCAGGCTCCCAGGCATCTCCTGGCAAAGCCACAGTTAGAACAGTTCACTGTGCTTGTATTACAAGTCTCTACTTTCATTGAGTTATAATTCCTGTCATAAATATTCACACTGGATTCAGATTTTGCCACATTCTGTACACCAGTTTTATAAAGTGACGTTGATACTTATAAATTATTATCTGCACAGGTTGCATTATTTTAATGGAGTGCACATGTGACTATTGAAGATTATTTATTTGTTTGCGTATATGTCTATGTGTATGTTTGGTTTGCATACTGAGAGCAGAAGTACACCCTGACTAACCAACCACAGCATGACAGAGTTTACCATCACATTCTTTTTGAAGCCTCTTGACATTTTTCTGTCACACAACCCCTTTGGCTGTCCCACATGACACTTTCCCTCCACTCCAGTTTTCCTCTGAACTTGGGATATGGGAAGAGATTTCCCCACTAAAGACATATTCGTATATGTATCAGTAAATAACCTTCAAGTGAAGTGTTCAAGCTTGCAGTATAGGCAAATGAGGTCTAGTCAATCCATCAACAAACATAGACACATAGACAGTGATCCACCTCAGCCTGAGACAGACATCCACCAAACTGCTCCTTAAACTCCATGGACTGTATTGGCTAGATTTCCACTGACTGTAACAGGATCCTAGAAAACTAGTTCGTATAAAACCTTAAATATGTGTTTAATCTTGAATAGACTCCCAGCTATGATGTTTTCATCCACTGCCAGAAAACTGGTGCCATTCACACTCATTGGGAAGAGGGACAAACTGAGAACCAGTGTGCTAAGTAACTTTTTACCCTCTTCACTCCCCACATTTTTTGTGACTTCCCATTGCCTCAGCCTCTCCATATCATTGTGACTTTTCCTAGGGTGTACTGGATTGTTGCTGCTGTTTCCGTCTGATATTGAATTCATAAAACAACCAGTTTGAATGATGAAGTCCAATAACTCATAATCCTCCAAACTGACGGTAGTTGAAGCTGAGGACATTAAATATTCATCTCTGGTATCCTGTGTTAAGAATAGTCACCCACTGTGCAGCAGAACCTTGCCCCTGGAGTGAGCACTTGGGTCTCAGAGAGCAGGGAAGAATTGTTTCTGCTGAGCATGTTATGCCACCTACTTAATGTCACCCTCTCTGAGTTTTAAGCAACTTCTTATTGCTTCAGAAGCCTCCTGGAAATTGTGCATGCAGAAGCTGCTCAAGGGTGTGCTGTTCCTCAGGGGTGGACCAGGGCAGTGTGCTGTTGGGAAGCACTTAATTACCTCAGTGGTCCAGAATCACTTGGAAGAATGTCTGTGCAAGATGTGGTGAGATGTCCACCCGAAAGCCTGAGTGGTTTGGCATCCAGCAGCAAGTATCAGACTGTGTTTGTAAATGTGCTGGAGATACATAATACATACCAGTCTCAGACTGACACACAGATCTCCTCCTGTGCCTCCAGCTAGAGCTCATCCCATGTGATGAGCTGCAGGGTCTAGAAACCCTTCTTCTGTGTTGGAGTGCCAGGATGAGCTGAAGGGAAGATGAAGCAAATTAGGCCAGACTGAGAAACCTACATAGCTCAGGAAGCATGGTCACAGTTAAAATAAAAGTATAGCACTCAGCTGCTGCCTTAGTTTTACTCCCTTGCTCATTCAAAAATGGATGAATTTTTCAAGTATTTCTTTTTCATATTTTATTATGAGAAAAAAAAAAAACTCCTTCAATAGATTTTAGCATCAGCTCTATTTGGCCTCTGTTTTGGTGGCATGTTTTCTTTTTGAGTCTCTTATAACTATCAGGACCCTTATGAATGTTTTCCCAGATGTCTCTTTCATGTCTCACTAACGCTGTCCCTGGGATAAAACCACCCTATACTCTCCTCTTCAGGTTCCTAGAACACACATTAGCACAAAATTACATGACCTATTCTTTTGTAACCTACCTGCTTAAATGAGGTACAGGTTAGTTTAATTGAAAGTCTTTGAGGGAACAGCCTTCAAGCACACACTTTAGGTTGTGTAATTCTCAAGGTTTAATGTTCTTTATAGCCCTTCAGTAAGACTTGTAATTACTGTGAAATGACTGACAACAGTATAACTCATACTGAAAAAAATGTGAGTGCTGTAAAGAAATTTTCATACTTTTAAGCAGTTTGGGGGGGGGGGAAATGAAAATATTTTACATAAAAATATCTTTATTCTTAGATGCATGTGACATATAAAATATATAAAGTTAAGTTCTAAAAGGACAAATTTCCCTTATGAAAAACAGGCTTAGTTGCAGGGGGTTAGTTAGTTTTGTTTTGCTTTGTTTCTTGTGCTTTACATGAAAGTAATGGATGACTTTTGTAATGATTCAATGCACAAAATCAGGGGCAGAAAGCACACTTTAAGGGTTCCAGACAACTCATGGCTTAATGCAATAGATGTTATTGTACTCTGCATGATTAAGAAAAAACAACCCTTAGGATCTTTACTGCTTATATAGTGCTATCTATTCTGCATCAGCAAATGATTTAATCAACTGTGACTATAGCCAGACAGTAAACATATGTTACTCCTCCCTCAAGAAGCAGTAGATCTACCCTTGTTTGTTGATTCAAGCATGATGTACGCTTTATTAGCCAGTCACCCATACTTTTAAACAGAGAATAAGAACATCTATTTGCTTGCAGAGAGAACCACACGTACTTGCAGGGTAGAGAAGATCTGAAGAAGCAAGATGTCCATTATCCTCCTAAGAACAGGAATTATTTGCCAGTTTTTAACTGTATGGATGCATTTTATGAGAACACTCTTGGCAAGAAAGTGGTGCCTTTTTTTTGCTCCCAGAAGCACAGAATGCTCAAAATGACACTGTGGAGCAATAAAGCCATTGATACACTGATGCTTTAACATCATCTTCTAGGGAGTCACTTGCTTGAGGGCATGTTTCACAGCATGGCATTACAAAGCAGTGGTTACTTTTGGTGATATGAGTATTACGTATAAATACACTCAGCATGTAACAAACTCACCACAAAGATGATAGAGATGTTTGTTCTCCTTTAATATTTTTCTGCTCTTCTTGCCTAGTGCTTCTTCAAGGCACTGAGGTACTTGATGCTTCCCTTATTACACCAGTTATATTCCTTTCCCACAGTAGCTTTAAACACACTCTTACTTAATCTGTGGCTCTGTCATAGACCAGGGAACAACATTAGGACTTTCCTGGGCTGAAACACATAATTTAAACTGACTATAGGTGACATCCCCATAGGGAACTCCATGACCCACATTTGATATTTGTACTCCCTGTCAAGGTCATGCTAAAAGCTGTGAGGGCTTTATGTCAAACCAAATACTGTAAGCACTGAATCTGCCCTCACTTCTGCAGTACCTTCAGCAGCGGTGCCTTCTCCCACTTGTTCTTTGAAGCAAAAAGGAAGGCTCTTTCTCTGACAAAGAGAAGAAGCTGTTCAAACAGACCATTCAACACTGAAGAACTATGACATTCACAAGCCCGGTTACTTCCCAGTTGCTGTATTGTTTCAGTGTATTGTTACCATTTACCCTCTCCCATCTCAGTAGGCCTTCCAGCACCAGGATTCCCATTTGTCAGAAGTCTGGAGGAGCAGTCACAGTCCTGCACCTGCAAAATGTGATCTTCAGTACTCCCCCTCAAAAGTACTCAGTTCTGCAATGTGATTCTTCTCCTGCTGGAGTATCAGAAAGGACAGGAAGCAGCTCCATTACTCAGGTGTCCTCTCAAGGAGTGCTCTATGTGCCATATGCCAGGGGAATTTCCTGGGTTGCTATTATGGCCTAGCCTTTAAGGTGAGACTTGCCTGCCTCAGCTGAGCCCCTGGGAAGGTGAGGGCAAATAGTCCTGGCAACAATCTCCAAAGATATTAACAAGTGTTGAGAGTCTGATGAGGGAGAGTAGACTACACAGATTTGCAAAGGGGAAATTATGCTTGATCAACCTGATGGCCTTCTGTGATGAAACTGCTAGCTGAGTGAATGAAGAGAGAGCAATGGGTATTGTTTATCTTGAACAATACACAGGTGTTATAGGTGTTATAGGTGTTACAGATGTTTCGTAGATGTTACAGGTGTTGTAGGTGTTACAGGTGTTATAGATGTTACAGATGTTATAGGTGTTATAGGTGTTACAGGTGTTATAGATGCGCAGCCTAGAAATAAACACATTCTGTGCTCTCCTGCACTCCACCCTCTTTTTAGGAATGTATTCTGTCTGTACCTCTTTATCTGAAAAAGTACAATACACTTTGGGAAATTCACGATTTACTGAGGAATGATAGCAAGTTTGTATCACAGAAGAGGCTGTGGAAGTTAGCATAGAATCATTTAGGTTGGAAAAGACCTCTAAGATTATCAAGTCCAACTGTTAACCTAAAAATGCCAAATCTACCAATAAATCATGTCCCTAAGCACTACATCTACACATCTTTTGCATACTTCCAGGGATGACAACTCAACTTCTTTCCTGTGCAGGCTGTTCCAACGCCTTGCAACATTTTCAGTGAAAAGATACTACCTAATACTCAATCTAAATCTCCACTGGTGCAACTTGAGGCCATTTCCTCTTGTCCTATCTCTTGTTGCTTGGGAGAAGAGACCTGACCCCCACACCACCACAACATTCTTTCAGGTAGTTGTAAACAGTGATAAGGTCTCCCCTGAGCCTCCTCTTCTCCAGGCAACCCCAACTCTCTCAGCTTCATAAGACTTGTACTCTAGACCCTTCACCAGCTTCATTGCCCTTCTTTGGACATGCTCCAGCAGCTCAATGTCCTTGTAGTGAGGGGCCCAACACTGAACACAGAATTTGAGGTGTGGCCTCACCAGAACTGAGTACAGAGGGGCAATCACTTTCCTAGTCCTGCTGGCCATGTTATTTCCTGTACAAACCAGGATGCTGTTGGCTTTCTTGGCCACCTGAGAACACTGCTGGCTCATATTCAGCTGGCTGTTGACCAATAACCCCAGGTTCCTTTCTGCCAGGTAGTTTTTTAGCCACTCTTCCCCTAGCCTGTAGTGCTGCATGGGGTTGTCGTGCCCCAAGTGCAGGACCTGGCACATATCCTTCTTGAACCTCATACTGTTGGCCCCAGCCTGTCTTTCCAGCATATCCAGATCCCTTGGCAGAGCCCTCCTACCCTCAAGCAGATCAACACACCCACCCAACTTGATGCCATATGCAAACTTATTGAGGGTGCACTCAATCCCCTTGTCCAGATAATGGTAAAGATATTGAAGAGAACTGGCCCTAGTACTGGCCCCCAGGATCAGAGCTGGCAGGCAGTTTGTGCTGGAGCAGCAGCTGTTACCCATCTGTTCCAAGTGTTTTGTGACTTTGGGTCTCCATGTCCCTGTAAATGTAACTCTGTCAACCTCTTTTCTGACCCTCTTGCTTTCCATATTTGCTGTGTTGGTGTGGAGACTTCTTCAACAGTTCTCTTGAAAAGCCTAAGCAAACTGTACAATGTCTATACAACTATACATCTACAAGGGCTTCATCAGGGCAGTGCTGACTTTTTGTAGTGCTAAAAAGCTTCATCTATGAGAAAATGTTTACGGCCACCTTAATGACTTTGAATCTTTCAGTTGTTCACCCAAGTCCTGCTCCTGAGTTCACAAATTACTTTTCTTCAGTGTCTTTCCTACAAATGTAAGAGCAAATGCCTCACTTTTCAGAAGTTTAAGATATAGACAGGTAAGATTTACTTGCTCAATGACTACTGAAAATCATGATAAGCAAATGTCCAGCTCTCAGCAATGTCTGAACCTTTAGATGAAAGTTTAAAATATTACCAAAATGTTAGGTGGGACTAAGCAATACCAGGTTAGAATAAAAGTTGTGGTTCAAATTACATTCAGGATGCTCAATCTCTGTCAGGAAAGAGAAAGGAAAATGTGTAATAAATAATTTCCCCCTTAAGCTGAAAGATTAATTGTACTGTTAAGCAAAACTTTGTGTGCCAGAATGACTCATTCGTTTCTACTGGAAAGAGCACATTAATCATTGAAGATACTGGATTTTTGGGGAGGCTAATTAGCAGTTAGATTATGTTTCCAGTGCATTTTCTTCAAAGTCCTATTGCTTTTCTTCTACCTTCATCAACTCTATACATACATGTTCCAGTGCAATATAGAATATGATATTCAACTAGCCAAAATATAGATGACAGTCACAGCTGGTTATTAATATTGATGTTCACCTAATTAAACATTATAACCCTGAGGTGTTAATTTATAATGTCTTCAGTAGAAATCTAACAGATTTGAATGCATTATCTATATGATAGAAATAAATCTTCCTGACAATGGTTCTGGAACACTTAGTCATTTGAAGAAACTCATTTTCTTAAAAATGTATAGTTTTATACCAACTAATTACCATTATGGCTTTGAATTGAGAAGGTAACCTTCCGTCTGTGCTACCGTGGTACTTCACTGTAGAAATCATATGCATTTGTGGTTAATAGTGGAAAATTATGATGCCTATGAATTACATAGAATATCAGATCCCAGAAATTACTTAGCCTTATTAACAACTTTTGTATCTTATATCAGATCATCAGTATGTTTGAAGAAGAATTTTTCGCCCATCTTTAATTTCCATATCAGTACAGAATGCCAGCTCCTACGTAGCTAGTCATTTACCAGACCTATTTACATAGCCTAAAACTAGGCATAATGTAGTATATCTGAAAAGTAATGCAGTGCAGCTACATAGAATGCTTCTTCATTGGGAGTAGTAGATTGAGAATGCTGCATGTCATGATGCAACAGTTTTTATTTTTATTCAAAAGGTTGGGAATGGCTGTTCGAATTCAAGCTAAACATATTTCATTCAGCTTCCATTCCCTGGTGCAATGCAACAAAGTCAATAGCAATGTTCCAACCCATCTCCCTCCTCCTCTTCCTGCAAATCAATTGTGTTTGTTCACTTATCACCTTCTGGATCATATTTCATTTCTATTTTGGGGCATCAAATGTGATACAGAATAGCTGCTACCTATTTGTTCTAAATTGTTTCTTGCAGCAGATTCTTATTCCTTTGCTGAGTAATTCATATCAGTTCTAATCTCAGACTCTAATAACACCTTAGGGCTTTTCGAAAACACTAGACCAAATACCTAGTCTGCCTCAGGAGTGCAGCTGGGGTCTGATCCTCTTAAATACCACCTAAATGCAGACAGCAGTTTTGTCCACCTTCTTTCAGGGATCATCTATTTGGTTGATAACTATTTACATTCATTATGCACAATCCTGTTTGTCATGAAAGTTTAGACGTGCCTCTGTAGATGTGTGATCCCAGTGCTCCGTTGTGATCATTTTTAGGTAGGCAGGTACTTGAACTTTTCCTGTGTTCCTTAGAAGAATGAAGAAGAAAAATTAAGCATGATCCAGAATATAATTAGCTTTACCTGTCAGAGATAGGAGATTGCAGTTATGGAGATTTGACAGCAAGGACTTCTGTCCCTGCTCCCAAAGTCTATTTAGTTGATTTTTTTTTTCTAATCCAATGGCAATCTAATAATCTAATGCATCTTAATACAGCTGACTCTGGAAGGCTGGGTCTGCTTTCTTGTAGCAGATGTGACAACTAAGATATAGTCAGACTTCTTTTATCTGACTTGTTGACATTATGAACACATGGAAGATTCTGGGGCTGAAGATTAATCACAATTATAAGCCAAATACCAATTAGTTAAAAATTTAGTCTGTAAAAATAATATAGAGAGGTTTCTAGAACCAAAAATCTGGGAGTAGAAGAAATAGTTGTCAAAAAAAAAATATGACTACTTTTTTTTTTTTCTTCTGCAAACATGCTCTTTTTCTGTAGCAACACAAAAAGTAAATAGAAAAGTTAATTCAGATTTCTCTGCTATGATGAAACATGAGAATTTATCTTTTTTAGATAAAAGTTGTTTTTTTTTTCAATTTTAAAAAAGGCTGAGATATTTTTTTTTTTATTATTATCGACAAAATGCCTTCTCTCATAAAGTAATTCCCCCACACATATACTATTTTGAGAATGAATATGTTATCTTAGTAATGTCATTGTCAATCTGAAAATTCAGTATGGAAACCAGTTCATCTCGTGGACCTATGAGTCAGACCACATGCTAACTAAAATAAAACCACATAAAATAATGGGTTTAGAGACTATGATGCTGAGCAGCTCCATCTTGAAAGAACCTGGCTCCAGAATGGAATGATTTTAACATCTTGTTTTTCATTAATAAGTTTTGATACATCCAGACACCTTGCAGGAAGCTCCAAAGAAACTGCACTTGCTTAGGAAAAGGTGTGGTGCAACATTTAATGTTTTTCAATAGGAAGCAGTGGGCATATGGCCTAAATAGAGATCTTCCCAGAAATTTAGAGGCACCTCACTCTCACTGGTATTTGTTGCTTTGAATCCCTTCCAAAGAAACTTCTCCAGCTCTTTTCAAAACCTCTTTAACAGAGGAAGAACCTGTCCTTCCTTTTGAGATCCAGCATGTGGAGGAAATATTATCTCCCCTTACACACACAGACTGAGTATCTCAGTATTTGCATATTTTATTCATGTTATTACCTAAATAATTAAATAAATAAATTGCATTCCTGTATCCAGGGACTGGAACATAGCCTGCCATCCTTCAGATATATTCTCAGAATATAATAATTTCATATATTCCAGTGATTATAATTTCATAATATTCCAGTGTTTCTTTGAAGTGTTACAACCAGGGCTTGTCTTCCTTCTCCACCATTCTTAAAGTACACCTGTGGAGCAGCACAAAGATAGCTGCGCACCTGAGGCCAACCCTCAAGCTGGTGGTTAGGGCAGTTTTGGGGACTGATGAAATTTTGAGTCCAAATATCCTCAGCAGTGGCAGGTCAAGAAAAGACACTTATAATTCTTTGCTGTTGTGTTGTGCTTCCCTAGACATAGGGAATATAACTTCTCCCAAGGCATTTTGGACACTAAATTTTAATATATTCAGGATTACTGTTTTGGATTTAGAGAGTTAGTTCCAAGTTTAGGCCAATAATCATATTTCAGATGTAGTCTATTAAGTCTTTTCTACACACAGTATCTTGAACTGAAAGGAAGGCTAACACTGCTTAAGGTTTCTGAGAGGATTGCTGTCAAGTCATAGGGAACAGATAGCAAAAGCATTTCTTTACTTCTCTAAGAACTTCTTTGCTTTACGAACAACACATTTTCAGTGGGTGAGTGCTGAAAGTGATAGGAACAAGATATTGATAGCTCAGAAAATGAAACCAGAGCAATGACCATCTAAACAATCAAAAACTGGTATCATGAGTTTGGAGTCCATTCTCCCTGTCAAAGTAGCAGGCAGTTTCCTGTACAAAGAATGGGGATTACAGACTATTCTTTTATCTGTCAAGAGGAGGAGGAGGTTTTTGTAAAGACAATTTTAGTAAGCCCACCAGGACAGGATTACAATTATCTGTTGTGGGCAGAGCAAATGAGAAAACTGTCACTGATGTTGCATTTTGTCTGTGACAGCACTTGGGATATAGATGACGATTCCAAATGCAGAGCTTTGACTGAGTGAGCTCAGTTACTACTTCCACACATTTGCTTGATTACACTGGACATTAAAATATGTGCAATAACATTTTCAACAATTGATTTTCGGGAGAAGGACAAGAAGGAGTAGGAGTAAAAGATAGAAATCTTTGTCTCTGTGTGGAAGACCAGAGCATCACATATAACTTTCTTGTTTGTTTTATATATTTTTACAAATAGACTTCAAATAAAGAAGAAAACTCATATCAAAACAGATTAGCAATTCTATTTATCATTGAACAGATGTTTTTCTTTTTCTGTGAGAGAGGCAAATCTGTGATTAAAAAGATACTATAACAGGTTGGGATAGTTCTTCTAATGGGGAGAAAGTGAGCTATGTGACAAAGAGGCTCAGAAAGCTCATAGAATCCTAGAATGGCTTGGGTTAGATGGGACCTTAATGATTACCTTGTTCCACCCACCCACCACAGACAGGGATGCCACCTACTAGATCAGGTTGTCCAGGGCCCCATCCAGCCTAATCTTGAACACCTCCAGGGGCGGGGCATCCACAACTTCTCCTGACAACTCGATCCAGTGCCTCACTACCCTTACAGTGAAGAATTTCCTCCTAATGTCTAATCTAAATGTCCTCTCTTTTAGTTTAAAACCACTTTCCCTTGTCCTATCATTGTCTGACTGAGCAAAAAGTCACCATCCATCTTTTCCATAAGTCCACATTAGTATTGAAAAACTGCAATAAGGTCACCCCGGAGCCTTCTTTTCTCCAGGCTGAACAGCCCCCACTTTCTCAACCTTTATTCACAGAACAGGTGCCCATTCCTCTGATCATTTTTGTGGCCCTCCTCTGGACCCACTCTAACATGTCCACATCCTTCTTGTGCTGGGGGCCCCAGAACTGGATGCAGCACTCCAGGTGGGATATTACAAGGGCAGAGCAGAGGGAGACAATCTGCTCCCATGACCGGCTGGCCACTTCTCTATTGATGCAGCCCAGTTGGAATTCTGAGCTGTGAGCACACACTTCTGGTTCATATTGAGCATTTCATCCCCCAGAACCTCCCAGTCCTCTACAGGGCTGCTCTCAATTATTTCTTCTCCCAGTCTCTACTCCTGTCTGGGATTGCCTGGAGCCAGGTGCAGCACCTTGCATTTAGAATTATTGAACCTCATTAGGTTTATTTCTAATGTTTGTTCGGATCCCTTTGGATGGCATCCCTTCCACACTTGTGGAAAAATTTGTGCCTTTATTTTACCAGTCAGTGATGAGTTGTAACTGTAGTCACTTAGTGCAGGACTACCAAATACCAATGTCAGACTACCTGGCCTTCTCATAAGAATTTTTATTTTAATGTCTGGTGACCTGGACAGACTCTAAGGCATGTAAGTTGATAGTGAGTGAAACTCTTTCTAGGAAGCCATAAAGCAGGTGTACCATCCAGTTCCCTACTTTTCATATAATTCTTTTTTTTTTTTTTTTTTCTGCATATACACACTCTTCCATGTCATGTTCCCTCTTGGGGGCAGCAAAAGACACACTCTAGGACTCCTTAAAAACATGTTTTTCCTCAAAATGTAGGAAATGTAGGAAATGTAGTGAGTTTATGCAGTAATCTTATACATTAGATTTTAACCTCTACTGAGCCTTGCAAATAGCCTTCTACTTTCTCTGTAGTTTTTGCAAAACACTTAGTCTTACCTGCACACATTTCAAAAAATAAATATACATATATATGTATATATGTGTTTTCTCATTTTTTTCTCTCTAGGTTTCTAACTGTAGTCCGAGGTTGAACTGCAAGCAAGCCTTGACTGGATACTCAAGCAACAGAGTTAGTATAGACTTGATATCCAGATGAGGAAGGTTCTTAACACTAATTAACTAAGAGAATCCCATGTTCCTCATGTGAGTGATGGCACATGGGAGCCCAGTCCTTCCAGAGGTCATTTCAGCAC
Source organism: Anas acuta (assembly GCF_963932015.1). NCBI lineage: Eukaryota > Metazoa > Chordata > Aves > Anseriformes > Anatidae > Anas > Anas acuta. Next base: position 165,819,276 of record NC_088979.1, on the reverse strand, counting down.
TCCCTCCCCTTCCCTCTCCTCAACTTTACTCAGTCTCCCTGCAGGTAGCAGGTGAACCCATCAATGAGCTTTTGGCATGCAAGACCTACATCCTGTACAGAACTCAGTGAAATGCCTCTCCAGGACAAATGATAGCAGCTGGTCATAATTAACTTGAAAGGTGGTATACTCCAGCAGTACTCTTATCTCTTTGGGCATTGGTGTTTTAAAACTGTGACAGTTCTCATTATAGGCATTTTTAAAGAGCTCTGTAGAAACAAAGCAAAACGTAACTCAATCTCTAAAATAATTGTCTCAAATATATTTTAAAAACTAAATTTAAAAAAAAATAAATAGAGGCATTCATAGAAATTCAACACTGAAAGGAGAGCAGGGGTTCAAATAAAAACAGTCTGTGTGAGTTGCCAGCTCTGATTGCCTTATATAAAACTATGTTAGAGAGGCAGATTTTGTGTTAGGAATAAAATATTTCAGCTGGGAAATTATGATCAATGTAACAGCCTACGAGCTGTATGATTCTTGAGGCAGAAACCCTCCTTCTCTGCATATGATACAGTTCCCCACATAAATATATTTCAGTCTAAACTCAGGACAGTCTTTGTCCCTTGCCACAATCAGTGTAGCAAGTAAAACTGAAATTAGCATATATTTTTTTCCCCTGGAGTAATTTTTACCTATTATCCTGTTTCATATGTACTGGAAATTTGTTCGGATGGTTCTAATCAAGTTCTGCTGCATATTTGAAAAGGCTGAAACATTGTCTTTTATGGTTTATTCTTTACAACTACTGCAGCCACACAAAATGTCATTGGCCTTTGCTGACCCCAGATTTCAGTAAAACAATGAGCATAATGCATTAGCTCATATTCAAAAGTGCTTAACAAAGCCCCAGGTCACTTACCACAAATATGTACCCTGGCTCTGTTTATAATTCTGCTGGGCTTTTTCAGGTCAACCTGTTGCTGTCTTGAGTATTAGCTGTATAAAATAGGTCAAGTGGTTAATATGCTAATGAATTCATTGCAAATAAGTCAGCCCTATAATAAACCTATGCAAAGCTCCACTGTCAATAGAAAACAAAAATTATCCAAGCTAAAAGCTAAAACTAAGAAAGGAAAAGAAAGGCAAAGTGAAGCAAGGTGAGGCAAGGAAAAAAAAAAAAAACAAACAGGAGAAGAGAGAAGAAATGGGAGAGGAGATAGAAGAAGGGGAAGGGAAGGGAAGGGAAGGGAAGGGAAGGGAAGGGAAGGGAAGGGAAGGGAAGGGAAGGGAAGGGAAGGGAAGGGAAGGGAAGGGAAGGGAAGGGAAGGGAAGGGAAGGGAAGGGAAGGGAAGGGAAGGGAAGGGAAGGGAAGGGAAGGGAAGGGAAGGGAAGGGAAGGGAAGGGAAGGGAAGGGAAGGGAAGGGAAGGGAAGGGAAGGGAAGGGAAAAATAAATTTTAGTAGGCCCTACCACTCAGTGAGAAGTATCTCCAAAAGTTTATGCTTTTTCTCTTGTTTTTAGGAAGACCTAAAATGTTCATCTAATTCTTCCATTTTATGCCTGAGGTATGGTGAAAGTTCTCTCCACAGTTTGTCTAGTGGCTTTTAATGCTTCAGGACAGAAGGAGCACTGAAGAACTTTCAGAAGAGGAAAGAAGTTCCATTCAGACCTGCAGAAGCACAGTACCAGAAACCTTCACAACCAGTAGGGAAGAAAAACCCAAGAAAGTGAAAGTTCAGAAAAGGACTAAGAAGAAGCACTACAGAATATTATTTACACAGAGATGATACCTTTTGGATTCTGAATGAAAAAAAAAATAAATCCAAGCAAAGGTTTATGAAGTAGTTGTTTGAAACCTGCAATGTGCCTCTGTGGGGTGGCATCCAAACTTTGTCACATCCAGTGATTCCTTTTGAGCATTCCTCCATCTATCTTTTAACTATGCAGAGACAAATAACAAAAGACTGGACTAGTATAAACAATAAACGGTAAAATGGGGTGACATCTCATTAGGAAACCTCAAGCCAACTGTCTAAATACAAATAATCAGAATTGAAATCATCAAGCAGTATATGTATAAATATGCAAATTGCCAGAGGATCTTCCAGCACAGAATATTCTGCTAATCCAATTACAAGAAACTGATTGCCAATCCAACTCAAGTATGTCAGGATTACTGCTTCATTAAATCTAATGGCTCCCTGAGGCAGGAAATGAGGTGGGTTAACAACAATTAAATTTTGGTAGTCCAATAAAAAATGTGGTGACATCAGCCTGCCCATATCAAAAATGATTAGAAATGTGATTATGAAGAAAATCTATACAGTACAGCACAGAAGTTCAGGGATAAATACTAAGGAATTAAAATATGGATCTCACTTTAAAAAGATTCTTTGTTCCAAAAGATTTCTTGGCACAGCAAGTTAACAGGTGTGCTGTAAATAGCTGAGTACATTTGTTCCCATTACAACTGAGAAAGTAAATTTTTTCCCATTAGAAGGAATGCAAGAAATCACTTCTGTATGAGTGAAGAGCAAAGTGTGTTGTTTTTGTTTTGTTTTGCTTTTATTTAGTTATTTATTTTTGTCTGTGACTTTATTTTTAGTACTTACTCTTATTGTGAACAATAGTTTCTCTCTTCAGTGGAAGTCACTAAAATAATAAGATAATATATACTATAATTACAGTTCAGAGTGAAACTACAAGAACAGAACACACAGGAAGTGACATGGTGCAGTGTACATGATGGATAACTTATCTGACATTATCAAGTCCTTTGTTACTCTAATTTTGTACTGGTGTAGTTCCGCTGAAACCAGTGGAATTTAGGACAACAAAGCACACAGGAAGAAAGAATGAGAAGCATTACAATGCACATGCAACATAACGGAGTCTTTAAATGTTCCTTTTGAAGAGGTAGAAATGGCTGACCTTGGACAAGTCAGACATTAAACAACTGCCTTAAGTAATTTGACATAAAAGGCCCTGATCTGTACTAAAATGAAATGAAATGAAATGAAATAAATAAAATAAAATAAAATAAAATAAAATAAAATAAAATAAAATAAAATAAATAAAATAAAATAAAATAAAATAAAATAAAATAAAATAAAATAAAATAAATAAAAAATAAAATAAAAATTTTAAAAATAACATTTCTCATCTCTTCTTTGCTTCCCTGGAAAGACCTCATTCCAGTCACCCAAGTAATTTTTTCATCTTTACCCACAGCACACTTTTAGCTCTCCAGGACAGCTGACATAAAATGACCAAAGTAATATTACATGCCATATGATGTCACACTCAGCAATAAAAGCTGTGAAAGGGGAAAGAGAAGGGAGAGAGCTCTTATTATGAAGATGCCTGTCCTCCCAAACAACCACTATTCATACTGAGTCCCTGCTGCCCAGGATGTGGTAGATCATCACTCATTGATAGGAAGAATATAATTTATTTTCCTCTTTGTTTCCATGTAGACTTTGCTTGGTTTTCCCTCTTTCTTATCCCTTTAGTTAAATTATGCTTATCTCAACTTGTGAACCGTTTTCTTTCCGTCATTTTTCTTCTTCCCCTCTTCTTTTGAGGACAGAGAATGAGAGAGTGGTTGTGGTGCAATTAGCTGCCCAACAGGGTAAAACCACCACAACAACATAGGTTTTCTCTCTAATATCCTTTATTCCTTCTTCATATTCCCACCTGCAAATAAATGCAGATTTCCCTCTGGTGATGCCAAATGTGGAGTTGATCACACATGGAAGCATCACTGACAGTCTTTCACCATGAATTCTCCTCTGATCTTTAGCATAGATTTTAATACAATTTTTTGGTAAGTCATTTCCTTCCTTTGGGCCTCTTCATTGCTCTGGAGAAGCCACTCTTTTTCATCACATGTACGGATAGTATTTGGGGAAGCAAGGTGTTCAGCGGTATATCAGTGACAAAAACAAATCTAAAGGACAGGTGACATGAAACATTAAATAGTGGGGAGACATGAAACATTAAATAGTGGGCAGATGCAGGCAAATTGCCTCAGTAAGCACTGTGATTGTGTATGATCCTTTCCACCTGCTAATGAATATGCATGTGGAGAATAAGAAACTCATTTTTTTTAACTATGTTGAGCTTGCATCAGTAGTGAATAAATCAGGATGATAAAATGTGAAGTCACACATATTTAAGATTTAACAGAAAAAGACAGTTATAATCTGCCCAGGAATAAATATAGGCTCAGAACCAGAATGTTCCTGAATGTCAGAGGAAGGAGATACACAGTAAAAAGGTCTGGGGCAGGAGAAAAGGCAATTGTGAAGGAATTTTACAAAAGGGATATGGTTGTCTGTAACCAAAATTTCCAGAATACCATTCTTTTTAATCCCACAGAGTACTTTGGCAGACTGTAGAAGAACTGTGTGTAATTAACACCAAAAATAAATTGATTTGAGAAGACAAAGGCTCTCATCAAAGGATAACATGGTAGGGAAAAAGATAAGGATGTTAATAAAACTGTAATGGGAACTGGCAGAAAAGGACCTCCACAGCTGTAAATCTTGGCATAATGTTGACCGTTATTAGAAGAGCAGAGTCAAACTGTGCTATGTTAAGAAATTTGCTTCTCTTCTATGATTTTCTAGCATAAGGATCATAAGAAGGTAAGATACTTAAGTCAATAAATAAAATAGTTGTATACATTGTCAGGTTCTCCATAACCCTGGATGTGGCTGAAGCAAACACTTTGACCCTTTCTTAATGGCAAGACTTCTTCTACCTCTTAGCACATCATGTACTGCTCCAGTTCTGGTATTGCTCATCCAGTTGTAATGTAAACCTAGTTAGATCTTTAAATTTAACAGTCTTGATTGTGGCACTGGTGGAATGATATTCAGAGCAGTTTTCAAACCAGTACAACCCAGCTAAGCCTTTCACAAAACACAGAAGTTTTGGTTGTTATATGATGTGGACCCTCTCTCCCGCTGTACAGTTGAACATCTTAGTGTATAGATTTACTCATTACCACAGATGGCTTGAAACAAGGGCTTATATGCAGATATAGCTATGCCCTGAATTATTCTGAGTTCAGTAGCTCTCACTGTATTTAAAGATGTAACTGTTGTGACATTTAAACATTATTTTACTTAGAAAAATGAATATCCCTGAATCTAACTAATGTAAAACAGGGTGGCAGCAGTTTCAGACCCTTCTTCAAGCTAAGGAAAGCAAGGATTTTAATCTGAGTCTTGTTAATTGATTGTTTAGTCACAAAACTGGTCTTAGTTTTAAGCTTTTTCATTTGAGAGAAGTGAGTTTTACATGGTATTCTACACTTCCCTGCAGGCTGGAGACAAGCAGACAGTTATTTTTAAGACACAGGAGTTAACACTCCTTTCTTCTTCTCCCTGTTTTCTATTATCTCTCTTGTACTAGCCTTCTGGTGGGCCCTGGTTTTGGATGATAAATCTGGGTAGCAGAACAACTAAGCAATAGATGGTTTAGCTCTGTGTCTTACCAGGCATTGCTTCAGGAGTTTTGACAACAGTTCTACAAGGACAAACTTCAGTCTTCCCCTACTGAAAGATTTAGGGCCAAACTTCCTACCCTATACATCAGGCCTGGGCCTTTCTGTAGCCAGAATTTGAGCTGTAACGCTGAATGTTACAGTGGTTTTGCTGCGTAACTTCAGGCCAATAAACTGTACATAGCAGCTCCATTATTAAAATCAATGAGTCACAGTGAAGTTCAAAGCCGACTTTTCCTTTGACTCAGGATCACATACCAGTGTGACATTGTATAAAGGTGTTTTGCCCTAAATCCATCCAAACCAAGTCTAGAAACAAAATATATATCATTGTACAAAGTAATTCTTCAGTAGGGATAATGAACCAAGCAAAACCAAATGTTTTGCCTTTGCAAAAAACTTGCCTTGATGTCAAAATCATGTGTAGTATCTCTACCTCATGGTGTGCTATTTCATGTGAGTTGCTTCTAGTATATTTTAGCCACTGGGTTGATTTACAGTTGGACTAAAAGTAGCATTTAGGGTCCTAAAAACTCTGGAAGGAGATCAGGATGCCTGTTTTCCAGCCCTGTGACCTCCAACCCACATTAATTGAGCATTTGACTATGCACCTTGAAAGTCTTTGGATGAGCCTCAGGAGCTTGCCTTGCTTTTTCCTGATTTTCTATTAAAAACTATACTATTAATCTAGCCTACATTATCCACAAACCTTCACTCTTCCTGAATTCAAAACATTACTGGTATTAAGACAACCTGTCAGGGAGTAAAAGCACCCTGACAAATTAAATATATATATATATATGTTATCACAAAACTGACTGCAAAATAAAAAATGGGAAAGTCCTTAGATTAGCTGCTAGTACCTCTAGTTTCCCCTTTTACCCCAAGTAAGTGGCCTAGATACCATGCTGGGGTGAGGTTAATTTGAGCCTGTTGCTTGCCTGAGCTCATGAGTTTCACATTACATGCAGTTTTGTTTAGAAGAATATGAGCTGGCAAGAGTTTGCACTCAGGTTGGAGGCTTGAGCTACCTTCTGAGTGATGGATAACATTTCCCTGCTTTGAAGAGATGCCCCAATCTCTATGATAGAGGGAATCTCAGTTCTGGCCAAGTGCTCTACACCATGATGCCAGAACTGAAAAGTCAGCATCACTCTTTTTTCTTCGTTTAATAGGTCTGCAGGAAAAGCAGAGAAGACTGGATCATCAGTTTGTCCTATAAGCTCTTGGTGAAAGAGACTCCCAATTTAAATGCCCTTGATCACTCTCTAAAGAGATACAACTCCCAAAATAGTTAAAGAAGGTCCTCAAGCCAGGAATTTAAGCCTCAGGCCTATGGAGGAGACTGGTTGGTGATATGTCTCACTGGACCTAGGAATACGAATTTTGATAAGACAGATTTTAAACCAGGTGTCTAATTAAGTCACGTTTCATTTTAATCTAAGTTTGTATCCTTAAAAAGTATTACATGTAAGTGTAACATGAATGCATGGTACATCTATTTTTAATATACAAGTCTGCACAGGTTTTCTGCTAGAATCATAGCTAATGAAAATAGCATTGCAGTTCACCTCTAAATAACGTGATTTATTCACTTACATATTTATTTAAGTAAACAAATCATTTCAGCCTTAAAAAAAATAATAATAATAAATTAAAAAAATCACCCAATATCTTTTGAAAACTTGAGTGCAGGGAAATAGATCTCTAGGTTTGTTTAATGCTTTAACCATTACTCAAAGAAAGTCCTACGGTCTGGTGAAGCGATGGTTAATTTTGATTATCTGGAGAGGAAGAATAAATTTTCAGCATCAATATTTGAAATGAAACTATTGACCTGAACACCTGTTCCACTTTTTATTTTATTTTATTTTTATTTTTATTTATTTCAAGAGTACTAATTTTCTGTGCATGGCAGAACTTGGAACAGATGCAGTGAAGCAGAAGTTAGAAGAATCTGTTTGCTCTGATTGCTGGCCAGAGGGCAATGCAGGGCTACATAGGAAGGCTGAGGGCAAATGAACAGCTCTTTCAGACTGATCAAAGTCTGTAAACCTCACAAGTTTTCCTTCCTGTTTGTTTGTTTGCTTTTTTTTTTTCTCTCTTTTTTATTTTTCCATAGAGCAAAACATAGCAACATGTTTTCAAACTTTCATTTTTTTACAGTAAATCATTGAAAGATCAGGCTTATTTTAAGCATGTGCACACTTTGTAAACAGAATAAAACAGTACACATGCAGATGAAATAAATGATGTCATAACAAGCGACATAACTCACATGCAGAAATAAAGAATGAAATTATATTAAGTGTTGTATTAGACAGCTTAATGGAAGTTTGCATGCATAATTCCTTTAATTTGCATTTTTATAATCACTCCTTTATAACAGTTCAGTTCCTGTTTTATATCTCAGCATCCCAAAGCGCTTTGCAAAAATTTTTTGAATTAAAATCTGTAACACTCTAAGGTAAGAAAGAAGACACATCACCATATTTATGGTTGAGGAAAACTGAAAGAAAACAAACAATTTTGCTAGCTCTCATGAATTTTTCATGTCTCACATTAGTTGATATTTTTCTTTAAAATTCTTATTAGATTTCCATGACCTTTTTGTGGTGAAGTTTGAGGAGTCAGCGAGAAGTCCTCTGATCCTACCAATGTACAGATCAGACTCCTCAGCCATGCTTGTGCAACTCTTAATGCAGATGCACTGTAAATTTTGAATTGTGCAATTATCTGGATTTAAAACAGTTCTAATACCAATGCCCTCCCCAAAGTTTCATCATAACATGGGATGTATTCCTAAGCCACTTCTTAGCAGGGTTCCACTGTGGTTGTGCTAATGCAGATAAAAGGACGGAGAACCAGAGCAAAGTGCCAGAAATAGACATAAGGTGACCCCTCTAACAAGCTGTGTGAGGCGGCTTTTCATGGCTTTCACAGAATCACAGAATCCTAGAATGGCTTGGATTAGAAGGGACTTTCTCAGCTTTTTCCTAGCTCTCTCAGCTTTTCTTCGTAGGAGACGTGCTCTAGGCCATTGATCATCTTTGTGGCCCTCCTCTGGACTCACTCTAACAACCCTGCTATCTATCCTATCTTCTTGTGCTGGGGCAGTCTTGTTATCTGTCCTTATTGTGCTGGGGGCCCCAGACATGGGATGCAGCACTCCAAGTGGGGCCTCATGTGGACAGAATAGAGGAGGAGAATCACTTCCCTTGCCCTGCTGGCCACTCTTCTTTTAATGCAACCCAGGACACAGTCAGCCAATTCCCTATCCACCGAATGGTCTTCGCTTCAAATCCATGTATATCCAGTTCAGAAATTAGGATGTCATGTGAGACTGTGTTAAAAGCCTTACAGAAGTCCAAGTAGAAGACATCGGTTAGTATTCCCTTGATGACTGATGCAACCATTCCATCATAGAAAGCCACCAGATTGGTCAGGCACTTGTCCTTAGTGAAGCCATGCGGGCTGTCCCAGATCACCTCCTTGTCCTGTATGTGACTTAACTTTGCCTCCATGAGGACCCGTTCCTTGTTCTTCCCAGGCAGAGATGTGAGGTTCACCGGTCTGTATTTCCCCAGGTCTTCTTTTCTACCCTTTTTTAAAAAAAAGGATAGTGGTGTTTCCCTTTTTCCAGTTACCAGGGACTTTGCCTGACTGACATGATTTTTCAAATATGATGGAGAGGAGCTTGGCAACTACATCAGCTCATTCCCTCGAGATCCTGGAATACATGTCATAAAGCCCCACAGACTTGTAGTTGTTAAGTTGTGTCAGGAGGTCTCAGGCTTGCTCTTTGCGTACAGTGCGAGGGACTCTGCTCCCCCAGCCCCTGCCTAGAGGTTCAGAGACTCAAGAGATGTGTGAAGCCTGACCACTAGTGAAGACTGAGGCAAAGAAGTTAAGTACCTCTGCCTTCTCTACATCTGTTTTTACCAGTTTTCTGTCTTCATTTGTCAGAGGCAATACCCTCTCCTTAGTCTTTTGCTGCCAGTGTACCTGTAGAACCCCTTCTTGTTATTCTTTGAATCCCTTTTCAAGTTTAGTTTTGTCAGTGCCTTGACTTTCCTGATCCCATCCCTGCGCATCAGGACAATGTTTCTGTAATCTTCCCAGGGCACATAGCCTTGTTTCCACTGCCTGTGCGTTTCCTTCTTTTGCCTAAGTTTGATCAGCAGATCCTTGTTCAGCCATGCTGGTTTCCTACTTTCCCTGCTTGATTTATTACATATGGTATAGAGAGCTCTTGTACTCTAAGGAAAATATTCTTAAATAGTTGTCAGCTCTGATCAGATCCTCTGTCCCTAAGGACCATGTCCCATGGGATCTCATCCATTAATAATTTGAGCAGCTCCAAGTTCGCTCTTCTGAAGTTCACGGTCCTGACTTTGCTCTCAGCCAGGCCCATATCCCTCCAGATCACAAACTCAACCAGGGTATGGTCACTGCAACCTAGGCTTCTTTCAGTCTGATCCTCTTTAATGAGCTCATCTGCATTGGTGAGAACGAGGTCCAGTAACGTTTCTCCTCTGCTTGGTTTGTCTAATACCTGGATGGGGAAATTGTCCTCAATGGACTCCAGGAGTCTCCTGGATTTCTTACTGCCTGCCACGTGACTTTCCCAGCAAACATGTGGGTTGTTGAAATCCACCAAGAGGATGAGAGCTTGTGAGCATGATTTTTCTTGTATTTGGAGCAAGAATGACTCATCACAGGCTCTCCTTGGTCATGTGGCCTGTAGTAGACCTCAACTGCAATATGTCTTTTGTTGGTCTGGTCCTTATTTTTTACCCACAGGTTCCCAGTCTGGTCTTGGATGTTTCTTAGACAGAACTCTTCACAATCTATCAATTTCTTAACATAGAGGGTAACACCCCCACCTGTCCTTCCCTGCCAGTCTCTTCTGTAAATCTTGTAGCCCTTTATTCCAATGTTCCAACTGTGTGATTCATCCCACCATGTTTTAGTGATAGCGATTAGATCATAGTTTCTAATTGCACTGTGGCTTCCAAGTCCTCCTGTTTGTTTCCCATGCTGTGTGCATTGGTGTAGAGGCATTTCAGCTGTGCTATAGGCTACATCACCTTTTTAGAAGAGTTCTCCCTAATTCCTAGGGAGTGATTCACAAGTTTTTCCCCACTGTTTTTAAAGTATTGGCATTCAGTGGCTCTTCTGAGTCACTTACAGGTATATGTTCATCCCCTTCCCCCACTGAATCTAGTTTAAAGCCTTGCTAATGAGTCTGGCCAGCTTGCTACCCAAAACACTCTAGCCCCACTTGGTCAGGTGTGCCCCATCTTGTGTCAGCATGCCCAGTCTCTCAAAAACACGCTTGAGATTACAGAACCCCAAACCTTAATCATGGCACCAGCTACACAGCCAATCATGCACCTGATCTATACACTGCCTCCTCCTCAGGTCCCAGTCTATGACTGGGAGGATTGAAGAGAACACTACTTGTGCTCCTGATCCTTTCAGCATCTTTCCAAAGGACATAAAGTCCCTTCTGACGTTTCTGAGTCTCCTTGTTGCAGCCTCAGTTGTCCCTACGTGAAAGAACAGGAATGGTTGATAGTCCGTCAGCTTGACCAGGCTGGGTAGCCTCTTTGTGATGACACAAATACAGGTCCCAGGCAGGCAATCTCTCTCTTGAGAGATTGTCTGGGTGGAAAATGGATGCCTCAGTGCCTCTCATAAAGGAATCTCCAATTACCTACACCCTCTGTGCTTTTGCTGTGGCACTGGTTCTTATACAAGTGGTTTGCTGGTCTACCTTTTTGCAGTTGCCTTTTCCTGGGTCTTGATCATTGCCATTGATTTGTTGACACCCTCTCCTTTTCTGAGCCCCAGAGCATCATATCTTTTGCATAGGGGCACTTCAGGGGCAAGGGGGAAATTCTTCACTCTCCTCTAAGCAGAGGGTCCAGCCTCCATTGTCTTATGAGTCCATAAATTCTTCCAGTTTCAGGTTGGAAGCCATTTTACCAGCCCCTTGCCAGGACTTAAGTTTAGCAAGGGCTTAAGTCTGAGCAAGCTTAGGCTGTTGCTCAGACTGCATCAGCACATGATACCATCCATCAGTCTTGCTCAGATTCCTAGATGTATCACAGCCTGCCCAGTTCCTCTTGCAACCTGGCAACTTGCTCTGGGTAGAGGTGTCTGGTGGGGGAAGTCATGGCCCCTCTGTCTGGGTTTTGGTCTCAGCCTAGCAGGTGCAGTGGGTAGACACCATTTTTGCCTCACTGGAAAGCTGCGTTGTTGTTCTCCCAGAATAGAGTACCACGAAGCACATTCAACTAACTTGCTTTTTGCTTTCATAAAAGGCACAAGTAAGCCAGTGACACACAGTTATTTCATGGGGACATAGTTTTTTCATGGGGAGGGAAGGTTATGTGATTGCCTTGTCTATGTACACAAATACAACTGAGCCAAGCTGCAAAGTTATACTTCCATCGCAGCCAGGGAAACAAGCTGTACTGGTAGGATTAACAAAAAATTAAGGCTTTGTTCAGACTTTCATCACTCCTAGGAGTGAATTGCAGTGTACCTTTAAGTAATACATATTGTCCCTGCACTTCCAAGTCCTTGGCAATACATGCCTTTTACATAACAGTGCAAAGGATAATTTAAAGTTGTCACAGTACACCAAGTATCTCCGGTGTGTGTTATTTTGTAGAATGGCCTCTACTTTGGTTCTGGAAGGAGCTTTCATCATGCAGCAAATAGCCTCAGGTAAATAAGTAGGAATGATCACCATTTTCCTAAGGAGAGGAGATGGAGAGATAAAGGGTGAAGTAGGGGTTGTACTGAAACTGAGCTCAGACATTCTATTAAGTTCAAAGGACACAGGGTTTCAACCAAGAAATCAAAAGGTCTCTTACCTCTTCCAGAGCAGAGCAAAGCTGATGTGAGAGAAAATGTGAATTATTTAAAAGCACTAATCAAAGAGGCCTCATCTAGGTCTTAAGAATACATGGTCCAGAAAACAGATTATGAGCAGAATATTAGATAAGAGTAAAAAAGCCACAGGGGAGAAAAAATAAATAAAAAAAAATAAAAGTCACATTTACACATCGATCAAAGACACTAATTTGCTTACTTATAAATATTATTGATATCTGACAGGAAAATGTAAATTTTATGAAAATTTTGAAAATTTTTAAAATTTCTGTGAAGATTTTCTTTTTTAAAAATCACAAAACAGAGTTGTGTTGAAATGTCCATTCTGACTCAGTCTTTTACTGGCAACTTCATCACACACCTCAGAAATATTTATATGGGAAAAAACATTAAAAGCATAGAACAAAAAAAAAAAAAAAAGTGTTCTCTCCAGCTCTCATCACTGTTACTGTTCAGGTTTGCCATCAGTACTGAATGCTTTCTGTGCAACGGAACCTCTTGCTCATGCTTCAGGACCTCATAATCGTAAAAGCAAACAAACAAACAAACAAATAGCCTGAGAAACTAAAACATCTGAAGGAACAAAGAGAAGTGAGAAATGGAAAATAAAAATAGTTGTGGAACAAAGGATTATGTGCCAGCAAAGGAATGATGGTAGGTTAAGGTGTCATTAGCAACCCCTCTGAAATTTTGTGTTAGATTAAGAATGTTAATAGTGCCAGTCTCTCTCACCAGCTGTTTTCCTCTCCAGCTGTTTGCAGTATATTTTAAGCATTTTTCCTTATATGTCCTTTATAGACAGGCAGGGAACTAATATGCAAAGTAGATCTGAAAGACTGAGTAGATTACTTTTCTGCAAGCCCAAAGGAAAGAGAAGTATCTTTAGGAAGAATCGATGAGAGGATATGTATATTTGGATATCAGCTGAGGAACAGTTTGCCCTCCATGAAACCAAGAAGATGCATATGGCTCTGGGCAAAGAAAGGCCATATGCCCCTTTTTCTTCTGAACTAATGACAAAGGGTAGGGGGAAAAATGCTGTATGGGAGGGTGAGCAAGAAGCGACAGGATGTTGAGCAAGAAAGGGCAGGATGTTGAGTAAGACTTTTGCCATAGGTCCCTGGTTTCCATTAAGTGCACATCAGTAATTAGACACCTTATGACTAGACATCTGGTTAATGATCTACCGTCAACTGCTCCCATTTGTTCTTAAAAACACTATGATAAGCCATAGTAGTAAGCCAAAATACATTACGTATTACAATATGGCTTTTACTGCATAGCATTAAAGGACTGCTGTACTGCTTAGGTGCTCTGCTTAGGAAAACAAAAGCACAGTCTGATAGGTGATGAGGTAAACAGTTATGAAGTCTGTTCTTTGTTCTAAGCTTAAATGGATGGAAGTGTCCATTAATAATTGCTCTTAGAATAAAACAAGTTGAAAAATAGTCAGGACTGCTTCCAGAGGTTACCCTACATGTATTTTCATGATGGGCACAGGAGTACTTACCACCTTTATTACCATTTTACCCTCCTGATAAGTCCCAATTCACATTAGGAAAGGGGAAATGGGAAGATGATGAGTGAGAGTAGTAGGACAGTGCTTTATATGTTATTATTAATGACGACTCATTTGCAGCATCTAAATATACTAATGTTTTCTTCCAAAGCCCTAGACCTATAGCCTTCTGATTCCTTTAGAAGAATTATAATATTCAGGTGTGTGTCTCTTGATGTACATGCATAACATATTTGATTGCTCTTCCTGTTCATAGTATACCAATGATATACTTGGATCAGTAGAAGACAGCAGTGCATGTGACAACTTGTGGAAGAAGAAAGAATTTATGCTTCATTTCAGAATATCCGTAGTGTTTAAAAGGGAATTGGAAGCTACTTAAATTCTGTCCAGACAGTAGACAAATTTGGCTGAGGGCAACAACCTGAAACTGAACTACTTGGTGCACAAAGTCCGGTTGGTGACATTATAGATGGAAAGTGCTGAAAAACTAAGCACTGTAGAACTGCTTGTTAAGGTAATTTGGGATGACAAGAATATGAACTGACCTGCAGCCACCTGTTTTGTGTTTCTACAGCCAAATACTGTGTTTTTCCACTGAACTCATTTCCATGCTGAGTTGGTGGTATACAGCCTTACTGTTAGTTTTCCATTTTATCTGATTTTTTAATATATATTTTTTATTCGGAAAGAATGAGATGACTATAGGAAAGCTGAGGCTAAAGTAATGTCACTGTGAAGCATTATGGAAATTCAACATAATTGAAAAGGAAAGAATAACAAAGAAAGTACAAATGTTGAATGCCCTCTATACTTCAAAAGGTTAAGGCATGGGTAGAAAATAGCTGTTATCCACTCCTGAAGTTTTCTTCCAGTATTAGGTGGGAAAGAGCCTTAAATGCTTTAATCTTTTCAGCTTTCCATCTGAAGCTCAGTCTGATGAAATCAATGCAATTCTTCTTTATAGAGCAACTCTTCTTTATACATGAGAGCTCTAGGTATCTATCTTGTTGCCCCCAGCTTATGTGAATCTCCAGTTTGTAACGTGCCAAACCTTAGCTAGTCAAGAGTCAATTGTTTGGAAAACAGTCTCTGAAAATGATATTAGTGTTATTAAAAATAGACAGTTATTTTACTTCTTATATTTTTAATTGTCTTAATACATAATAACCTTTTTTTTTTTTTTTTTTCTGTCAGCACAAAAGATACAAAGCTCCATTAATTTGAGCAGTTAGAGAAAGAATATCTTAAGTACTCAAGTTGTCAAAATATGTTAAACTCTATCCTTTCAAATGATTCAAAGTAAGATTTATTTAATTGGTAAAAGAAATTAGACAGAAGAGAGACAGTTCTACAAGAATGACTTAGTTGTTGATGTCAGAGATGGCCATACAATTTGAAATTAGGAAAAAAGGAAATTGATGGAAGGGACATATTTTTGTGAAAATTTTCACGACAAATATTCTAATTTTTCACCTTTTTCTTTAAAGGAATTAAGATTTATTTATTTATTTATTCTTAAATGTTGGCACTATCATATCCCTCAGTGAAGGGATGCAACAAATGTGACAATTACAAGCCTGATTGTCACAGGAGTGATGGTTCCTCGTCCTATCTCAGGAAGAGAAGACGGGATGTGCCTTGCTAAAAAGGATCTTAAGTTGAGCCAGCTCTACCTGTCCTGGACATATTGTATTATTGTATTACATGACTCAGTAGCTTAAACCTATGCTAAAGTCTTAGACCTATCAGCAGCTGACAGAACTTGAACTTCTGAATCAAATACTAAGTTTTATAATTGCTATTTTCAAAAGAAAGGAAAGGGGAAGGGGAAGGAGAACGGGGGAGGGAGAGGGAAGAAGAAGGGGAAGGGAAAGGGGAGGGGAGGGGAGGGGAGGGGAGGGGAGGGGAGGGGAGGGGAGGGGAGGGGAGGGGAGGGGAGGAAAATGAAGATTGGCTCCTGTGCACAAGTGAAAATAAGCACTCTGGGGAGGTAGAGCTCATGGGATTATACTTTACAGAGAACGTATTATTCGGGTAGGAATCAAGGCATCATATTCCTGGTTTCAGAAGAGGTTGTCAGTCAGTCTGCTAACAAACTGCACTGGGGGACTGGAACATTGTCAGTGTCCCAGTGAGAAGACTGGGACAAATGCATTCTCCATTCAAAACAACCATTAGCTGAATACCAACAACTTCCTCCTTAAGACAGGTGTCACAGAGGTATGTGTCACACCAGTGTCATGTCAAATGAACATATGGAAAAGAACATGGAAAGTGTATTGGGGCTTGGAAATTGTTGACAAACTGCTGCTTTTTTTTTTTTTTCTTTGTGTTCTTGTTTTGTCATAAGAAACACAGAACTCTTCAGATGTAAAAGCTGGAACAGTAAAAATAAAAAATACAATAAAAAAAAAAGAGGTAAACCACATTTGAATTAACATGAAATTCAGATTGTCTGTCTAAGACTCAAGACCATACAATGAAGAAAGCTACTGCAGCTCTCACAGCCCTTCCATGCCAAAATGCATGTAGAGTTGGGGAGTAAAGAGATGCTGGAAAAGAAAATGAACAATACAAATCTAAAAACAAAATTGTTCCTTAGGAAATTCCATTTGAACTGAGGGACAGATTAGGCAGTGATAAAGGCACAGAAATATGAACTAAAGATTGGAGCTGAAGAAAAATAGCAGCATTTGGGGGCAGTGTGCTTGAAGTTACAGCAATCACAACCGGACTCAAGTGGAGAGGGAGCAAAAACTGCAGAACTGAAAAAAATATTTTACCTTGGAGAAACATAAAAGACCACAAGGAGAAAATTTTCCTGAATGCTAATTCCAGTGAAATATTGGAAGGAGAAGGAAAGGAGCATGAAATAACAGAAAAACACTGCAAGAAAAGATAATCGTGGGTTTTTTCAAAGGCATGGCAGGAATGCTGCTTTTATGGTAGGAACAGGCAAAGGTCATAAACACGGGGATTAATTTCACCTAATCTTGCCTATTTTCCTCTCTAAGCAATAAAGAGAAATAAGCACTTCTATAGTGCAGCTCACCTCATCTTTTCTAGGACTTCACTAAAATAAATAAAATTACTGATAGTTTAAAAGTTCCTGTTTCTCTTAATTTACTAAAAGAGGATTCTAGAGTGACTAGTTCAGATAAAGATATTTAGATTATAGATAACTACATTTGATCATTTCCCAAGGTGGCTAAAATTCCACATGGGAACTTCAGAAGAAAGAGAGAAAGAGAAAGGAAGAGAGTGAGAGAGAGAGAAAGGAAGAGAGAAAGAGAGAAAAGGAAAAAAAGAAAAAAGAAGAAGAAGAAGAAGAAGAAGAAGAAGAAGAAGAAGAAGAAGAAGAAGAAGAAAAGAAGAAGAAAAAGAAAAAGAAAAAGAAAAAGAAAAAGAAAAAGAAAAAGAAAAAGAAAAAGAAAAAGAAAAAGAAAAAGAAAAAGAAAAAGAAAAAGAAAAAGAAAAAAAAAGAAAGAAAAAGAAAAAGAAAAAGAAAAAGAAAAAGAAAAAGAAAAAGAAAAAGAAAAAGAAAAAGAAAAAGAAAAAGAAAAAGAAAAAGAAAGAAAAAGAGAAAGAGAAAGAGAAAGAGAAAGAGAAAGAGAAAGAGAAAGAGAAAGAGAAAGAGAAAGAAAAAGAAAAAGAAAAAGAAAAAGAAAAAAAAGAAAAAGAAAAAGAAAAAGAAAAAGAAAAAGAAAAAGAAAAAGAAAAAGAAGGAAAGTCCTCTTAAGGTCCCCTTTCAACATCACATGCTGAAATGCATTCCTACAGAGACACTAGATAAACTTTGGCCTTTGAAATACAGGTAGCAATCAGAAGTTGAAAAAAGCAAACAAGAGGTGACAAACTTACAACAACGATACTAGCAAGCACCTGACATCACTGTCCTAATGAAACCAACACAGCCGACCAATACAGTTTGGAGAACATAGGACTGCTTCCGATCATTCAAAATGCAAAAGTATTAGGAAAAAAAAAAAACAAACACCACCGTTTTCTGTAGAAGTGAAGCTCATTTGAAACATGACTGTGAAGGACAGAAGACAACAGAGCTAAATAAAGAACAGACTAGGTTTAGGACTATGGTCTATGTAAACCAAGTATCACAAAGTATGAACTTTTGGGAGTATTCTCCACTTCTTTGATTCAACATGAAGAATTTTCTTCTCTAATGGTAATCATTGTCTCTTTTCTCTTTGAAACTATTACCAGCTCTAAAAACAGCTCTACGTATAGTTATAGGATGTTATCTTTAAAAAATTGTGGTATAATATGTAATGGAGCTGGGCTCCACAAAACACTCTGTAGGGTTCAGGAACCAGAAAATAAATTAATTGAATGTGGAATATGAGGCAGAGCTGGTTAATACAGATATCCTGACAAAAGGTAAGACATAGGGTAATACTTCAGTATTCTAAAATACAGACCTTTCAGTTTCCCTATCTGAAGACATGTCAGGGCATTTTCTTTGTCTTATCTTACAAATAAAATAACAGTAGGGACAAGAGATATATCTCTATCACAAACTCAGTATAACACCTGCAAAGGAACAAGTTTACAACAGCAGAACAAAGTTGAACATTTTTACATTTAACCTTACAGATAATACACATCTCAGAGAACTGAAGATCAACCAAGCATTAACATGGTGGGAGTACTTCTGACAGTACTTCTACAACTACTTCTGATATTTGAGGGAAAGACCAATACAGAGAATGCAGACATCATTAGCTGCAACACAGTTGAATCAGAAGGAAGTGTTTAACATACCAGAGTTTTTTGCACTGAGTAGTGACATGCAGATGTCCAGACTAAAATACCAAGTGAGGATGAACTAGTTGTCAGTAAAACATTAGGAAAAATGTTTTGAAAGCAGTCAAACTGCTGAGCAAAAATGTTGAGCAGCAATAAGGAACTGAGAGGAGATTCAATATTTTTGATTGTCACACAATTGTGGCAGCAGGAACCAGTCAGCTATACTTACATTTTCTCCAGTGGTCATACTAAACCTAAAACACTATGGGCATGATTTCTGTCTAGCACAGTATTTTATGAAGACCTACAAAGCAGAATAACTGTAGTTTGAAAGATTAAAAGAAGCTATGTCCAGAACATGTACATGGGATGCAAGTGATGCAGGTAAGAATATTTTCAGAGTTGAGCCTGAATTTACAGCCTGTAGTCTTACAGATGGACTCATGGATTTAGGCCAAGTGCTGCATGAAGTCAGAGCTGAAAAGTATATTTTGGTCCTCCTGAACAGAGCAAGTTCTACAGGTAAAAATAAACAGAACTTAGCTCCAGTGCAGATCTCCACAGAGAACCAGCATAAGCAGTGTGTGTAGCTGTTCAACATTTTGTCTTTTCTAAGCATATCCAAAGTATTTAGGGAACATGGGAACATTCATATGGAGATTTTCCTAAGGAGGTATTATTTATTGATTTCAGATACCTCCAGATTTAGCAGTTAAGTGCAAGTATTGTGAAACTGCATATATTTACATAATGACTGCTGTTGTAAGCAGTCAGCTTTCAGGTACCTGATTTCTCTGGAGAACCTGCCAAGGGATTGCAGTACAGAGTGGATTCCCAACATAGTGTAAGTGCAATTTGCCATCTCTGTTCAAGGGAGGAGATCCAGATGACTAGTGAATGAAGGGCAGGACAATAGGACAGATGACACCCTGACTCAAAGAAGGCACGCAGTGTAGCCAGTGTAAACAAGGAAAGGATGTGCTGACCAGTGATGAGAAAAGGTGCCTGAGTTGCATCTGTGTGCCTCAAGAATAGCTTCTTTTCTGAGATGTCTCTGGTACCACTCTCTGAGGACAAACTAGGACCACAGATAGCTGAAAACTGGACGCTCTTCAGGGACAATAGCCTTCCCTGTATGCTTGTAGTGCTTCATACTGCTTCCATATTTGGCCACTGGCAGAATGAAGAATTTACACAGATCTTTCATGTGACTGTGAACAGATTTTCTAATATCCATATTCTTATTCCAACATTACCTCTGTTTTTAATGTAGATTTGTTGCTACACAATTTTCTTCTCAGAAGGAGGGCAGTTTCAGTGATTTATCCTAAGAGAGAAATACCAGAATAATAACCTTCCTTCATTGCTTGGCCTACACATTTGTTTCATAGCCTCCATTTGGTGCTTTTCACATTTCATCTCATATGCAGGGCCTTTGCAGGTTGAAAGGAAGAAGTTGTTAAGAAGGACATGAGTGTGGTGGTTTTACTCGGGTGGGCAGCCAAGCTCCAACACAGCTGGTCTCATTCTCCCTCTCCAAAGTGAAAGGGGGAAAAAAATAATGATGCAAAGGGCTCAAGGGTTGAGATAAGAGATTGCTCAATGATTATCATGATGGGCAAAACAGACTGAGAGTAGAGAGATATTAAAGTTTATTGCCTATTACTAACAAGCTAGAGAAGTGAGAAACAAAGCAAAGAAATGAGAAAAACCTTCACCCCATTCACCAAGTGGTGCAGGAGGATGGGGAGGGTGATGGGAGTTTTGGTCAGTCTATAGCACTTCATCTCTGCCACTCCTTCTCAGTCACTCTCTGCCCTTGCTCCATGTGGGGTCCCTTCCCACAGGATGCCATCCTTCCCAAACTGAGCCTGTGGGGACTGCCCACAGGCAGTAGCTCTTCAAGAACTGCTCTCACATGGCTACGTACCATGGGGTCTGTCCCCCAGGAGCAAACTGCTCCAGCACGGGTCCTCCATAGGCAGCTCTCCCCACACCCCCTGCTCCTGTGTGGCTTCTCTCCATGGGCCGCAGCTCCGGCCTGGGGCCTGCTCCTGTGGGGGCTCTCCATGGGCCACAGCCTCCTCCAGGCCACATCCACCTGCTCCAACGGGGGCTCCTCCACCCATGGGGGGGCTGCAGCGTGGAGATCTGCTCCATGTGGGACCCATGGGCTGCAGGGGGACAGCCTGCTCCACCAGGGGCCTCTCCACAGGCCACAGGGGAACTGCTGCTGCCTGCCTGGAGCACCTCCTGCCCTCCTGCTGCACTGACCTTGGAGGCTGCAGAGCTGGTTCTCACTTCTCGCTCTTCCAGCTCCTGTTCAGCAGCTGTTTGTTTGTTTGTTTTTGTTGTTTTTCCCTTCCTTAAATCTCCTCTCACAGAAGTGCAAACATTATTTTGACTTGGCTCAGGTCAGCAGTGGTCCCCTTATCTAACATGGGGCAGCTTCTAGATTCTTCTCACAGAAGCCATCCCTATGGCCTCCTGTTACCCAAACCTTGTCACGTAAACCCACTACAATAAGGCAGTAATACATACTGAAAATTGAGGAAACAATATACACCCAATATGATATTTCTGCCTTTGATGGGTGTGTTTCTCCCTGTTAATAATGCTGCAAGCATTAGGTTGATTGATGAAGGAGAAACAATTTCTGAGGTGCAGTAGAGTCCATTGGATCTTTAAGTATTATAAACAAATGAATGCTTTATTTTTATTATTACAAGAAGAGAACAGACAAAAGAAGAGTAGTTTAATAATTGGGAAGATCACTGTAGATTGAATCTCTTTGTACACTGCTTTTAAAAGCTTCTCATAGCTGAATAAATACTAAGTACTTTTTTATAATGCAAGGTAGTACGTGTGTTTCAGCTGTAATAGCTACTAACTCATTTAGCTGGAGGGTAACACCAGGCTAATCAAAGGTCACCCAAATCCTGGTTGATGTTGAATGGGAGTTGACAGCTTTCCAGTGTAGCACACAATTGATGGAATTGATGGGATTTTTTTTTTTTTTCTTCCAGTACTCATCTGGGATTGGCACTATGCTGAGTTTGAAAATGGTTAATTCAAATTCTTAAGGACTCTGCAAAACCAGACAACTTTTTAAAGTGTTTTTTGTTGTTGTTGTTTGTTTGTTTTTTTAACCCAGACAACAAATTTTGGGTTGCATAATTTCAGTTTAAAATGACACAGGTCACAGTCTAAGCATGATTCATGGAAAAGAGAAGCTTATATTTTCACAGTCATGGGGACAAAATAATAGAAAACGGAAGTAGTAGCAAGGAAAGTATAGGAATAGTTGTTTGTAAGATTAGGTAAATTATATTTGAAATGTGCATGGTCTTCTCACAGATACAAAAAACCCTCTAGTGGTACAGTAAATGAAACTAACATGTTCAAACACCGGCCCTTACTTTTGAAAGGCACTGCATTTGACTGCATCATAAGCTTGAATTCATATGGTATATTTTATTACTGTTAGGAGTCAATGTTGATTTTCAAATGTGTGTGTACACCCTCAGGCAGATGCCACTCTTGAAGACTGTGTATGCAAAGCAATCATCTTCCCCTGTAGATGTGCTGAGTGGACATGTGAAGGCATGCAGCCTATTTTACAATCTTAAAATGTTGCCCAGAACAAAAAGATACGTTTTGAATAGTACTTGAAATAGTTATCTGTAATGCACTATTACAACCAAGATTACTCTTTTTAGTGTCTCTCAAACACATGTGCACAGACACACAGGTTCTTCTAATGCACCTTGATAGGCATTCTAATACAATGAGCCACTATATATATACATATATGATAAAATAATTATAGTTGATTTAAGATCAGGTCAAGAGGAAACATGATATTAGTTAGTTAGGGAAAAAAAACAAACATACAATTAGAAAATAACCTAATTCTGTTATATATATATATATATATATATATATATAAATAACCTAACCTACCTTTGACAACGATGTTTGTCCATGAACCCAAGGAGAGAAGAGATGTTACTTGAAAATATAATGAAGTAGTAAAGCTTCACAGTGTGGCTACAAAGGAAGTTAGAAAAATTATATATTAGTATGTAATAAATGTAATTACATAGGTTATGCAGATGCAGGATACAACATATTCATACATTGAAAATTCTGAGACCTATAGCTATCTCAATAGCCTATTGAAATTCCTTAATCCTTCCTCTCTCAAGCAGTGAGAAATATTTTCTAGAACAAGAGCTACAGGACTGTGGCTGCAATCACTGTGAAGGAGATTGCCACTATACGTATATATCATCTCTGTAGAGATGTTATGCTATATCTGTGACTCAAGTTCTAACACTCTAGATTTCTTCAGCACCAGATTTGACAACATTACCGGGGGGGAAAGCTGCCAATCTCTTGCCTTTACAACCAAGTATCATAGTCAGGATACCATACTTTTCCATAGCAGTTAATATAGAAAGTCATTAAATTGCTTGGAAGAGAGAGGCAGTGCATTTATTTTTCTTTTTTCTTCTGTTATTGTGTTTAACTGAAAATCTCACTCATATTTAGAATTTCCAAAGAATTGTAAAAATGAGAGAAAAAGAAGCAATCTGAAACTCATTCTGATTCAGACAGACATACATAGGATTTAAAATAAATAAATAAATCAGCAAATCTTTCCATTCCATTTTGACAACTATTTTCTGTTTTTATTTTTAGTGTATTATAGATGGCTAAAGCATTTCCTCTGTTCCAGCTTAAAAATCAAGTTTTTGAAACTACTGGGGAAAGAGCTGAATGGAAGGAATTATCAAAATTTATTCTTTAGGTTTGCTTGTTTTTTCTACCTTCCCAGCATCCTCTGTTGACTTTCCCTCCATTTTGTGTCATTTTTGTTCATTCTTTTTCTTTTGTTTGTTTTTGTTTTTTTTTGTTTTTTTTTTTTTTTTTTTTGTTTAACTCTACTCCTATTTAAAGTATGCCTTCCTAAATGCTGAAATTATCCCTCAGTGGTTTGCAGGACACCCAGAATACTGCAGCTATATTGCAATGGGCCACCCTGGGTATTTCAGTAGCATCACCACTAACAGAATTACTTTTCCAGCTTGGAGCATCAGGAAGCTCAGAGTGTCAGGATAGTCTCAGAACAAAACTTTTATTTCTTTACCATTTTCCTTTCTTCAGTGTCTTCTCCTTTTCCTTTGGCTTCTCATTGCTGATTAAGTAGAAATGCTGTTTCAGAAAAGAGAACATTTCCTCCCTTAAGTATTTGTACTGGTAGTTAATGCATATTAAAACCAAATTATCTTCAAATAGTTCTCCTTTACCTTTACCCTTCCCTAATATATTAGAAAGCTGTACTAAAACAATTTGTAGACTAGTTTGCAAAGGGCAAAGTCTCACTCAGGACTCTTTTATTCCTGATTAGCCTGACCACATGTTCAATAAAGTGCAATTATAGTTCTGCTCAACACTGAGAGTGTGGGAACTCTAGGGAGGAAGTCATGACTTGATTTTTTTTTCCTCTCAAGTATTTTTCCATTGCAGTAATCAACATTGTTCAGATTAACCTACAAAAAAAAATCTGCCACATCCTAACTTTAAGTCTTTACTTTTTACTCCTTTCCCTAGTTTGGATTTATTTATTGATGGTTTTGTTTTGGTTTTTCTTTTTTTTTTTTTTTTTTTTTTTTTTTTTTCATTTTTATTTATTATTTATTTTGGGGGAAGAGGTTGCTTTTGGCTACAAAGCTCAAGGCTGCAAGTGGAAACAAAATGTTTTCTTGCACAACTGTTACTGTATTCATCTTTTCTAGTGGTACCCATTCTGAGCTAAAAAGATTAACTTCACAAAGACATAGTCAATTCCAAACACAGCAGGCACCAAAATTTCTGGAAAAGAGTATTGTCCTACTTGTTCTCTGCTGTTGTAGTCCAGTAGAGTTGAAATAATAAGAATGTGCAAAAATTAGTCTGCTGTCAGTCAATTTGTGCACTCTTTTAGCAGTAGTAAACAATTCTTACTCTTATATAGATCTATTTCACCATTTTGATGGGAAAATAACAAAGAACCCACTAAAATTGAAAGTTAAAATTATTAGTCATTTAGCATGTGTACCTTGATTTTCAGTAATTTGTGAAGTCCCATTATAAGTCATAACTAATGAACTAAGATCATTCTTTGAACTACCATCTGCTGAGGGTGGTAATTATGGAAGAATAGCATCCCCAGTATGGTGGAACTGTAACCAGTGAACATGCAGATAGTGTGGGAAGCAGCCCTTCTCACAGATGTTAAGTAAAAAATAGACTGTTTAGAGTTGTATGTGATGATTAAGATGACAATAAAATGACAACTCTGTTCAAATAAATATCAGGAGCCTTTTAAGGCTATTGCCCAAGAATAGTTATGCTAAATATTACCTGAGATATTTGAAACATAACACGGTAAGAATAGGACAGCAGGCTTGGTACCCAGGTAGAGATAAGAGGAGCTGTTGGTTCTTTAGCTCGCAGCCCACTCACCTATCCTGATGTCACCTCTGCTCAACAAGTTACTTGAACAGTACATGCAACATTTGTTGTAATGCAATTACGCCGGTATTGTCTACTGGATAGCTCTGTTGACAGATGCAACGGAACCCTGCTAGTTTGTGACAGCCAGCCTAGTTATTGCCAGCATCATGCAGATTAGCTAGTTTAGAGGCAAGGCTCGTGCAAGGCTCATATAATCAGAGCCAGATGTTGTTGAGGGCAGTGGCCTACTGATAGCAAATTTTGATACCGTAAAAAGTTTTGCCCACAGCAGCCTCCTGGAAAGCTGAGCAGACTGCTGGTGATGCCAGGGTAAAAGATGGAGTCCATGGCATGCAGACATCTGCAGTTGAAAGGTTTCTCATGTAACCCTTCCCCCCTTGGGTGCCTTTGTTTGGGCACATTGACCAATGCACAAGAAGACCCTATAAGCAGGATCTCTTTTTCTTTTTCTACTTAAAGGTATAAAGCAATTAGTTATGAGATTGTTATTTATGATCTCTACGTCCAATAGAGTTAGTATTAAGGAGATACTTTTAGGCTTAGCATTAGTACATTTATCACTAAGTCTCTGGAGGCCAGACAGAGCTCTGTTAGGAGATATATGGCTGGCCCTTGAATCTCCCTGGAGTTAGTTCTCAGTGTTGCTGACTTGCCATATTCCTGCCCCTTGTATTTTTCCTGTAATATTCTACTTTCCATTTTTTTCTTCTTCTTATGTTTTTCTTCTTGAATCCTTGAGCTGTGACCAATCCCTTTTTCAGTAGCTCTGCCTCCAGTTTTACCTTTTTTATCCCTCATGGCTCTGCTCTACAGACCATTTCACAACCCTCTTTTGCACAACTTAACACAATTTCCTCAGCAGCTTCAGCCAGGTTATGCATTTGGGCATATGAGACCTAAAATAAACCATAGGGAGGGAGAGGGTGTTACAGAGGGTCCTACAGAGCTAGTGGGTTATAGTTACACAGTTATACCATGTCAAACCTAGGCTTTGGACCAGAGATATTGAATCCTCTCTTTCCCTTCTTTTCTGTCTTTTCACATCTGTTTCCCATCAGTGGCTTCCCTTCCAGCACAATGACAGCACTGGTCCCACAAAACAGAGAGCTAAATTAAATTTTATCACTAATGATAAAAAAGGATGAGGTATTTTGCTTGGAGCTTACCCTGATTACAAGAGCTGCAAACACCAGCAATACAGTGTGGTCAATATCCCCTATGCCAGTGTTCCAGGAAGCTTTGAGGGGAGTTGGAGTTTGAGGTTCAAGATTATGTAGGAATGATAAGAAATAATTAGTTTCTTCTTGTTCTCCTGGTATCTCTGAAACCTGCCTCCTGCAAGGAGCTCTTTCATCAGAATTCCTCCAGCTGAGCACAATTGTATGCAGGCAGAAGCAATTCACATGAAGTTTCCTTTTCTTGGGGAACCACCTGCCAGGTATGTGGGGATGAACATCTCTCCTAACACCCCAGTTACTTAGGCATCAGTTCTTATCAGTAAATGAAGAGAGCAGAGTTCCCTTCAGAGGACTGGAAGTGAAAACAGGAAAGACCTCAGTCTCCCCAGAGTCAGCCTCTGACAGTCAGTGGTACAGGAGGCTGGAGTCAAATTCTCTGGCCTCTAGGTTTAGATGTGCTAAATGGTTTTATGGATAAACATGATTTTTGCTGTATGAATTAAACTTAAATATAATCACATCTTTTGCTTCGGGACATAAATTTGCTATTGGAAGAATGAAGGAAAAGTTCTGTGCCTCAGTCGATGCATTGCATAATGCTGTTGGCTAAATATAATTAATGAAGTCATTGAAGCACCAGATGCTACTTACTTTAAGGATAGAGAATAAAACAGTAATCTACTACTATTTCCTAAAACTATATATGTATGTACATATATATATATATAATGGTCAGTGTTTTTGGACCATTTTCTTAGGTGGGTACTTACCTGAGAATATCAAAAATGCCAAAATATCTTTATTAATCTAATATAGTAGAAACATTTGGGCTTCACTTTATAGTCACTAAAGCTGATGGGAAGTTTGCCAGTTACTCCAGTGACAACAGAATAAGGCTTTTAATTGGAAACATGCAAACTATGATAAGAAAATCCCAATGTTTAATATGCAATTCACTGAAAATTCTCCTAGGTTTTAGAAATAATCTGATCAAGCTTTGGAAGAGAAGAAGCTACCCAATGTCAAAATGTCTATATAACAAGCTCCTTCTGCTTCATTTGTTTCGTCAAACAATTAAATCAGTGCAGAAATAACTATTTTTCAGCATAGATGAATACAAGTATTTATTTTAATATCTTGTCTAATCATTAAAAATCCCAGTCAAACATAGAAAATTTTGCTAGTTTAAGGCTGATTTCAACAGCGAGTCCATCTGAAGCCTGTATGCATATTGCCTTATTAATATAATTTAAAAACAAAAAATAAATAAAAGTTTAAATGATGTAATGATGCAGGGGGTAGACTTGACAAAGTATAATGTATATAAGTATAATGTTAACAATTGCTATCAGAGAATGCAGAAATCAAAGGTACGGAAAAAAATAGCTGTAGAACTGATTTACCCTTGGGAGGTTTCAATGGGGTGTTACAGAGTTCACAGACCTTTATATCTTGGGCCTTTCTACTACTCAGCTGGAAGGTCCCCAGATTGTGGCTGGCCTGCACTTTGTACACTCTACTGGTTTTGGAATGATCTTTTTTATCTTTCCTCCCATTTCACTGAGATGAAGGTGACAATGTCAGAAGGATTTAGATGAGAACATAAAACACAGAAAATTTAAGTTCAAATGCATTTCAGAGCACTGTCAGAATTTGTTTTTGGGCAGCCATAACTGATTTTCAGTACCTATGAATAAAAAATTGTACATGTACATGGTTAGCATTCACCAAATAAAAGATAACTGAACTAGACTCAAAGTGTTTTTATGCTCTGGCAGCTCAAGCATCAGTGGTATAAAATCATATTCTGGGCTTTGGAAAGAAGTCCATCCTTCTCACCCCCAACTGCCAACACCCCCATCTTGTTCTGCTGTTGGGAAACAGCGATGCCATATGTCTCTCAGTGACCAACCGGTAGCCAGAAATATTCTCAGAAATATTGCAGCCATATGCACAGGTGTTGAAAAGCATTTTAGTAAAGCAAAAGTAAACGTAATGAGTGACCCATGGGCTTTCTTTTGATTTGCCGTGCTGCACAGGAAAGGCCGGGGCAACACTGACACTTTGTGATAAGAGGTGGGTACATCCATTCCTTGCTGTCACAGACAGGCAAGATGCTTGCTCTGCTGCTGCAAGAGTGGTTCTTACATCTATTTCTAACTCTATTTCTATAGTTTTAGGCATCTCCTCCAGTCCTTTCAAGAACTGTCCCTTTTCAGTATTCAGGTTGATGCAAGTTTCAGCTAAAAAGAAGTGGCAGAAAAGGAAAGCAAGGGGATGAGGGCTGACAGAGCCCTCCACTGGCAAAATCTGTAAGACAAAATGCAACTGTATTGCTTCGATGGCAAGGCCCTTCTGTTTTGAGGTCAGTTGCAAAATAATGCCAAATGTAGATATTAGGTGCTGCAAGTCATCGGGTCATCAGTGAAAGCAGTTACAGAACCTACAGAAATAGGCTTAGGCATATTTTCTTCTTGAAGAATCATTTATAAAGAGACATGGCTTTAACTGCAGAGAAAGATATAACGTGTTTAAAGAAATAGATAATAAACACACAGGTCTGGGCTAAGCCAAGAAAATTTTACTTAACACAGATGAGTTGTATCACATTACTTATGGAATAAAAACCTGCAATAAAAGGCCTGCCTGTTCAAGAATCTAAAAAATGATGTTCGCTGAAGGTAGTGTAATGGGATTCCATTTCATGCAGGAAATCTTGGTAAAATACAATGCACGGATTTTCCATTTATATTACCAGAGCCACAAAATCCACTTAATGTTACTGATAACATTCTGAATCTCCTGTTTGTGTGTTTGTCCAGGTCAAGCAGAGGTCTGAGATCAGTGCATGATGGGAGTAGACATGATAAATTATAAGACCAAGTAACAAATAGTGGATTAAGAGTAAATAGGACTTGTACTGGGTTTACTTGCAATATTTATTTATTTATATACATATATATATATATATATATATATTTTTTTTTTTTTTTTGGGGGGGGGGGAGGGGTTGAGGCAGATGTGGGGAGCTGCAAGGGCAACTTCTTTAAACAGATCCCAGCAACTGCCCCATGTCAGATCAGAGCCAGCTCCAGATGGCTCCAAAAGGGACCTGCCACAGGCCAGAGCTGGGCCAGTGAGCAATATTGGTTGGGCCTCTGGGAGAAGAAAGGGAAAAAAATCTGCTGCTCAACAGCAGGTTGGAGAGGTAAGTGAGAACATGTAGAGAGACCCCAAGGTGCACACCCCATGTGCAGCAGGGGGGCAGAAGGTGCTCCAGGCATGCAGCAGCAGCTCCCCTGCAGCCTGTGGAGAAGCCCCTGGTGGAGCAGGCTGTCCCCCTGCAGCCCATGGGTCCCACACGGAGCAGATCTCCACGCTGCAGCCCCCCCATGGGTGGAGGAGCCCCCGTTGGAGCAGGTGGATGTGGCCTGGAGGAGGCTGCGGCCCATGGAGAACCCCCACAGGAGCAGGCCCCAGGCCGGAGCTGCGGCCCATGGAGAGAAGCCACACAGGAGCAGGGGGTGTGGGGAGAGCTGCCTATGGAGGACCCGTGCTGGAGCAGTTTGCTCCTGGGGTCCCATGGTACGTAGCCATGTGAGAGCAGTTCTTGAAGAGCTACTGCCTGTGGGCAGTCCCCGCAGGCTCATTTTGGGAAGGACAGCATCCCATGGGAGGGACCCCATGTAGAGCAAGGGCAGAGAGTGACTGAGAAGAAGCAGCAGGAACAAAGTGTTAGGGACTGACAACAGCCCCCATTCCCCATTCCCTTGTGCTGCTCAGGGGGAGGAGGTAGAAGAGTGACCACTGCTCTGGTCTGTTAGTAACAGACAATATGAATCTCCTTATGCTGATTCTGTTTTCCCAATGATGATAACTGGTGAGCAATATCCCTGTCCTTATCTCAGCCCCTGAACCCTTTTTCACTTTGTTTTTCCCCCCTCTTACTTTGAGGAGGGGAAGTGAGAAAGCTGTTGTGGTGGAGTTTAGCTACCCATCAGGGTGAAACCACCATATATGCTCAGATCAATGTCCTGCCATCAGCCTCCATACATAGACATATGATCACAGGTCAGACTGCACACAGCACTCAGATTCCTGCCAGGATGGTTTTCTTCAAAAACTGCCCAATCTGAAGTTGCGCAGCCAGGGGACTTGTTAAGGGATGCTGGTCTTCTCTCAGCCCATGCACCAGGGATGCTTTCCAAAGGAAAGCATGGGAAGGGATAGTACATGCCTGGGTTTCATTCTGACATTGTATCAGGGCTCAGCTTCAGTATATATATCTGTATCTGGCAGCAGCAAAATGCTTCTTTCTATCTCATACAAGGAAGAAATAACCTTATTTCTAGGATGAGGTATTGCAATTATTTTTCTCTACTGATAATATATAGCTTAGTAGCCGTAAAGAACCAGGGTTCTGAATAAGAGGAGATGCTTATCACTTTCTTCAGATAAATTGCCATAGTAGTCATGAAAACTATTTCAGGTAACTGAAGGGTTCTGGGTCTTTTTAAAAGTATCTATCTTTAATAACCTGGATATAGAATTTGTGAGTCTGTTGACATGTCCAGCTAAAATTTGCTGGATCTGCAAATTTCTGAGTCAGCCTTTATCTGCTTGCAAAGATGAAGATGAAACTTTATCAATGTTATTAATCATGAAGAAATGATTAATAATTTGTTTAACTGCTACTGAGCACTACAGGTATACACTTACACAAACCTAAGCCTAGTTAATAAGGGCCTTCTTGAAAATACTAGTTTAAAAATCTTGACAATTTTTACTTCCCTAAGGGTTTTCTTCTTGTAAAATCACAGAAGTAAACTATACAAAATATTTATCCAAATAAAAACATTTCTCAACTGTGAAGGTAAGTAAATCATAAACACTATATTTTGCCTTTAATATTTAAGCCATGTGTCAAAACTTAGTAGGCTTGGTGTATTTAGAGGTATGAATTAAATAGTTCCTTCAATCATTCCTTACTACTTGGGAAACCTCTGCAACTTTGAGAAAAGTAGGTCTTTAATATCCTGGTGAAAAATCATATTTTGGGGATTGTATCATGCCAGAAACAGGCTCCAAAATCAGAAGTATATTTTGCAACCCAAGCCCTTCTGCATTCCAAATAGTGTGTTTGACTATATTCACACTATACTACTTTGATTTAGCATAATGAGTCCCATACAAATCCAGTAGCATGGAAAAACTAAAACTAACTGTAAGCTCACTGTCTGTGGTCTATGGACCCCATGTACCTCCTCATGGTTAGATTATGGCAACCAGTTGGAGAACCCGTTGGCAACTGACAAGTGCCCATTTGTACCTAGGGTTGGTAGTGTAAGGCTAGCTTTTGTAATATACAGGTGTTCTCAGTTTGTGACCAGTTAGTTTCTTCCTCTTTTTTTGGTCATATTATTTTTACTTGCTTTTGCTGGCAGTTTTGATGCATCAGTACCTGTGTTGTTTCTTTCAGAAGTCTGAGCTTCATCCTGGCTTGTAGCACAACTGGGCATGGGTTTGAGTGCTGCTTAGCCTACCTCTACCACTACATCACCTCTGATCCCACCCTGCTATATCCAGGCAACTCTGGGGAAAAAAAAAAATAAAGGAAAATCAAAGTTTTTATTTTTAGTAGAACAGCATGCAGTTGATTAAGTTGATTAAAGTTGATTAAGTCAGGAAAGCACTAGCAAGATTTACACAACTTTTGGACTGAATGGGATCCCAGTAGGCCAGAACACAATGCCCTTTGCTGGGGTTAAGGTAAAATTGGAGTAATGTCAAAGCTCAGCCCACTTTGAGAGATCCACCATGTAGTATATAGCTGGGTCCTCCATTCAGTTTCCCACACCACACCTTTTCCAGAAATGCAATGACATTTGTATGTGACATGGAAGAATTCAGCATCCATTAGTCTGCCATCATAGACTCCCAGGTTGACAGGATAGAGCAGTGGCCCTTCTAGGGTCATATACTTTTCATTCCTCTATCAATTATCATAAATGCTTTCACATATTTCTGACATTGGTAGAGAAAAAACTGCAATCTCAATAAATGTATCGAACCCTGAAAATTAGACTAAAATTTATGTGGCAGTTTAGAAACACGATGCCTTATTCCAGCAGACACACATTTTAAAAGCACTGCAAGCCATTACCTGATTAGGTTTCTCATGGTTACAACACACTGATGTAGCATCTAGAAAGAGTTCAAAATGACTCAGTCTCCTTGTTTTTATGATACATCATAATATATATATATATATGTACATATAAATATATATTGTTGCTGTACCTCTAGTATTCTTATAGCCTAATGTTTATTAATTTCAAATTATTTTTCAGGTCATCAATTCAGTTGTCCAATTCTGTTGTCCTAGGGATTTACAACCAGACTATTGTTTCTCAAATACTATATCTCTCCATTTCTATTTTTGTGTGTTGGGTCTGTCTGAGCTGGAGTCGCCTTTTCCCTGCAGCAGCCCACACAGTGCTGTACTCTGCACTCATAGCTGGAACAGCACTGATATCACTCCAGTGTTGTGCCTATTGCTGCGTAGTGCTGGCACAGCATCAGGACTCCTTCCAAGCCCCCAAGAGCCAGCAGGCTGAGGGTGGGCAAGTGATGGGGAGGGGATATTGCCGGGGCAGCTGTCCTAAACCAACCAAAGGGATATTCCGTAACACCTGATGTCACGCTCAGCAATAAAAAAGGGGGCTCTCGTGGGGGAGGGGGCTGTTCCTCCTGAACAACCACTACGCGTTTTGAGGTCCTGCTTCCCAGGACGTGGCTGAACACCGCTCATTGAAGGGAAGTAGAGAATAATTTTTTTTCCCTCTCTCTGTGTTTCCGTGCGGACTGATTGTTTCTTTTGTTTCATTTTTTTTCCTCCCCATTCCCTTTCTCTTTAATTAAACCTTTCTCATCTCAAACCTCGAGTTCTCTGTGTTGTATTTTCTCCCCCTTCCTCTTTGAGGAGAGGGGAAGTGAGAGAGCAGTTGTGGTGGAGCTCAGCTGCCCACCTGAGTAAAACCTCCACATTTTGTCTCAACCTCCTGCAATGTGAAATGAACATTTCTATTGGGGTCATATAAATTGTATCACCCAGTGTAATGCTGTCACCCTGAGCAAACCCACTTCTATTTGATAAATGAAGTACATGTTTCCAGATGCTCAAATACTTTTCATAATGCATGGGAATAGATTATATAAAATCAGATCAGATAAAATTGAATCAAATAAGAGAACCACCCTTCTTAGAAGAAGGTGCTGAGTTCTGGAGCATTTCTTTGCCCACAAACTAATCCTTACTGCATTCATTCATAGCAAGAGTAACATAAAATATTCAATTCAATTCAAGTAAGTAGGAGCTTTGGTTTTCACTACCAGGTCTTAACATAAACAGCTGCATCACTGCATCACTGTCACATTTATACATCCCTCAAAACCTACACCTGTCAGAACAGGGTACGAAGGGTCCCTTCAAGACCACCTGTGTAGTAACTGCTCACAGGACAGAGGATCCCCATCATCTCAGATATGCATAGGAAAGATGTGTAGTCTTCTCATCATGAAAAAAATTTTTCAGAATTGCCCATGACATTTCAAAGCTGGTTGTATCAGAGACAGAGAAGAGTCACATGTAGAGCTCTTCTGGAAACAAAGAAACAAACAAACAAACAAAAACTTGTCCAAATTAGCAACCCTTTAGCCTCAAATGTATTGAATGTAAACAGTTGGGACATAGAAAATAAAACTGAGAAAATGTGGAGAATCTGAAAGATTAATGACTGTTTCAGACTACTACAGATGAGTAGTCTGAAACATAGGAAGAAAAAAGACAGAGAAGTCTGGGACACTTCCAAGTACAAAAGGGGAAGAAGATCTAATGTGTGACACTGTATAGAGAGTGTTGAAGTTCCTCAGTTTGTCCATGACAGGCATGAGTGGAGTCTAGACAGAGGAAACAGTTCTTTTGGGGATTTCTTGCAACTATTTTTTTTTTTTTTTAAAGAACATTATAAACTTTTCTGCTCTCAGCTAGTAAGTGACTATAAAATAAAATATGCCTACATGCATTACTGTTAAATGTATAGGTCACCTCAAAATGACCTGAAAACATCAAAGTGTGAAAAAAATGTGTGCTATAAAGAGATTGTGAGTACTAACATACATAGTTGCTGTTTTATTCTGTCAGCAAAGGTTCTGAAGCCAAAAGTCTGATTTTATTTGATACTAGGTGTGGGGTATTTGCAAACTGAGTCCTGTCCTCTTCCCCATGCCCTTGGATCCACTTCTTTCAGCAGTCACATCTGCCTTAAGAAATACCCTCAGCCACCACTTCTGGCCATCCTATCTATGCCTTCATGCCTACAGTGTCATGGCACCAAATTAATGTCTTCTGGTGACAGGGAATGGGGATGAAGGAGTGAAGATAAGCAGAAACTGTTGTACCACACACTTCATGGTTTAAGCCTTAAGAATAAGAGAAAGCTGCCTGTCATGCAAGGCGCAAGTAGTGAAGCTGTGAGGCAACCATAGAGCTGGATACAGAGGGAGCTGGATAAAGAGGGATGGATAAAATTTTAACAGCTGGTTCAGCTGAAGCAGATCGGAATTCACAGACTTGATATCTCACAGTAATAGATGTAACATGGAAATGAGTCTAAAATCATGCTCTTAATTCTATGTAGGAATGAGGTAATGAAATGTCATCTTCTGGGTAGTTGGGATTAGACAGATAAGGAACTGCAACAATGAAGCTCAAATGTAGTTGAACCATGAACAAGAGTTTTGTCAGAGGAATCACTAAGACAATTCTGGTCATCCTCTGGGCATAATTGCTGATATGTGTGCATGCAGAAGTGACATGAAGATTATGAAATCAAAGTTGTGCCAGATGTCAGCTAGGTGACATTAAAGATGGATGTGAGATGTGAACCAAGAATAATGGAGTTGTGCCTTTATCTATGCTCTCAGGCAAAATGCTATACCCCCAAAATATATGGAAATTGAATAATTGTGACATTTCTGTGTGACATTATCTCATCTATTGCATTTTCATTTCCAGAAAGTAGCAATTCTATTTTCTTTAGTGTTCTGTAATTATGAAATTCTGGGCTAGAAATAGAATAGGCTGCCACTTGCTCAAGACTTCTTTGGCACATTTTTCCTCCCTAGTATGTCTAAGTTCCTTATTAATAGCATTTTGCTTGTTTACATTTAAATTTAAGTCATTTTAGGATTCATGTATTTCATTGATGTACTAATCTGTATGTCAGTTTATGTCAATTTTGGGGCACTTGTTACATCCCTGAATATTTTGTGTTCAAATTAAAACTATCTAAACATGACAATATTTCATGATGTTTTACAAATTAAATGCAAAACATTAACAATTTCATTGTGAACTACTGAATGAATCTAGCAATATATTTTTTTCAAGTACTGTTATTTGTATTCTATGTTTGTTGTAAATATATAAATAAAAGATAGTTGAGAAATTAAAGACAAAGATCTGGAGCTAAGCTTTATTTACTGCAGTACCTTTGGGTGGTCTGTGTTTCAGTGGTATGAAATGGATTGAATAAACTCAGGACTGTCAGGTTTCATCCACTGCTGTCTGGCTGCTGTTCTGCCATGAGTTGAGTCTGCTGGAGGACTGTATGGGCTTTCAAAATCTTGGTTCAGATTGCAGAAATTGGTCTCAGTTCCTAGCTTTAAGGACAAACACAGACAATCACAATTTGTAGAGCTACTGCAGTGGTAGATCTTGTGATGCTAGAATGCCAGAGTTGGGAGCTTCTTAGTCTAGCCATTGCTGCTGTACCTGTGCTTTGTATGCTGCAGAAAGCTGTGCATTTCTTGGATACGTTGCAAAAAAAAAGGTAACTTGGCAGCAAAAGCTCCTTTTCTCATTTTATTCCTACAAAGTTAGGTAAAGAGCTTTGTCTTAAGTGACAAAAGAAAAAGAACACCTATCTCCCTCAAAATAAAATTAAAAATAAAAATTTGTCATTTCTTTAGACTTCCATGAGCACAGGTCTTAGAGGAGCTTTCAGTCTTTCAGCAAGGAAAACTGGAAAACTTTCCTCTTTTTCCTTCCCTAACTCTACAGTAGTTGACTAGCCCTTGCTTTGAAAAACTACTTTTCTTTTGAGAGTCTTTCCCTATTATGTAATGCTTGACCTGCCTGGTGATTTCCCTGTAATGAGTTGTCCAGGATCTATGGCCCTTCATCCCCATTATTGCCTTTAATCCCATTGTTCTGACATGCAAATTGGTCGGTCTCTTTGGTCTTACTCTTTCTTTGTTTCTCATCTGATTTTGTTCATTCTGTTAAAAATACTCTATTTAACAGCACAGCACTGATCTGGTAAAGTGGAAGGGGAGGTACAGGTGCAAGGGCTTATTCCAGGAAGCCTTTTCAGTGGCTACACCAATGTTGTACACCTGAGGAAGTTACTATTCCGTCAACCAATTAACATTTCACAAACAGTATACAAGAACGGTTCATCATATGTAACTTTCTGTTTTATTTTTAGCCTCACTGAATCAAGTCAAAGGTGGGAAGTGGTAAAGGAAGTTACATTGGAGAAATATCTTAGAAATGTTAATGGTATGTCAGTAAAGTCCTAGGAACCAAAGCAGTGAACTACTTTCATTCACTGCCCCTCCTCTGTCCCAGTCGTTGCACAAGCACCTCTCACTTAGAGGAAAAACTTTGTGAAAAAAAAAAAATCCCAAGGTTGTTGCAGGTGAACCATGGGGTCCTTGGGGGCAGGAAACAACATGTGGTATTCTACCTACTCTACGAATGCAAGAACTCAACAGGTAGAGAGTGATAAAAAAAGATTGTGTACTACTTCATAATGTGTAGCACAGTCATAATGAGGGGTTAACAACTAATTAATAGTTATAGGCATGAACAATACTTGCTATAGACAGTTATAAACCCACCACTTCAAGGTTAGAAACTAGAGTAATAAGTAATCTAACATCCTGCTGGGATTTGTAACAACTGACTAAAGATTTATGGAAAGAGTTATTCACCAAGTCTATATGAATTGTTATATGTGCCCTTGGGTTAAAAGTTTAATAGAATAAACTTGTGGTAGAAAAACAGTAGTTACCCTAAAAAGACTCAATTGAAGTAACACCAGTAAAAAAATAAAATAATAATAATAAAAAAAAAAAGCTTGTTTTCTGTTTTGTTGAAGTAAAATATATGACATTTACAAAATACTCTAATTTTGAATAAAAGGATGTTTTAAAAAACAGTCTTTGAAATGTGAGGCGTGTTGTATTCTAATGTGAGTGAGCTCTGAAGGAGAGCTGAGCAGCTGACCAGTCTGGAAGGCTTGTCTGGAATGGATAGGATGGAAGTGACTTGTTGAAGGCACCAAAAGGCAGCACTACTTAATTTCTGAAATTCAGAAGAGTCTTACTCACTTAGTGTTTGGATTTCACCCAAAAAGAAATGATGTGACCAGTAGTGCCACTTGTTTAACAAAACATCGTGTAAAAATATCTGTCTTTCAAACGATAGTGAACTGTCTTTCCTTCTGTTGGCTGATTAATTTTTTATAATTTCTGCTCAGCTGTCTGAGAAAACAATTAAACCATTTGAATGTCATTAGCGGTCAAAATGCTTATTAGCTACTTTTGGTGAGGTAAGTATCACATTAAGTGATAACTTCAGCTGTGAGAGATGGAGCTTTATTCTATTTTAATTTTAATCTAGTATCATCAGAAAATGTTACACTTCACAAGAGTCTCTTGGGAAGAAAGGCATATCCCACAAGACCACTAGACCAAATTTTTGCTCTTTTTACTTGCACAAGAGCTGGAAAAGAACAAATTGTTTTACTGCTAGTCAGTTCCTGACATTTATTGTAGCTGTATATGAAGAGTGATAAGAAAGACAAAAAATTTTACATACTGGGACAAGAGGAAGGTCAGATTCATCTTATCTGCCATGCGGTTCTAGCTCAACAAATGGAGAGAAAGAGCCGAGGGGAAAAGGGACGAATGTGATTTGCTGTGACAGAAACATAAGTCTGAAGTAGATTTATTGGTATTGCTCAGCACATGGACAAGTTGTGACACTGAAAGAGTGACCTTCT
Organism: Anas acuta; assembly: GCF_963932015.1. Lineage (NCBI taxonomy): Eukaryota > Metazoa > Chordata > Aves > Anseriformes > Anatidae > Anas > Anas acuta. The sequence continues at coordinate 165,780,760 of NC_088979.1, read as the reverse complement.
GAAGCAAACCTGGGGTTTTGTTGTTGGGGATTTTCTTAGAGCCAGCAGGTACCTTGCTTCTCTCTTCTCCTAATTATATAGTAATTCAGCTGTTGTATTTTTTTTCCCGGTATGTTCTAGAAAAGCAATTTTGCTCTACAATGTGGTATTGCTGTATGCTGTTAATATTTAATGCAACTAGAAAAAATGTGTTCTTGTTTTGAGAAAAATAAAAATAAAAAGGGCAGTTTGGTGACAGTTGCAGGAACACCTGACCACCTCTAAGCTGAACCCTCAGTCAAAGCATGTAAAGTTGCATGTGAGGCCAGCCATGCCTGTGCACCTGCCACAGGCCTACCAATTGCAGCATAAAGCCCCTCAAATGTGCCTATTAGTGGGAGATTTTCCAGTGGCAAGCCATGTCAAAGGTGCAATCCCTGATGAAGTACAACTCTGCAGCCTTGTTACTGCTCTGCAATCCCATAAACTGCCTGTGGTTACTACTGTCACTGCTGGCCACAGAGCAGAAGAGACACCAAATCATTGTGCTGTAAACATGGGGGATGAGTCTCCATAATGAAAGAGCAGAAGTCTGGAACCATAATATACATCTTATGCTGGATACATGAGATGTTTGATGTGTAACTAGGGAGGCAGAGGGAGAAAGAGCTGAAGAAGAGCAGGAGTAGAGCAGATGGAGACAGAGCCGGGACACAGCTTCCTTTCCTTGGATTGGGGCAAGTAGGGGAAGTGATAAGGGATGGTGATAATTTCCAGGCATCTGAGCTCAGTTTTGGCTCATCTCAAGCATCTGTAAGTTACTTTATAGTCAAGGAAGAAAAACAGTTCCAGAAGAACCTCTGTGCTATCTTTTCCATCTTTCTTAGTGTTCCATGTTTATTAGAAAAATAACAATCTAATACCTAGGGTGACTAGCTTCAGTGTAGACAATCATCTTCCAGACTTTCATGTCTGGGGTGTATTTTGACCACACACAGAACTGTAACCCCAGCTACTTTTTAGTAAATAACATAAGTGGCAATCTCAGCAGCTCCCTTGGAATATGAGGCCTCTATGAGTCACATCTGTTTCAATCAGGCTCTGGTTTGTTCATTCCAATATCCTCGTATACTTTCACTGCTAAATGCAGCTTTTCAACACTGTAGTTTTATAAATGCAGTAGAGTGCTCTGTATCTCTGAAAAGCTGGAGAAAAAAAAAAAAAAAAAAAAAAAAAAAAAAAAGATAAAAGGTTGGTCCTATGATAAACAGGTTTGGTTACATATTACCTGCCTTTTTCTCCAGTCTTTCACATTCTTTTTGTCAGTGTACAGGCGGAAAGCAAAAATGTGTGATATTTTTTAGCTCTGTTGCTCTATTTATGAAATGAAGAATATGCACGTAGTGTTTCTTCCATGTAAATAATCACCACTTTTCTGCATCCTTTCAGTCTTATAACAATACAACCAAAGTACAATGTTTTATTATTGCACTCAGCTGTAACATATAAGAACTTAGTTTCAAATGACATCTTACCACTATCCATGTGGACTGGTTTACAGTCTTTTAATTTGTTGAAGAAAGAGTATTAGTAAGAAATGGATCAAAGTATAACTCTGGTGCTTGGGAACCATAGGAGATTTGATCCTGCAAGTCAATATGAATGCTGCCATGTACTTAAATAAGAACGGAAGTCATTTGGGGCTTCGGTAGAGGAAGGCATTAGAATAAGGTTAATTAAACACAAGATAAATCACTGAACCAAAATACATATACATATATATATATATATATAAAGTTAGAAGGAAAGAGCCCAGAGAAATGCAGACTGTGAGAACAGAATTAATGTAAGTAAAAGAAAAGGAAAATCATGTTGGTTTCTATTATTTTGGGTTTTGAATAAAAACACAAAAGTATAAGAGATAAATATTTATCACATATCTGATCAACTAATGATTTTCTTTTGAAAATCTGTGGTCAGAAGGAAATGAAGCAGTAAATATAAAAATCTCACACATTTCTGTTTCCTGGAATAGGTAATATAAGCGGAGACATTGACCAGAATGCTAGAGGGCAATGTATTTTATTTTATTTTATTTTATTTTATTTTATTTTATTTTATTTTATTTTATTTTATTTTATTTTATTTTATTTTATTTTATTTTATTTTATTTTATTTTATTTTTACTCTCTTTATCTGACACAGTGATATCCTGAAATTTTTGGGAAAAAAGATACTGGAAGTCACCTAGAAAATAATGTTCAAGGCCTCCCCTATAGACAGAGGAAGGCTATTCCATTGTACCTGGAACAGGACAGAAAAAAAGAAAGGCAGCATCAGAGCATGCCATGGGCTGCAGGGAACTACTGTGCAATATGAAAGAACAGACAGCAAGAACACAAATAAAGCAATCTTTAATAGAGATGTCACACCTTTAATTTCACACCTTTAAATACCATTTTTGTATATGTTGTCATTCTTTTTTCTCTCTGACTTAAAAACAAAACAAAAACAAACAAAACACTAATCCTGCACCTGAAGTAAATTCATGGTAACTTGGATTCTCCACTAAATACTTTCAAAGATTTTTATTTCTGGTGGATTTTTCTTTTTATGGGAAAACTTCTTTGAAAAATTCTTGGTCATTGGCAGCCTTGATAGAATAAGTTTCTCCCTATAACTTGTGAGTAAACACTGGAATGGGTTAACCAGCTGAGGGCAAGAGGTAAGCTTTTTGTTCATTAGATTTTTTGCAAACTGTTCATGTAAGAAGACACAAACAGGGAATCACATCTTCCAATGGCAGAAGAATATTCTGTTGCTCTTTATTCCTACATATGAGCAAACAAACATGCCTGTACACACTTCCTCCTTACTATCTAGTCTTAGTACAAAAGTGATATTTTCTAAAAGGAGAGTTTGGACCCCTAACTATAAAAGGATTCCTTCCTAGAGGCATGGAGTCCATCTGCACATTTGTCACACTTTTCTGATCATTTTCACCTCTGCATTTTCCCATCTGTCTCCAGCTAACAATGGGACTGAAGTTAAAGTTGTGCTCTTGATCTGCTATGCTGGCCTGGTGATGTCTCCACTTCATAACCCGAGAAACAGTACAGTACAGTACAGTACAGTCTCTATCAACACATTGGCTAAAGACAGAGTAATTGAAAACAGGTTTGGAAAAGAAATCAAGAGATCATCTAATCTATAGAAAGACCACAGCAGTCTACTTCTTGATAAGCCTTAGAAAGTCACCTAACTTGTTCTAGACATCTTTCAATGGTGTGTATGTGTGTACTTCCCCAGACAGGCTTTTACTATTTACTACATTTTACTATATTATTTTACTATATTTTACTGTTTTTACTATGGCGTTCTGCATGCTATAATGCATTTCTTAATCCCTAATCATTTTGCAAATTAAGCCTATTGCTCCTTATTCTAGCTAAAGTGAATATGACAAGACAGTTTATCATCATCATCTTTGAAACTAATCTTCCATGTATTTAAAGTCTGCTGTCATGACTTCTTTAAAGTAGATAACTCACCTCCTTAGACTCTCTTCAAAAATCACACTGTTTAGATCTCTGTTAATTCTTGTTCTTCTTGTTTTCCTCCAACTGTATCTTGTTTTACAGAGTTCTCACATTGCATTCTTATTAGATCCAAATAAGAGGATGATTCCAGAACTTAAAATGTAGATATTTGTACATACCAATATGATATGATATTTTTACACACATTAATTCTGTGATCCACTACACCTCCCACATCTTAGCCAGATGATCCCCATCTCTGTGCAGGTGATTATACCTATCTGGCATAAAACTTCACATTTATGTTTATTGAACTACATCCATTTTCCCAGGCTACTCCTCCAATTTGTCAATATTGTTTTGAGTTCTAAAAAAAAAAAAAAAAAAGGTGTTCTCTACTCCACCAAGGTCATTAAGTTAAAACATTAAGTTAAAATAGTGAATAGTACCAACCTCAGAATAGTCAAATTCCTAATTGCTTCTGTTTGGCAATGTACCATCAATGTGAATACTTATATATTTTTTTTCCAAAGAGATATCCGGAGAATTAGCAATCGCCTACTGTATCAGATGGTTGTCCAATTTATTCCTGAGAAGCCTCGCTTTCCTGACCTTCCTGTCTTGGTGAACTGTGGGAATCATTCACCAGACAATACTCCTTTCCACATCCCACATGTCTGTAAAGTCACTGAATTTTGCAATCAGTGGGTCCTCCACAGTGTTTTTTCTAATTGGTAAAGTTTGGTTTGTAAATGACATTTGGGCAGGAATAAATATGTAACTGTTGATTACAGCAGGGGGTTATTTATTTTTATGAAACGGTGCTGAAAACAAAAGAGAAAACAGAGATGCTTCTAAGTTAGATGATCTCTTCTAACCTTCCTCAGTATTCTGCCAGAGCATCACACATTTTGTCCCATTTTTATCCTTCTCTTTTCCTGACAGGACATTTGTCCCCATATGCTTAGAAAGCACCAATTATCAGGTGCATGCTAGTATAATATGATCATTAAAAATATTAAAGTAAATATATATGATATATTATTTTTTTTTTTATTTGTTTGTTTTCTGCATAGCACTTCAGTAGATTTTAACATTTGGTAAATGCACTTAGTCAAATTCTTTATTTAGTCAGTATATATCTTCATATTTTAATTCTCAATATGTTATTTGTACAGAGAAAGAAAGACAGATATATTTGTCATCTGGAAAACTATGAAAATTAAGGATACCCAACCCTGGAACTGAATTTCCTTGGTTGTCTTGTTTATGATCAATTGTATCATGAGCATGTCAGATAAAAATAACAGAATATTTCAGGGTTTTTGTCAGGAGACATTCCTTTAAAGTATTTTTGTTTTCAGTTTGTTTTCATTTCACATATATATTTCAAACAGAAAATCATAAATAACTCTTCATATCATAAAAAACACTGTTATGTACAAAAGGAGAAATCAAAACAAAACAGATGGATGTATCAGGCATGAGATTCTGATCAGTATCTATTTCTTTCTCTCTATTTGCTATAGTAAATCAATCACCTCTGATAATAGGTAGGTAGAAGGCCTTTGAAAATGGACGTGTATTTATATTTTTGAAATCATTCAGCTTATGCAGAAACATGAAGCGGTGCAGATGAATGACCATTATGAAGGTAAGTGTTTATTATTGGTTCCTTCAGTCTCTCAGCCTCTGCACCCCCTGGTATTTGCAGCTGCTGCTTCAGTGTATATTGTTACAAATTAAGTTGAATGCACTTATTTGCAAAGTCTTTTTTTTTTTTTTCACTGTTTGGACAGCAGTTAACACAATGTAGTCAAGAACTAAAATGGAGGCAGCTATGAATCAGAGCTAGTGAAATAATATCAGTGATAATATTTTTTTTATTATTTTTATTAGAAGTTGTATGTGTTATGCACTCAAGGTGTAGGATTAGAGAAATTCTGAGCCAGAGGAAGCTGTGTATACAGCTGGACACAAATTCATTGATGAGTCAGACATGGTTATACAGAATCTGGAAAATCTAAGGGGCTTTGGATTTAGTGCATAGCTCAGTTTATACCATTTAATTTAAATGCCCATGTATTTCTTACACACTGATGATACTGAGTGCTAATTAGGATTTTTTTAATAGACCCTTATGTTTTACAAAAGCACTTAGACTTAAGTTTTAATACTTTTTATTGTTTTCTGTCTGTGTCTCATTATTTCTGTGGATTAAAAAAAGGTAGATGAATGAAAGACTGTAAAATATATCTCTCACTCTGTAATACTTTCTTCCTCTATAACAGCTAGAATAATGGGTTCCCTTACACTTTGACTGAATTCACTAACAATTATCATTGATTACTGCTTGCATTGATTAGGAAGCTGCTATCATTGACAGGATAGCTGCTTCCAGCTTTTGCACGGAAATGACTAAAGTTTTCTTCTTCCAACAACTATTTCCTCATCACAGCAGTGAAAGGGGTAAACTGCTTTTCTGAAGGATTGTTTTCAGACACCCGGGGAGCCTATAACTCTCTATCTGTCTGAAATAGAGACCAATTTTCATGGTGATAGCCATCTAGATCATATAAGTATGGCCAGATACGATGCTTGTTCAATTATTAGATAGCATAGGATATCATATATCTATCCATATATTTTAACAGCTTTCCAGTTCACAGCTGGCTTTCTTTTCACTCTTTATAGGGTATTACCCCAAAATTATAGTAATTGTGAGTATTGCTATGAGAAGGTCATCTAGCTAGGTGCTTCTTAGTCTCAAAAGCTTTCAGAGAATAAAATCACAGATTATATTTATTTTTTCCCCAAAAGTTAACTTAATCCTACTGTGACAACTAAATCAAACAATAAAAGAGTAGTCCTGTAGTGTAATGTATGAGACCAAAATGTTCTATAACATTTTGTAAAAATTGTGGTATTTTATGTTGATTGGTCCTCCATATGACAGCGCTTTGTTTGTAGTATGTGACTTCCTCTATGAAATACTGTTTTTGAAGAGCTACTGTATAACATGCCTTTCAGTTCACAAAGAGGGATGGCACATGCCATAGTGAGCTGCAACTCTTAGATTTTATAAAAGCAATTTCATTACCGTTATGTACTTTCCTATATGGTGTTCAAGTTCTGAAACAGTGAAAGCTATTCTTATTTTGCTCAACAAAACAGTTTGAAGTTTCAATTTGAACTGAAGTTGTTAAAGAATTCCTCAAGTTGAATATGTTCTGAAAATTTCATTTTCCTATTTTCTTTTGAAAGTGAAGATAAAAATTTTTAATAATTCCTAAGAATCGCTGCTTATATTTGCCAAGGTTTAGAGTCTTTGGTGGAAGAGTGTGCATACTGTTTTCTCTTATGTAAAATAAGAAATATTATTGGCACTTGCTTATATTTGTCAGGGTTAAAAATACTATATTTATGTCTCATTATAATCCTTTCACCAGCTTCCAGCCCCGGGAATGTCAAAACTCCACATGATATCCCTGAATGCTGGATTTGCATTTGGATATCCAGAGTAGCTGAAAAGTGTTAAACCACATGTGCTGTAATAAAAAAAAAATATATAATAATAATAAAAAATAATAATAATAAAAAAAATCCTTGTTGACTGCATAGCTGCAGGGGTTAGCTCAGAAGAATAATTTTTTCTCAAATGCATGACATAAATTAAACTCAACAAATTGCTTCTATATCTGCTTTTCTTGTTTGATTTTTTCTTTCTTTTCCCAAAGAAAAGTGAAATATACTCATTGTCTAAAATATCAACTTTCGGCTGAATCACCAGCCTCCATGGCAGATCATAAACAAATAGTAATGGATCTTGGAGACCTCAGGACCTGAGATTTATGCAGAATGAAAGATTAGAAGAAATATTTAAAAGGGAGTTTGAAGCCCAGTTACAATTCAAGATTCATTCATATATTTACATCTATTGTAATTATTATTTTGTTAATTTCAGTGCTTAGAAATGAAGATAGATAGTTCAGGCTTTAGATTTTTATTTTACTTTTCCATTGGAAGCCATGGTTTTGATTTTGGATTATCTGACTTGTTTTCAGTGACCTGAGAAGGTACAGTAGTTGAATATTGAATGCAGTCAAATGACAAGAAAAAGAAAAGAAAAAAAAAAAAAAGAGAGAGAGAGAGAGCATAAAAATCTGATAATAGTTAGATCGTTAGTTTTCTAGCACCATTTTACTAACACATGCCTTGAGTAGGCTATGAACTAAATTTAGGTTCATAAGTCCTCTTAACTTCATTCAGATTACAATTTAGCAGCCTGTGTAAGTTGTTGAAAGTCATCAAATGTTCTGTATGTGTATGACTAGAAATCATAAATTAATACATTCATATTGGTGGAAAAAGGGGAGTAATATATTGTAGAAACATAGCTAAATTTAGAAATGCATATGCAGTGGAGATGACAAATCACTGGATAAAACTACCCATGGTAAAGGATGGCTTCTGTTCTGAGAGAGTCAGGGAATGGATGCGTTTGTAGAAACTGCTTTTGTAATGCAACATAAATTCAAGTTACTGAGCTCAGCACAGGGGTAACTGTATTCCAGGGCCCACAATGGAGCGATTGTCTGACTGGATGATGAATTGGTAATTTCCAGACTGAGAATCTACAAATTTAAGAAATCCACAAACCATATACTCTCAGTAAATGAATGCCATTTACCCAGCATGTGCACATGTATCTAGAAATTGTCCCCCCATGAGTAAAGGATAAAGGTTCCTTTATTATTATTATTATTATTATTATTATTATTATTATTATTATTATTATTATTATTATATTTTATTACAGTCATATGCATTATGTGTTCAAACCCCATTTAGAATAAATGTACTTAATTCACAAATAGGTTGTTCATCTCTGGCAGATGAACGCTTTAAGTGCATGTAAACACTAAAGGATAAGTTGTGATCCATAATTTGTCCTCTTGAAGATAAGGCAGCAGATTATCTACTGCCAGTAGATATCGTTAAGGACTACTGCAAGCTCTTTACGTGACTGGAAAGATGGTTTTAGTTTTAAGTTTTGCACCTCTTGTCTTATACTTTGAAAATGTAACAGAGATAATTATGTATGACACAGTGTAATGCATTAATATATTGCACACCACACAGAAAGCTCTGAAAGGCAAGAATTTCTGTTACAAACAATGAAGAAAGAAAAAAAATATACATAAGAGATATTTTTATGCAACAGTCAGTGTTTTAAGATATTTAACAGAAATGCGCAACAATGTATTGTGAAGTGTCTCAAGACTCAAAACTTACAGTACTACTGGCTTTCTCCAGAACACTGTGAACCCGCAGAACACAAAAAAATGTAGTATAAAGAACCCAAATCTGAAAACCTATCAATTTTCATTGTAGAAAACTATTTTTCAGACTGAAAGATTATTCTCAAATGGAGAAGTCTTCAATTCCTCTCATAGAATGTATTTCACATCACCCACCCATACACATTTCTGAAGAGAATGTAGGTTACAGACTCTTACCCTGTGAGACTGTCAGTTCTAATCTATGACCTCAAATGCATATATACTTTATAAAAGGAGATTCAGATTTTTTTTTTTTTTTTTGACACTATAATTACAGTGGATTTTCATGATACTCAAAGCTGTTGTTTTCTCAAATGTGGACTTGTTCTGGGGGACCAAGATGAGAGAAAATTTTTCCCTGCATCTCAATACATTAAAGGAAGAAACACCATACAGTTTCCAAAGAAAGGAGTGGAAATAGCAATATCCATAAACTGACCTTGATTATCTCCTGATTAAAAACCAAGGTCTACTAAATTCAACCAAAGTCTACATGGATTTAAGTGTCCTTAAGTGTCCATTTTCCAGTACATATAGTAGATATGATAAAAAAAAAATGAATAAATAAAATCTCCAGAATTCAGGGACCTGAATTCTGGAGATGTGGATACTGAATGTGAATGTATCCTGAATGTATGTGAATGTATACTGAATGTATCTGAATGTGGATACTAAAATCACCCTCGTACATTCATTGAAGATTTGATAAAACTTAATGAACATTTCAGATAGAATTCTGTGATTATTTTCATAGTCTCATTCTAGAATAAGCAGATTTCTTATAACTCTGAGTCTCATCAAATATCTCAACTTTCATGTTGACATTCAGAACATGTCCTTGCATGCAAGATTAGCAAGTGAGAAAATCATATGAACAAAAGTAGAGTATTCTCAAAAATCAAATATCATGTTAATGTTCTCAGATAGTTTCATTAGAATCCTGATGGAAAGAAGGAATGTCACTGAGGTATAGTCATTCTTTCATCATCTTCAGAATGAACTAGTGCCCAGAATGGATTTGCTGTGAGGAGGTAGCCAGAAAGGGGAGACAGATCTCTGCATGATCCCTCAATTGTTGCAGAAGTTGATAAGCAGTGGAAGAAGCAAGTCACATTCAGATGAAAAAGATTTGTTTGATAAGTAAAAGCAACCTTGGAGAACTTTCAGTCTTTGGTTTTAGACTCCCTAAACTCCCCCTCAAGTGTAATACAGAAATTATTTGAATTGACAATCAGTGGTGCTTAGTAAAGCATCCCTTCTACTTCATTCATCCATTTTGCCCTTCCTTTTCTGTGCTTTTGTATTTTGAACCCTATGGACCCATTTTTTCTGAGCTACTTCTTTTGCTGTGAAGCATGTAAATATTTGCATCCAATGTTGCTGTTCTGAATGGAGAACAGAGAAGCCCTAGTGGCACAGAAGAAGGGAACGACTGACCTCAAACAGAAGAGGAGGGATATGGTCTTTGGAGAATATCGGAGAGTGGGATAAGGGAACATCTCCCCGAGGAAAGGGGAAGCAGAATGGAACAGATAGCACATTCGTTTTCTGATCTGGTGGTATGGGTTTCTCCCCCCTGGAACTGTAGGGCTATTTTTCCCCACTTCACCGAGTGAGGCAAGATATCTGCTGACATGAACCATTGCTGATACACAAGGAGGTAGAAAAACAGAGAAGATACCACTGTTGACAGGAAATTAGAGTGCTTGGCATTGCTTCACAAGAATTTCCACTGAGCCCTAACGTGAGGGTTATGTGACAGCAATGTGAGCCAGATAATTTGGTCTCCAGTCAGAAGGGGCCTGAGCCAGCTCTGATCACTTCCATCAGCAACTGACAATGACACAAGGTGCTGCTGAACAAATGTGGTTTCAGTGACTGCAGGTATGTTATTGGTAAGCACTATAACATAACCAAAAACAAATGAAGAATTCTCACTTAGGAATGAGCTAGAATCAGTAAAAAAATCTGGGTGCTAACAGAACAAAATAAAACAGTGAGCTGAGCCAAGTTTTAACCATTTTATGTAGGGAATAGAGGAAAGTTCTGGTAGAAACCAAAACACGGTCATGATCATGCAGCTGAATAATAGTATCAGCAAAAGCAATGAGAATGAGTTGATACTAAGGCTGAAAACCAGATTTAATTCGGGCATTTTCCTTCTTTGGAGAGATTGATTTGGCAAGCTTAATTATGTTCTTCAAATGCAGTAGTTCATGGCCGTGTTGTATGATAATAAAATGTTGGATAGTGTGAAGTACAACCTTGCTAATGAATATCTGCTTATGACAAGTACTTAGCTCAGTGACCTATTTTCTTATTAATTTCCCAACAGGTTCAGCAACTATACCCATACTAGTGTGATTTATTGTAGAGACAAGTTTTATTATGCAAGATGCCTTTTTCCAAGGCATTTTTGATAAGTGATTTTATTTTATATAATTAAATTGCTTTAACTCCCAGCAAAGAAGGAACTCTTCATATAACCCATACAACAGGTACTGTATTTCAGATGGTTTTATCTTCTGAATAAAGCCACATGAAATTGCTATTATCTGTGCTTCAGCCTATGGCTAAGTAGGTATGTGAATACCTTAAAGTGTTCTATATGATGTAGGGTGGCATACTTAGTATTACAATATTGCAATGACAACATATAACCATTATGACCCAGTAATCTAGTGCTGTTTGAGTGACAGTTTGACTATGGCAAATTGGCCCATATGTTTCTAGTGATGTTTTATTTCATTAAAAAATAAATAAATTTTAGTTAATCATATTTATCTCAAACCATTTTCATTTAGCCTTTTTTCTTCTGCACTCAAAAGAAAGAAAAAAAAAAAAAAAGAAAAGAAAACAAACTCTGTTCTTTACTTATTCAGAAAGTTAGAACAGGAATCAGTGTGTATTTGCCTAATTTTTCTCAGTCTCTTTTCTGCTTTGTGTTTTCCTCTGTTTTTCTCATCATACTGGTCCCCATGGTGAAACAGCTTGTAGTCAAAGCACTGAACTTAGTGCTACATGGATCCTGAATTCCTCAGTGGCTAAATGCTGTTCTCACTTTTTTCTCTATTTCCCCATTTTATTATAAAGCAATATTTTCATGTAAAAGTTCAGCACAGGCTTGTATGCAGAGATTAGATTGAATTCAATTTGTTTTTGTAGCATTCTGAATACAACATTTAAATATTAAGGATTTGTTTGAACATTGTTTAAATATAGTCAGTATCTGCAGCAGTTCAGGAAACTCCTGATCCAAGGGCATGTGTAAACCTACTACTAAATTATTTTATTTTATTTTTAGCTGCAGATTTTCAATCAGGATGTTATTAACTCTTAAGTGGAATATTATAGAACAGAACCAAAATCAAACAGTTCTATAATTAACAGAATTACTTTTGACTTTTCACTTGTAATATTCCTAGAAAATGTTTGCAGGGAAAATTGTCAAAAATTTTTCACAGAGAGGTCTGGTAAGTAGAAAAATATAATGCTTTTCGACCTTCTGTATCTCAATGACTGAAATTAACTTTCAAACAGTTTATTAAAATTCTTTTAAAATTATTTAAATTCCATTAAAATTGGCTTTATTTGTATGTTCCACTGCAGGCACGATTATCTTTTCTAGTGCCAAAAAGAGGTAATACTGCTATTATTAGAAAGAACTTGTCGTAGTTCTGTGAGATTTGGGGAGCTCAATACTGTTCTCAGTGTTACCAAACCTTTCCAGGGAAATAATAAAGAACAAAGGGGAATAGTTCAGAAATAATTGCCACTTTGACAAAAGAACAGGTTGAAATACTCTGTACCACAGCATTTCCACTCAAGTTTCTGCAAATGAATGTATGTCAAATTCGCAATCAATATTGCACTTTCAAAAATATATAAAAATTAGGTTATAGAAAGCACCTTAGAAGGCTGTCCATGTGAACATCTAGTCTTACATTTTTGTTGGCTATCTGATTTTAACTGCATTGTCCACAGTAAGTATTTATCTGAAAAAATAACACCAAATATATAGACAAAATTTTGTAGGTAGAAAAATAGCCTCACAAAAGTATCACAGCTCCAGTTTCAGGAAAGCTGGCATCTGTTGTTGGCTCTGTGACTGACTCAAGGCTTTGTTTCTTAAAGTCTTTGAAAGCCTTTGTTTCACAATCTGTAAGAAAAGAAAATCAATGTGTCCCTGCCTCACAAGGGTGTTGCAAACCCAAATTCATTCATATGTGGCAACTGGTACAACATGATGGATACTCAATATAAATTGCTACATATATTCTGTTACCCCCAGTGGAAAGCTTTGGTCCATGAAATTACTGCCATACAAGCAAAACTGGACAAATTGAAGTGTGTGTGTGTGTGTGTGTGTGTGTGTGTGTGTGTGTGTGTGTGTGTGTGTGTGTGTGTGTGTGTGTGTGTGTTTGGGGGGAGGGGGGGTGGAGAAGGAGGAAAGAAGCTTAAAATAGGAAAGTTTTAACCCTGAGAAGTGAGGACCAATCCACCTTTCTCCAAAGGAGGTTGAGTGGTGTCCATAGGCATGGAGACAACTGAAAAGTATTGCAAGTAGGAAAAAAAAAATAATAATAATAAAAAAGACACACTGTTTACTTCTGGACAAGTTATTTAGAGTAATTTCATACTGTTTGTTAGGAAAACACAAATGTTTCACTGAGGATTATAATCAGCTGGCAAGAGTAAGCTACATCTGTGAAAGGTGTCCATTTTGTAAAGGTCATGTTTACAGCAAACTCCTCAAAAGCTGCCCTTAACAAAGTCCTTCCCCTGGGAACAAGTGCTGCAGTTTCCATTGTAACATACAGAAAGACTTTCTGGCCATCTTCCATGAAATTTTCATCTTGGTTACATCTACCACCATTTTTTCTGTGAATGCCTCCAAGCCGTGATGCTGCTCTTTCTTCTTGACATTGTCTATGCTTCTTATCCATGCTTTTGGGGAGGATATGCTTGTCCAAACATCTTGCTTGCTTGCTGAGATTTGTTTTGAAATTCACTGAGAGCAGAGTTTGGATTTTGGTGGCAGGGGGCGCTCCTGTTAGGTGCATGTTTTCAAAGAAAAAAAAAAAAAAAGTAAGTTTTATGTCTGTGGATGCCCTTAGGAGGTTATCATGAGAGTTATAAAACCAGACAGCAGGAGATCTCAAGCTCTTCCAAATATTGCCCACAAGAGCCTTTGAATCTTGTGTCTTTGTCTCTCATTTTAAGTTTGTCCTAAAAGTGGATCCGTCCACCTCTAATTTTTTCACTCCATGACATTTTGTTGTAGATCTGCCAGCCAAATCCTTTAAAATTCTGTGCATTGTGCAATGGCTGATGATCCTTTGGTTGTGCACTTTGCAGGAGGGAATACTTTGCAGGACCTGCAGACGAGTGGTTGTCTGTATGGTGATGAATGTTTTATTTCCTTGTTGTCCTGCTACGCACTCAGCTCCTTCAGAGCTGCCATGACATACTGGCAGCATAGTATTTATCTAATGACTCCACACAGACCTCCTGCTGTCCTACAGTCCATGTGGATGTTGTGAGCTATGCTTGGTCTTGTGATGTCTGTGCCTAGACCAATGCAGGGGCTGCAGAGCCTTTCACGACCCTAAGCAACTCCAGAGTACCCATGGAAAATTATTTCAATGGATTTTACTGTGACTTACCTACATCCCAGGGGCATGCAGTGGTGCTTGTGGTGGTGGACATGTTGGGTGCTGAACAAAGTGGGCCCGTTTCACTGCCTGGTTCTGAAGTCAGCTTATGGGCCTGCTGGTGGTGCCACACCACCCTTCCACCCATATCACCTGTAGTCTAATAGCTGCACCAAGTGGGTGAATTTAATCCTGGAGTAGTATGTCTGCAGATATGTTAATTACCATCAGGATGAGAGGGTTCCTCTGCTACCACTGGAAGAATTTGTCTACAACAGCAATGCGTGGTCTTATACACAGCAGACACCTTTTTATATGTGGTATGGCTGTGACTACCCAGCTACACTGGAGGTTATACAGGGGTGTTCTCCTGGAATTACTCCCTTCAGCATTTATGGTTTATACATTTGTTTCTTCAGGAGCAGTTGGAAAAAGCACAGGCTGCTTACAATTACAATGAAGATAGATGTCTGCAGCCAGCACTGGGCTTTGTGTCTGTAGACTGTGTTTGATTGTCCAGTAAATGTTCTTTGGTGCATCCTTCTAGGTTGAAGCACTATTACCTGGCCCTGTATAAAATCATGGCATGGGTTAGCACAGTTTTGTTTCATGTGTAGATTACCCATGCTCTCAAGATTTCCTCTGTTAGTTGCATCTCCCTGTTAAAACCTTTTAATTCAAATCGCTTCAAACAGCAACTTTGACCTGTGCCTCCAGTGACAGTGGTCAGAGCGAATATCACATCTGGGATATTTTGGATTCCAGGATATCATAGGCCATCATGCAGTATTTGATTGATTGGGCAGCATACCAGCACAGAGGCAACTGCATATATCATATATATAATAGCAGGAATTATCCACAACGGAAAGCTAGCTGTAATTAGAAACTATAGAACTTGTTTTAAGATGTAATTAACCCTTAAAATCATGTGACAATTTATATACTTAGAATCTTATCAAAGATCTCATCAGCAGTGCTGCAGAGAACAACCAGGTTACATTAGGCATGCAAAGAAAATTGTTGCATTTCAGGGGACAAGTGACAACACTATCTGGCAGAACTACCAGTAGTTATTATAATAGTAAATGCAATGGAAATAGAAAGAAATTATCCATATGTTGCACAGCAGAAATTAACAAGAGTGTTGCATCCAAAATGATAATTGGCAATCAGGGAAAGGCTGAAAAAGTGATGTATATTATCCCGTTTAAGGTGTATTTTTTACTGTTATGAGCAAATTCTATCTCAAGTAAACAACACAGAAAATAAAGAGAGAAAAAATAGACCAAGGAGTAACAAGCAATGAGAAGGTGTTGTAATTACTGTAATTTAAACATCTGAAGATGACACTGCATCTCTGAGATATCCCAAAGTTAATGTTAAACTAGTAAAAAGCAGCAGAGGAAATAAATATGTACTACTTGCAATATTGTACAGATCATTTTGAAAAAGAAAGGAAAAAAGAACACACATAAGTACAAATTTGATCTATTATTTTAGAAACATTTGAAAAAGCATCACCCTGTGGTAGTTTAATATTCTTACTTCTTAATGATACTTGTGGAAGTTGGCTCTTAAAAAAAAATAATAAAAAAAAAAATGCAACTTTAAGGCCTGATTCTTCTGTCACAAACCACTTGCATGAGCTTCTTCTGTGCTTTGCAGAAAGAGAACAACTTTTCTATCATTTGAATTATCCTGCCTAGTGAAAAAAAGCCTCCCTTGGTTAAAATAGCAAAAAGGGGAGATGCTCATCTAACAAAGACAGGACACAGTTGTTGACCTGCACATATCCCATCACCATTTTCTGAAATATATATTGGAATGTGCAAATAATTTCTTGTTCTTCATTTTGAGCAATGGTAGCCACTATCAAGAAGCAAGCTTCATTTGGGAGCTCTTTGAATCCAGTGAGGATATTGTTTAGCAGAAGACAATCTCTTTTGCTGTCATCTCTTGTTTATTACAAAGTCATTTTTAACAGAGAGATGTTTGTCATTTCCATGCCTAGGAAATAGGTAAAAGCTATTCCAATGCCACCAAATCGTTCAATATAAAACACTGGGCTCAAGGTTATTTCCCTATCTACCCAGGATGTTGTTACATAGACAGGTTTTGAAAATATCATCATTTTCTTTATAAAATTCCTTAGAATTGTTAATATTTCACACAGATTTGGGGAAAAATAAATGAAAAGATTTAATGTTCTCTTTATCTATATTATGCATGCAAAGCTAAAAAGTGAAGATCCAGAATAAATACATTGAATACATATATTTTTTATATTTTTTTCATCACTTGTTCTTCACTTTTGTGAAAACATTTAATAGGGCAGGATTTATTTGATCTAAAAGACTGAATTTTCTCTCTTTTTTTTTTTTTTTTTTTTTTTTTTTTCACTGCTACTCTTAAAGAAAGAGTTGACAATTTAAAGATTCCAATATCTTGAGTTCTCTCAAAAATATCTTGCTTGATTTCATTGTCTGGTTTAGCCATACTTTATTTTCAATTTGGGATTTTTTTAATCCCTCCTCATCCTTTAAATTTTTGCCCATATAACAGATGGGATGCTGTCAGAGATGTCAATATTCGTCACAATACCCAAACTCTAACTGATTTCAGAATAGATAACTCACAAAAATAGCAGAGAATGTTACTTTTCCGTTCCACAGAGAATGGGAAATGTTTCCATTTTTAAAAGTAGATTATGAGGGTAGTTGTTTGGATTCTAATTAAAGATTTCTCTTCTCAGGTTATCTGAAAGACAGGCAGAGTCTTCTGCTTTTCCTCTAAGCCATGTTGCTTTCCTTACCACAGCAGTATGTTGCTTATTCACTGTGTGTGTCCATTGTGTCCCTTGATGCATAGATCTATCCATTCTGCTGCTATATAGTTGCTTGCACAATCAGTCTTCCATAGTCCTTAGGATATCCACCAACATTAAGTAAGTACAAAATAAATGACCAAATACAAATAATTTCTGTGCCTGAGATGTTGTCTGCGTATTTGGAGAACTCTACCTGGTCTCTGTTGCAAAGCCAGGAGTAAGTGTAGAAGTATAAAAAAAGATTTCTGCCATCCATATTGACATGTGTATGGAAAACTGCAATAGTACTAGAACCAGAGTAATTTTTTTTTTTTTTTTTCATCAAAACAGTAGATTTTTTAAGGGAATTTAGGTTTTAAGCAAATGATTTTTATTTTTTTCCCCCCTTTTCCTACCATTTCCTTGCTAACTCTTGTCCATAGCTCTTTCTCTCTTTCTTAACCACAGTTTGATAGTCTTTAACAGGCTCCCCATAAACATGGTCTCAGTAAGCTTAGGAAACCACAGAAGTCTTAAATTTGATATTAATTTAGCTGAATGTCCTGCGAAGCTGCAGGAACAATCAGTCATTGTTGAAAAGAAAATAGGCAAAAGAACCTAGTCAGAATCAGGTGTTTGAGATGAGCTGCCTCCTTCTTTCAAAGGAGCCTTGAAGAGATTTTCTGTCCTTGCAGTCTGACTCCTTAGGGTGCACCATACCTGTTCCAGACATACCAGATAAGAATTCTGCAACTTGCGTCTACCTTGGCTGTTTTGTGACCACCATCTGAAAATAAAAACATGGTTTTAAAATGAAAGGGAGGTACAGATCAATATGAGAGTGAAAACAGTAGGAGGAATTGTACCTGCTTTTGAAATATTCTAAGTGTTTAACATTAGAAAGATTTATTTCTAAATTTTCAGAATCATAAGAGGTGAAATAAATAAAAAAAAAATCTAGATATTGTTTATGGGTATTATAAATCCAGGTAGTTTAAACACTTATTTTGTATCTCTATTAACATGTACAACAAACAATAAAGAGACCACAAATACAGTTAATTCTGCATTTCACAAAATATGGTCCTTAGGGAGATGAATGAATAAGAAATTATCTGTATTAAGAATAAGTTTATGTTTTGTTTCCTGTGCACAACTGTATGCTTTCAGCCCTTTCTCCTACATAACACAAAAAATACAAATAAATGATTTTAGAAAAACAATAATCACAATAGATATAGGACAAGTATATCAATGTCTCTGTGTGTGAACATATATAGATTTATATATGTATGTCTGAAAGTAAATAGCAAAATAAGTGAACTTAATATTAGCTGTTTCCAGCATAGGTCTCTATGTGTGATGTGGTCTTTCATCTCCTGGATAAATACCCATTAGAAAGACAAGACCTGTCAAACCCTGAGTAGAACATTTAAAATTAGTCAGATGAGCTGTAATCTAACAAAACTTTTCCTTCCCATGCCTAGGGGAAAAAAATGGATTTTTGTTCTTGTTTTGTTTTCCTACATATAGCTGATGTTTTATAATCACATGGTGATTTGTGCAAAAACTGCAGTGTCACTTGCATAGAAACAGCAGAGACAGTGTTAAGTGTGCAGCCCCAACTATGGTAATTTTTATTATTGTGTTTATAACTGCTAGCTTATGAAACATTTTTAAGATGTTATAAAATGGAATAGTAAAATAACCACTGTAATTAAAAACCGTTGTTCATTTCATGACTATGTTGTTGTAGCCATGCTGATTTCAGTTTGTGAAGTGAAGCTTGTAAATATGAAGTAAACTGCTATACTTGTGAAAAGTAGGCAATCTTTCACACAGGTAAGCCTCTCCTGAGTTCTTGCAAACCTCCATTTAGTTGTGTTCTAAGTCTATAATACATGTCCTTCTGAGTATGAAATACATCCTTTATAATGCATTCCTCCAACCTCCTCCCCAGCCCTTTTCTCCAGATATGTGGTGCTCTCTTCAGGATTTAAAAAACATTTCCCATTTAAAGCAACATACATCAGTGGTTTGGAAACCCTCTCTGCTGTGGGATTTTGTCCTTTCCTTTTGGGTAGTGTTATATACAGACAAAGAACAGAACAAGGACACCATGTTAGATTTATAAGGAAATAATGTCAAAATGGTTAATGCAATTCACCAGTTCAATAAACTGGATTACATTTTAGTAGGACAAAAGATCAACGAAAGCCTATTTATATTCATTGGGTGAAGGCTGTAACAGCAACCATATAATGCATGCCCCGTCTTTGGGCTCATTAGCTGTGCCTATTAGATTTGTTAGGTATCATAACATCCAGATGTTTCTGGACAGCTCAGCTGACATTTTATCCATGTGCAGATTAAATATTAATGGATGGCAGGTGAAGAAGAGCAATAACCAGTCTTGGGTTTGGAACGTTTTCAGCACTGGGTTTTGTAATATTTTTTTCCCTCTTCTTCACATATTTTGCAGAATGCATGAAAAGATTGTAAATCACGTTTAGCAAGAGTGATTCTAGTGGAAGTAAGTGGCAGGGAGCAGCTTGTTTTCTCTGCATGTACAGCACCTTTGTATCCTGAATAGATCCTGAATAGTGTTCACACTCAGGCTCCATATGATCCAACAAAGTTGCCAGCTCTTATCTAGAAAACTCATTAGACTCATATTGAGCTCTCATTTGAGCAGTCAGACTTTTATAGGCCCTTTCTGTGTCCTTTTTGAAGCCAGTTTAGTTCAGGATGTGTGCTTGTAGCCCAGTGATTTTGAACAAAGGCATATTCTTGCCATTCCTTACCATTCCTTATTGGGCGTATTTGTAGAGTGTGGGAATCCTCCCACTGCTCCTTCTCTGCTAACTACCAAACACTTAGTTGTGGAAATTCTATAATTCTATACTTAAAATAAATAAATATTGTTACCACTACAGAATAAGTACCATATATAAAGGCATATTTTAAATCTTAATGACCCTTTCCAGTGTTCTCCAAATGGTTCTAACTGAAAATTTCTGATTAAAAGTCATTAACAAAAGAACAGATTTTTGTCTTCTCTTTTCTGTAATATTTTCTCCTTTAAGTTTCCTCTCTGCAGTTGCACCTGCAATTGTTATGTACGTATACTTTTTCACTGAAACTAGTAAAACTATTCCAGTTTGCACCAGTTACAGAGGTTACCCATTAATTTGCTGTAAGAAAGAAAAAAATAAATAAGTACTTTGTGGCAGAATCTGTTGGTTTAGGATCTTGTGATTACTACAGATCCTCTGCATTATCAGTTTCCTTCTGAATAGTCCAATGTAAGAAAGATGGCAGAATCCATTCCATTAATTATCTCAGTGCTCTCCAAAGTAAATATGATCCTGTCTGTTCTATGACAGACAATATTTTGCTGGTAGACACGCCCTAAGACATTTTCTGAAACAGATGAAGAATTACAGGTTCTCCAGACCAAAAGAAAAAAGTAGAAAATTCATAAGAAAGTTCAAGTGAATATCTTTGAATTCCCAAGTTGTAGTTAGTGCATTTGCATAAGTTTGCTGTCATGTGGATTCTGTGTAGACTGTTTGTTTGTTTGTTTTCTTGTCAGCTGTAAGATCCTGGGGAGTAAGCTTTGTTGTACTGATGAGTGCTGCTGCTCTCTGACACTCACATTTTATGAGAACATATGAGTTAGAGACAAGATTTGGTGCATCATGTTTTAGCATTTTACTGACTGTCCATGGTCAACATCCACAGTAAATGTCATCCAAGAGTCTCCTTTAAATGACTCTGTAAATCCACAGATGGACCCAATATAATGGCTCTGAATGCAGCCATGTAGCCCAGACTGAAGCAATATGAAGTCACTCCCTGAGAACAGTCAGTCTTTAATGCTCAGGGATGAGCAATGTGTACTGCAACTCACCTGTATGCTGGTTTAATCAATAAATGAATTTTGAGATCATCAGCCATTCATAGCTAGAAGAGAAGCCAAAGTAACTTGTGTTTAATTTTGAAACCTCAAATATCATATTTTGACATTTCATCTTGAATACTAACACTCTGGCTTTTCAGTCCATTGAAGAGTGATTTGTTTTCTTTATCTTTATTGTTGTTTTCCATGACTAGGAAAGTGAACAGAGAATAAAAAGAAATAATCCAGTGGGGGCGAAAAAAGAGAATAGGGTGAAAAACAGAATGTAAAAGTCTAGAGAGAAAGGATCAGTTTGATCAGGAGCACAAAGGGAGACTTTTTTTTTTATCTACCTTGTGCTTTTTCTTTTTAAAATCATAACTAAATATGCTTCTAAAATATAAATTCAGTTGTAGCAGAAGTCTGAGAAATGATACAGAAATAAATAGACAATATTCTTCATGCTTTATATTGTGTTACAAGAACCAGACTTCATGATCATAAATGTGCTTTTATCTGTGACCCCACAGAAAATACATAAAAGATAATATTTGATCCAGTTGACTTTTGGGATATTTTCACTCTAAATCCATAGCAAAGACTATGGATTAACACTGTAAACTTCTTTGAAACAGAATTGCCATGAGAACTGATCAACAGATTTCATTCAAATAAACAAGATCTTATTTTTTATTTTTTATTTTTTTTTTTAATTTTGAATCATTTTGACACTGTAAACCAGAGTTAAAAATTTTGAAAAAGTATAACTTGATAAAAACTATTCCTGGTATGTTTTGAGTTTTCAAAAGAAGAGCAACTCCTTTCTCAATGTAAATTCTTCCCAATATCCTGTTATCCCATATATGAAAAACAAAAAGAGAGAAAGAGAAAAGGAGAAACAGAAATAAAATAAAATAAAATAAAATAATAAAATATATTAAATAAAAGGAAACTGAAAGAAAAGGAAAAAAAAAAAGAAAAAATACATGCATAATGTTGATTGTAGTAGGTAAGTGAACGTTGGTTATAATAGGTCACTATTTTCAAATTCACCTCAAATCTGTATCAGATGGTAGTACTTCAGACAGCCAACATGCAGTGGATTTTATTTTTAGCTATTCTCTTCTAACCCCATTTAAGATCAATCTGTCCTTTGCTGTTCCAAAATCTTCTTGATGTTTTTTGACATATCTTAAATCTCAAACCTTTAGGGGAGAAATAATAAAAGCTGACAAAATTAATTTAACTGTATGACTCATCTATAATGTTTAATTAGTCACATTGTACCTGATTAAAGGCAAAATTGTTCAACATCAAAATAACTGATAAAAACTGTAGTGCAAACTGTCTTTTACGACTAGCAGACAATTCCAGTTGCAGTGCTTTTTTGCTCATTTTATATAAATCAGCTGTCTCTGTAAATGCTACCTCCCAGTAACCATAGGAACAATACCCACTGTAATTTCTTAAAGTGGAAGCACAGACAATGGAAGCACTGACAAAGTCATTTCATCTGCAGGAAAATATACGAACACAGTTATAACCTAATTATTCCATATGATATCTCACATTGTAGCTTTCATTTTAATATCCTCTGTACCTGAGTGAAGAATGAGGCTGGTGACCTTTTGCTCTACTGGTAACTGTGATACAGGATACTCTAAATTGATTCAAGATTTTTAAAAAAAAAGAATCTGATGTTGGTCATGAAGCTTTTGAATCTTTATCACGTTGGAGACTGCACACTTCAGTACCTCCTCTGTTTTTGTTTTCTCTACATCTCTTTACCTTCAAAAAAGCCTCTGTAATCTGGCCTCATGATAGAGGAGAGACTTGGTCCGATGATGAGAACCTCTCTGGGAATCAGGACAGGGTCTGTCCTTGAACCTGCACTGTATGGGTTGTGTGGTCATCTATGCCATTCCACCTCCTCCCCCTGCTGCTTCTCCAGCTTCCTCTTGTGATACTGTCTGGAAAGAACCAGATAAACTCACCTCTCTTACAGCATCTCCAGTAGATGAGGCTTGATTTACTTTCTTTTCAGACAGTTGGAAACCAGCATTCAGTAAATAAAATGTCACAAAGATTCAGCCTGAAGCTTCACCTAAATTGGCTCTCAGTGGACAGATGTCATACACCTTGCTTAACCATAAACTTACTCTCAGGTCTCCTTTGGTTTCATTATTTCTCTCGTAGTTCAGTAATACCTAGTGGACAGGGAAAAGAAGCAATTTCCCTCTGGACTTCTGAGCCTCTTCTCTGGTCTCTTTTTCCCCATTCCCCCATTTAAAGTCTCAATAATTCCTCCAAGCCTCAAAGTACAGATTCCAGTACATAAGCCAAGGAGATCTTGATGAGAATTGATTTTTAGCCAGCAAATGTCACTCATTAAATGCCCAAAGGCTATTTAAACTCAGACTTAGACAGAGTGTTAGTAATGGCTGAAAAATCTGACCCAACTTACCTAGCAGTTTCTGCTCCAGAAGTTAGGAAAGATAAAATGCATGGAAGGTTTTCTCAAGATCAAAAACAATTTTAAAGAACTTTGCATTTGTCTCCTCACAATGCTCTAACATTTTTTTCCCTTTTGCTGTGCATTGGCACTGTGTTCTCTTCCAGGCTGACCTACTCCATTGCAAGCCATGCCATTATGCCATTCATACCCCAGGATGCCATGAATGATGGAGAGCAGTGCGGTAGGGGTCTGTGCTCTTGGACTGCCTCAATAGGGCAGCTGGAAAGACCCTCAACACCAGCAATATCCCCTTCTTTGCCAGGTTACTCAGCATTATGGCAAGACAAGGTTTAAGGGTGACAAAATAAATAACTGACCTAAAATCATAGCACTGACTTATTGAAACATCCTTAAAAAAATAAAATAACATTAGCATTTACACTGAATATTGAATATCTTAGCATACCAATGCATTCACACCTCACTGTTTCTTATATTAACTTGGACTCTCCCACTCTTAAGATGGAGTAGCTTTTGCCTTGATCATCTGAGATGGCTTTTGACATCACTTTCTCTTCACAAACATTTAGCAAAAGCCATGGAGATCAAAGTATGCCTCACTGTTGTTTGAACTCCTGGACAAATATTCTTCCATGTTTCTAGCCATAGGACCACCATCAAGGAAGCACATCTTTTTCTTCCATACATTCCCTCAAGGATAAATTAATATAATACTATAATTGGCACATTCACAGCTTTGGGCTGCTTTTCTTTGTAACAGCCTTCTATTAATACACTTGTGAAAACTCATGCTTTTTATTATGAGAAATACATTGTCATGTGATTCAAATTCTAAGTATTTTGTCTCTGCATCTTACAGAGGCTGTAAAAAGACTAAATACAATGCCATCATTCAAAAAACTGGGAATGAGATGCTTAGCCTGAGTACTTTACCCCTCACCTCGCACTCCCTCCCTGTTTCTGGGAACTTCATCACGACGGAAGGAACTAAAGACCCAACATGCAAGTCTCAAAAATTTTCACAGCAGTGATTCTTTGTCAGCATCATGCTTTACATAAAGCTCAGAGGGGTTTAGGGGTTTAGCCAAAACCCCAGATTCTTTGCAAATTCTTTCTGAATTGGAAAAATAATTCACATCAGTTATAAACTCAAAAGACTAAAATGTTTAGCATTCACCTCTTTTCCTTATACAGCCTCATTTGTCATTTCACAGATACTTCTGCTGGTAAGTGATGCCATCTCATCTGCATTATTATTTTTTTTTCCCAGCTTTGTTTTATTAACATTTCAGCTTAAAGAGTGCAAGAGCAAATGGTTGCACCAATACCTGTTAAGCGACAGTCTCAATAACCACGTTTGCTGGTAGCTAACCTTTCACTTCACTTTACTTTAGCTTCAGCATTTGGTCCTTTTCCTCCACTCTCCTGGTATCTCCTTCTCCCATTTCATTAGCATCTAATTGAACAGTCACAACAGAAACGTTATTTGCAGTTCTTATGTTTTGAACGATACAGACCTGAAATGACTAGTTTAAAGACTGGTACACTTGTTATAGCACTGGTATCTTTGCAAGCTCCTTAAAACCTACACACAACATTTGATTCTTTTAGTTTCTTTATGTGGGACTTTTCATCACTAAAGCCACTTGCTTTTTATGTTTGAGCATCTGCTGTACAAAGTGAATATGCCCTAAGCCGAACAACCTGCTGAATTTCCTTTCCAGAGTCAGGGAATTCTGTTTGCAAGGTGTCCTTAATTCTTTGTGCTGTTTCTTCATTTACTGGTTTAATAACCTTCTCTCCACTGCTGGTTGTATTATTCATTCAGATTTTTAATCCACAATGGAATAGGACTCTTCAAAGCAAACCTGTAGAGTACATAACACAGCAGGGATTAAGAAAAAAAAAATGACAATTTCTTTCTTTTATTCACTTCCTTTATAGTTAATATTGCAAATGCATTTACTTATTTTATTAATTTATTTTCATGTAGGCAAATGTATGAAGGGAAAAACAGCTTAACTCTCTAGATGTCCTTGATACAATTTATGGAGGAAAAAAGAAAAGAAAAAGATTCTGATCAGATTTTTTCATCAGCCAGCTAATAGATAATTCTGATCTAAAAATTATTTGATAAAGGTAAATGAATAGATTATTCTTTCCTTTGCAGAGCTCTTCCTTTCCCTCTCCTTGGTTTTAGGTCATGCCAGCAAGAGCCATATGCTGCATCACTCTTTTTCTTGCATGCATGACTTTTAATTTGGAGATGGATTTTTTTTGCTTCTACTCAAATTGAAGTTTACAATGAATCTTTTGTTTAGCTAAAGGATACATGACTAAATCTATTTGCTATCTGTAAGTGTATAAATAGTTCTTAATAATTATTCTTGTTCCATTTTTAGAGTTTTAGCCTTATTGGTGCAAAACTTCACAATTTAAAAAGTTGTAACTTACTGATAATGAAGAAAAACATCAGATTGACCCAATAAAATATTTTATTAATTTTCATCTCACCTTTTGTTTCATTTTTTAAGTCTTTAAATGTAAATGTACTAGACTTTTGAAATGAAAGACATTTGAATTAAAAAAATGTTTTTGAGAAAAGAAAACATTAAAATAATCCCTTTTTAAACAGAAATTTCTGTGTAAAAGTGGGGAGAAAAACAAACAAACAAACAAAAAAACATTAAGATGGACTCTTTCCTTTGAGTTTTACTGTGTATGCATACATACACACACAGAAGGGCACTGAAAATTCTAATTGCTCTGCTGCAGGACTGCTACATTGCCCTGTAAGGTTTCAAACATCCTTGCTGGTGGGAACACAGCTTATTTCTAGTATTAAAGGCCCTTTACTTTTGATTTTTATTAACTAAAGGTTTCCTTGAGTATTTTTACAATTTATAAATACATAATTAAGCTGATGTCTATGAACACAACCTTAAAACCTTGACCTTCTCACTTTTTTTTTTTTTTGATGTTGTTGTTCATTTGTTTGTTTTCAAAAAATAAAGCATCTTTAGGACTTCTATCCAAAGGTGCAGATGCATTGCACCCAGCCACTGGGGGAACATTTACCTTGACCAGAAGGCTGATAGAGGACTTTGGACGTGTGGCACCATCAACATCTCTTTCCTGCCATGCCCACCAGCTCTGTAGTAGGGGATGAGACAGCCTGCTGCTCTCCCTGCTCTTTCTGTCTCAGTCTGTATGGAGAAGAGAGGCAGTTGCCAGGTTAAGATCCCTGTTCTGTCATGCTGGGACTAATTCCCAGGTTGTTGGCAACCCCTAGGTGAGAATGGCTAAATGGCTGTATGCAAGTTCAAGTGTTCTGTTAAAATCCCCCCAAATCTTTATAAAGAAGGGTCAGGTGAAGTCTTAACCCATTTCACCAGGCTGAGAATTGCAACTTTGATGTCTCTTTTGTGCATCCAGAGTTCTGTCTTCAGTGTTATTTGCAGTGGTGTCAACCACTGTGCCCTCATTAGCAGTGTCTTCAGCTATCTCACAGTCCTTGCTTCCAGGTTGCGCATGAGAGCATCAGGCAGCAGCCAGCCCAGTATCCAGCCCTCTGAAACCAGCTGAACACACTGCAGGCTTTTCTGAGTTTTGCTATCGGCACAACCAATGTTCAATCCAGAAATTATTAGTGGCAACCATTTAAGGTGGTTTCTTTGTTATAACCACTGAAATGACATATTAAAAGCTAACAAGCATGCCTGAAGGAACCAAGTGATGCACATCTCCTCTTTCGATGGGCAGTGAGTATCCAGCTGGTCTCTGTGGTAATCTGAACTGACTACTGCCCAGGACAGTCATTTTCATTAACTCATCCTGACAAACAATATTAACCCATAGGCCAGTTTCCAAGGTTGGACATTACAAATCTAGATCTTCAGTTTGTTTCCAGGCATTAACATCATTGCTTGGATGCCAAACTACCAGCTTTAGACTCTAAAGTGCTTCAGTTTTTGTGCAGAGCATGATGATTTAAGTGTTCATGATGTTTGAAAATTATATTGGATTTTTCCCAAATTGCTATCACCCATTGGAGCTGTAATGGTCAAAACTCATCTCAAAAGCAACCTCATTAAATTATCTCATTTAACAGGGACGAGTCAGTTCTGATGCTGGTTACCTTCAGACTTCTGGCTTGTCAAATTATATTTGTTATTGCTTCTCACAGTTACAAACAGCGGCTGCTGTAGTTGTCATTCCCCTTAGCTTGCAAAAACAGCACTGCGGAAAGAACTCCAAACAATAGACTAATACTGTACTTTTTCCCCTCCTTTCCTTCCCACTTCAGTGGATACCTGATGAAAGTTTCAAAAGCTGGAAGGATGTGAACTGGCTAGCTACATTAGCAATGAGGTCCTTGGAAAAGTGGGGCAAGAAATTTATTTCTATATGAAGACAGAAACAACTGAGGAAGGAGAATAGGCAGGCTTCAGAAGACATCAAAAGAAGAAGATACTTATGGGTTTGTCTGTAACTATAGCATATTTTCCTGCCCATACACTAACATGCATTCACTAGTACAATCTGACGTGACTTTATTGGGAAACACTCTTATTTAAGAAAATTTTAAAGTAAAAATCATCTCCACTCAGTTCTTCTACCTCTGTCAAGAATATATTCCATGAAAAACTCCTGTGTTTTTGTTTTAGTTTGTTTGTTTGCTTGTTTTTGTGGTGTTTGTTTGTTTGTTTGTTTTGTTAAATAAGCTTCTCATTCTTTATAACAAAACAAAGTGTACTCCTAGAATATTTCTGAGGGGAACAAAGTAAAGTTCAGAACCTCCAGTGGAGGAACTCTAGACGAAGTGATAATAAAGATTCAGTCTCTACCAAGACACAGCCCAATAAGGGGAGGATATAAGCCAGGCAAAATGAAGAAGGGGTCAAATTAATGTGGTCAGAGATTAAGTGAATTCAATATAATGCCATGAAAGCCTTTCTATGAGTCTTTCTGGTAAAAGCAAAAAAGGGTTACATGTTAGGTAGCTTAAATTTACAATAGCAAGAAAAGCAATGAACATTCTCCTTTAGGAATCATTCTACCCTGAGGGATAAACTAGTTTTCTGGAAACATAGAATCTGTACTTAGTGGTACCAGCAAAAGTAAACTTAGAACAGTGCCTGTCAATAGTTATATGGCTAACAGAATAAAAGTAGCCGAAATGATTCAAACTTCAATTAACATTATTAAATTATTTTAACTTATAATGATGAGCCAAGATTTTGAAGCTGTTTCAGTAATTGTCTCTAGAGATATTTGGTTTTCCATCTTCTCCAAGGAAAATATTTTTTAGAGGTCAAAGCACAAAAAGCATCTGACCATGACGGTGAGATTCAGATGATGAAAATATGTAGCTGGCAGCAATATGTAGCCTTCAACCTTCAGCTGGCTATAGCACTGAATAGGATCAGCTGGCCAATTTTGCTGTTGGTAAAAATTGAGATATATCTTTATGAAGTCTTTATGTGACTCTATGCATTAGCTGTAGAAGTGAAGCTGTAAGACTATTCAAGTTGTTATAAGAACATTTGTAAAATATTGTGTCAGCACCAGTTTTCTTTTCTTAATAGCAGAACAAGCCTTGAATTAAACTTGGAAGAGTCTCCTTGAAGATCTTTATGGGAAACTTGAATTTACAGGGGATCATTTTGCTTGTAATGACTATTTGAAATTCTGTGCATGATTTATTTTATTAATTATTTTATTATTTTATTTTGTTTTATTTTCTTTTATTTTTGTATTGTATTGTATTGTATTTTTTTTTCTGTCTCAATATCAGGAAGCACTTAACTGTTGCAGGGCAACCTGTGCCAGCACCTCACCACTCTCACAGTGAAGAATTTCTTCCTCATATGTAACCAACCCTACTTTAGCTTAAAACAATTACTCCTTTGTCCTGTCACTCCGCTTCCTGACAGAGTCCCTCCAAATGTTTCCTGTATGTCCCCTTTAAGAAGATTATAAGGTCTTCCCACAGCCTGTCTTCACAGAAGAGATGCTCCAGCCCTCCAGGGCACATCCAGTCAAAGCCCATGCAGGCTTCTGTGGTGGTTTTACTCAGCTGGGTAGAGCTCCACCACAAGTGCTCTCTCACTCCCCTTCTCAAAAGAACAGGGTGAGAAAATATGATGGATAAGGCTCAAGCCTTGAGATGAGGTCAGGGAGATCACTCAATGGTTATCATGAAGGGCAAAACAGAATCAGCACAGGGATATTAATACAATTTATTACCTATTACAAACAAGCTAGAGCAGCGAGAAAGTAAAACCAAATTAAAAAAACCTTCACTCCCCCAGTCAACCCTGTTTTACCTCCTCACCCCAAGCAGCGCAGGAGAATGGGTAATAGGGGCTGTGGTCAGTCCCTAAAACTTTATCTCCACTGCTCCTTCGCGGTCCCTCTCTGCCCCTGCTCCACATGGGGTCCCTCCCATGGGATGCTCTCCTTGCTGAACTGATCTTGTGGAGGCTGCCCACAGGCAGCAGCTCTTCAAGAACTGTTCCCACATGGCTCTGTACCATGGGGTCCATCCATCCCCCAGGAGCAAACTGCTCCAGCACGGGTCCCCCACGGGTGGGCAGCAGCTCCCCCCAGACCCCCTGCTCCTGTGTGGGCTCCTCTCCACGGGCTGCAGCTCCAGCCCAGGGCCTGCTCCTGTGGGGGCTTTCCATGGGCTGCAGCCTCCTCCAGGCCACATCCACCTGCTCCACCAGGGGCTCCTCCACCCATGGGGGGGCTGCAGTGTGGAGATCTGCTCCCTGTGGGACCCATGGGCTGCAAGGGGACAGCCTGCTCCACCAGGGGCCTCTCCACAGGCCGCAGGGGAACTGCAGCTGCGTACCTGCCCTCCTGCTGCACTGACCTTGGGGGCTGCAGGGCTGGTTCTCACTCCTCTCTCTTCCAGCTCCCATTTCTCAGCATTTTTTCCCCTCCTTTCTTAAATCTGCGCTTGCAGAGGTACAAACAACATCACCGATTGACTTGGCTCTGGCCAGCAGCAGGTCCCTTTGGAGCCGGCTGAAACTGGCCCTTATCTAACATGGGACAGCTGCCGGATTTTTCTCACAAAGGCTAGCCCTGTTGCCCCCCCTCTACCAAAAGCTTGCTACATAAGCCTAGTACAGCTTCTTCAATGTCATGCGGAGCACAGGACTGAAAAGCATGCACCTTTTCTCCTTCCTGAGATACTAGGCAAGTAGTCTGGCTCCAAGTTAGTGGCTCAGGCAAATATTACTGTTCTAATAATGCTTAAGGAACTAGCACTGTGATATGTGCATGAACTATTGAATAGTATTGACAATGCAAATGTTAAGGATTAAATAAAGATATTGTCTCTGTAGCATGTATGACTTAGAGGCTAGATCAGTGATTTTAGGTCAGTGATAGTGATTTTTTATTTACTTATTTTTAAATAAGTAAATCCATAGGGATGTGGGAAACTTTATCGAGGGAATTTAAATCTGCTGACAATGGGTTTAGTTTATCTTAGCTATCACTCACAGAGCCCAAGAGTTCAAAGAGAAGTATTTGAAAACCAGTGGTAGATAGCTCAACGAGCAAATGCTCACATAAGGCTGGTAAGTCAGGAAGCAGATGGAGATAAAGACAGAGGTGACAGATATAAGCTCATGAACTACTCGTGTGTGTGTGTGTGTGTATTTTTTGACCAGTGAATTCAAATCTGAGCTGTTAAGCTTTGATCTCCAGTCTTATTTATAAAGCCCAACCACGTTCTGCAGAGAATAAAGTATGCTTCAGTACTGGATACAAGTGCCAAATGAATATGAGAATGGAAATGGGATGTGCAGATGCATCTATGACACTTAATATGGCCACCTAGCACATACATAGTGTTAATGCAGGGAGAAGGCTACTGCTCTCTATTGCATCTTTTTCTGTTTGAAAACTGTTCCCAACCAGCTTTTTCTCTGTTATAGGAGATAAGGACATCCTAAAAGGTAAAAAATGAAGGAAATGATTTCCCAATGAAGAGAGAGAGGGGGAAAACAAGCAAATAAACAACCTGATAGTTTTCAGAAAAATGATGAAACATTGGAATAAACATTGACATCTCAAAACCATGAAAACAAATATTTGAGTAAGATCAATGAAAATATTATACCTTGGCATTTTTTCAACATTTTAATAGTTTTTGCTTGGTTGCTCCAGTAAGCAATACAAAGATTATTTATTTATTTATTTATTTTTCTGTACGCCATTATGGAATATTTTATTTTAAAAATGCAGAAAAGGAACATTTCAACAACTGCAAACTTCTTGCTATTGCAGGGCCTCAGGCTTTGGCACTCAAACTATTTTGATGTCCTTTCCCTGCTTTGTACATTAGTCAAAAACATCTCTTAAAGGTAACATAAAAATGATAAATTAATACTTTATATGTGGCATTATGTATCTCATTCTACCCTTTGAATGACAGAGATTGTATCCAGGAATATAACTTTACATACATAGCACAAATGTGGTTACATACCCAAACAGACCATAAACCATTGAAAAGCATAGAAACACAGAAGAAATGCTGCATCAAAACAATGTTTTATTAGCAACTAAATTTAAAGTAGGTTTAAAGCGTGTTCCTTCCTGGGGCTGAGTAAATAGGTTGTTTTTTTTTTGTTGTTTGTTTGTTTGTGGTTTTTTTTCCTTTCTCTGAGCTGAATGTCACTCACATCACTCTTAAGCTGACATTTTTATCTCCCTAGCATCCATAAGACAAGAGTCTTGTTGCTTGTAGTCAGGTGACTCAAACTTGAGTGCAAGAACCACAA
Source organism: Anas acuta (assembly GCF_963932015.1). Lineage (NCBI taxonomy): Eukaryota > Metazoa > Chordata > Aves > Anseriformes > Anatidae > Anas > Anas acuta. The sequence goes on along the minus strand of NC_088979.1, from coordinate 165,748,256 downwards.
GCTCCTCCTCCACCTCAGACTGCCTCATTGAAACAGACTTAAAGGAGGCTAAAACAAAAACAAAAACAGAAACAAAAAGTTACTCCAGCCTCCATCACTGTGTCACTGTGTACATCAGATGCACAAAAGGTATAGGTTTGTACCCTAAAATGTTACTCTTCAAAACACCTGTTCTGTTGCCACCTAACATTAGCAAAATGTGGAGTTTAATATGCAATAGAATGGGGTTCATCTATGCAGCCCTCTGCTTCTGTTTTAACCAATACAGGCTCCCTTTGAATTTAGAAAGAATCAGGCTCTTTTTAGGGCAGCTTTCATTCTCCCTAAGTCAGATATCTGAAAAAGGCTAGATGAAGCATGTAATAAAAGTGGCTCTGCTTGTCCTGAGCACACAGAAAGCCACGGACAGCAGGGACAGGTATATCACAGCTCTTATCAAGCTACCCTTTTAGTACATCAGCCAGCTGAACAGGCCACTTATCACTGCTTTTTCAAGGCTTTTGAAGTTTGTAGGAAAACAGAACATACTCTGTAGGGATAAGGACAAAAAAAGATGGGTAAATAGTTGTGATAGAATTGACTGGATCAAAAGAAAAACATCTTCCTCTGTGCTGGTCACCTGGGGCTCCCTCTGTAGTCACTTTACGTGAACCCTATGGCATCCATCCAGACTAAAATCCACACCCCAAAAAATTAGATGAATCGTGGCCTAAAGCTGTATGTTTCTCTCATTGACTATAAAATGCTAAGTGAAATGAATTCCCCCTCCCCAGAGAAAGATTAGAAGTACCACAGCAGTAACAGTAAAGTGGTTTCAGATTGGAACATCCATCTAAGAGCTTTATGGGATCTGGATTTACAAGGAGCTGTACAGTACGAGATATGTTTAGTTAAACATGGTGATAATGCTGACCCCAGAAACTGAACTCAAAGATTTCCAAATGTAAAAAATATTTTTTAAAAAGTCATAAGCCGGCTTATGTTTGAACTTCAGGATGTTCTCCATAGGAAATATTCAAAGACATATAGTGAAAATTATGCAAGGCTTGGAATGACCTACAAGGAAAGAACATGGGACTTTAAGTGCTTAACTGAAAAGCTTACATTCAAAGAGGGCGTGTTAACATGAAAACTGGTGTAAGAACAACACACAGAAAAAAAATAAACAATTATGGGAGGGTTGAAAATCTTTTGAGAAAAGAAATGAGTGGATAGAACTGGTATAGACTTCCTGGGTCATTAGGTTTGTTCTCCTGCCATCTTAGTCAGCTATGTCAGAGAAACATCTTAGTAAACTCATCTTGAGGCAAGGCAAGTCCCCTGCCAATTGAAAGAGCACCCCAAATCCCTACTTCCCTGACAAGAGGGAAGTTTTTTAACATTTGTTAATTTCTGCCTTAAATTTATATATGGCCCACAACTTCTCCTGCATTTTTCAGAAACATTATTATTTTTATATATATTATTATTTTTTTTTCCTGTACATTTCCTAGCCTCCAAGAATTAACTCTCCTTGCTTTACAGTTTTTCAGATAATAACACCAAATAACAGAATCACAGCCTCACTGAGTGGCTGAGGTTTGTTAGGACCTCTGGAGATCATCTGGTCCAACCTCCCTGCCAAGCAGAGTCACGTGGAACACGTTGCACAGGATCATGTGCAGGCAGGTTTTGAATATCTCCAGAGAAGGAGAACCCAACAGTATATCTTTGCAACCTGTGCCAGAGCTCTGTCACCCTCACAGTAAAAGAGTGCTTTCTCATATTCAGCTGGAACTTCCTGTGTTTCAGTTTGTGCCCATTGCCTCTTGTCCTGTCACTGGGCATCACACAAAAGATTCAGGCCCCATCCTCTTGATACCCTCTCTTTTATACACATTGATAAAACTCTAGATAAAAATCTATTTATACACATTGATAAAATTCCCTCTCAGCCTTCTCCAGGCTAAACAGGCCCAGCTCTCTCAGCCTCTTCTTAAATGACACACACTCCAGTCCCCTAATCATCTTAATAACCCTCCTCTGAATTCACTCCAGAAGCCCCATATCCCTCTTTTACTGGGGAGCCCATAACTGGACTCAGTACTCCAGGTGTGACCTCACCAGGTCTGAGTAGAGGGGGAGGATCAACGCCTTCAACCTGCTGGCAACACTTTCCCTAAAACACTCTTGACCACAAGGACACATTGCTGCCTCATGGCTAATCATGGTCCCCAGATCATCTCAGACCATCAAGATACACAACTTTCTGAAAGGGTAAATTTTCTAAAAGACATGACCTTTGACACAATAGTTGTTTGTAAGAGCATCTAAGAAGATTTTTCTTCTATTGAAATGCAGAGAAAAAAAATAATTTGAAATCTTAAAAATGACCACTATGTCAATTATTTTCAGCTCAGTTCAGAAATCAGCCTTAAACATTGTCAAAAGAAATGAATCAAACCTAAAATGCTAGACTCTGACAGATACAAAGAATTATATCTAATAGTAAGACTAACCTAAGAAGGCAGACACTGGATACATTTAAGAAAATGTCTGCCGTGGAAAGGAGCCCTATATAGACCTTTCTTGTGAAGTCAAACAGTATGATCTAAGGGGTGGTCCTTATCTCTGTGTTTGAGCAGGACATAAACTTCTTGAGAAGTTTTTTCATGACATCCATTTCATGAGGGTGATGACATTTTCAGAAAGGAAGTGATGGAATAATTATTTTGTCTTTCTGAATTGCTTTCAGTTAAGTCAGTAAAATTGTGCTTCCATCAAGTAATAACGTTCCACAAATATTTCCTGGTGAGTTTAATTTCATTTCAATTTTAACAATATACATGGTAATACAAGCATTATGTCACAGCACACATACATGCACGTGTATATATATATATATTTATGTTGCAATATTCCACATCACTGAAACTGGATTTATCTGGCTGAAATGAAATTATACATATATATTTCTGTATGAATTATTTTAAAGTTTTCTTTCCTCATAAATTTTTATTTTTGTCTTGTTCCAGCTGAGAATGAAAACAAGTTCAGAAATGTCAGAATTCCCCCTCTGAGACAAAGTCTATTTTTCAACCATCTCTAAAAACTGCCAACAATTTCTTAAGCCAAGAGAAATTATCAGAAGCCTCATTTAAATAAAATGTTGTTGTTTTTTTTAAGCCAGTGAATGGATAAATTCAGGTTGTAATAACATAGTGACTCCATGAAGTCCTGCCACATTTAATAGTATTAGTATAATTAATACTGTTGCAAAGAAGACATCAAAACATAAATTAAACACTTAGGATTCAATTTTGCTCCAAGATACTCAAATCACTTTTGTTACTTTCAACAGGAATAGCATGTGCCTAAGAGAGGAAAGAATTTGCCTATTAAGAATCATCATAAACAAACAAACAAACAAACAAACAAAAACAGATTGAAAATGGATACTTGTATTATTTTTGTTAATTGCATGGAAACAGCCCAAGCATTATTTAACATGATAAATATTATATTGTTCTATGTGTGTAGCTATCTCAGAGCCAGCAGCATCACATGATATTTTTGTCAGGATTACTGATGGGGAAGTCTCAGCTTCTGTTTCAGTTTAGATGCTGATTCAAAACAGATTTCATCTTTTCTCAGATTATGGATGTGTGTGCGTATGTACAGGAAGAGGAAAAATCCTCTTCTTTCTGACAAATAAACAGGACAGAAATGTCCTGAAAACCGCCTTTCTTTCATTCCTTCATATTTTGTCTTCACTAAGTCAAAAACAAAGTTCTCATTTTCCTTGTCACAAGAAGAGGAGGGTAAAATATAAACTAATTTTGAACAATGGGGAATAATTGCTGGAGGTGACTTATTGAGGCTAAATCTATGCCCACATCTTAAGAGAAGGTTCAACCTTGAGGAAACTTCCAGGCTGAGATGCTGCAGATAAGCAAGGATTCTGTTCCATGATGGTTCCCTTAGCAACATAGCCTGCAACCTTAGGTACTGGTAAGACCAGGGGAGCTTGGTGTGCGTACTCTAATAGATATCACATGGAGTATGGAGTGGAGTGAAGACAATGCATCCAGGCTCTGTGCTGTCACTGAGGAACCCGATGATTCTGTGGAACTGATAGATTTCATGGCCAGCCCTGAGTCTAATTGATAACCAAATCATGTCTTCTGGGTGAACTTTGCTTATTATAATCTCATTGTAATGCCAAAACACACCTCCATCCCAAAGGTTACCTGCCTCTAAGGTGTGACCAACCCTCACTGTGCACACGCTTTGAATTCCTTTGAGCCTATACCTTTAAAACAAAAGCAAGAAAAATGTACACCACTCACAATGAAGACATATATGACTAGGTCACTCAGTCTCCAAATAAGAAAATAGTATAAAAATGTCTCAAGAGAGGAAAATGTCAGTGAAGACACCACCAGAGACAAGTTGGAAGGACATCTCTAACTTCTGGGATAAGTTGATGGGCTGAACCTCTCTCCCACCCCCGCATGGATGCCTATTGGGTGAGAGATTCAAACTTTTGATTATACCAAGTGCTTCCCTGGGAAACCTAACATTCTCTATAGAGCTTTTTCATAAGTTAGCACGTGTAGTTGGTTGTGTAAGTCATATTTTTGGTATTTGCACATGCTTTGCAGACAACGCATTTATCACCAGCAATCCAAAAGAACCTGTTCTCCTGATTCTTTAGTAAACTACACCAGTCATTTACTAGACTGAAAGTGTACCGTGATATTTGTGCATCTGTGATCATGATAATTCAATATATTGAATGCAACTGACTTATAGTAATGAATAATGTATAAAAGATTCTTAAATATATATATATATATTAGAAGTGATCCAAATGTCTTGATAAAAGCAGACTAATGGATGAAATGATCCTTGGGGCTCAATTCCATGCTTAAGCAGCTGGATCACCTGAGGTGCCCTAGGGCATCTGAGACACACACACAAATCTGGCAGATATGACCAGGCCTAGAGCAGTCCAGGCCCTTCTGGTGAAGCAGCTGAAGGCCAGGAAGAATACTAAGGGGTGTCTCAGATGGCACCTGAGGCTCCTATACAGGTAACTAAGTTTAGCCCTGGCTCTGATCTAGGATGATCTGGATCAAGGACAGTTATTCCTTATTTTCCATTTGTATGGATTTATCTTCTGGCCAGCTATTATAACCTGATGTTGTTTCTACAAAATAGTTTAGACCCATACTTTTCTGAAAGGCACTAAAATTCTTTTGAGGTGAACAAATGCATTTTAGCTGCTCTCATAAATTGATTCATGTTTCTGTCCCTGATCACCATCATAAGCAACACCATCCCTTGTGTCCACTGTTTTATATAGCCATTAGCTAGGGAAAACTCAATTAGTCCTACAACAAAGTTGTAAGTTAGATGTTTTCCCTAATTAAACTAGTGAGTTGATGCCTACTATCATTCTTCCTGTATATGCTGCCATTGCATTACCTGTGTCATTCTTCAATGGTTCCAATAAATTAGAAAAGCCTTGAAGTTCTTTGAATGATATATGTTTCAATAAGACAAAATTAAATTAGGGAGTTACGATTAGATCATTTTCCTAGTTTCATTGTTTGAGTTTCTTGATAAAGAATTGGTGAATGTAGGGTTCAACACTGATCTGATATAATGACCACAATTAATATTGTATTAAGAATGCTGAATTTATGAACTACAAAATTAGGTTCATTTCCAGTTACTAGCTGTGGTGACAAACCATGCTGACTGAGCATTTCTCATACTGTTTCAATAGAACACTGAATAAATACGTCATTCTTCACATACCAACTCTGACTACTTTCAATGGCCATATATAGCAAACAGCACACATCCTTCAAAAGAAAAAGATCAGCAAAATTCTAGTAAAATATATGTAACATTTCAACAGGTTGAGAGTGTAGGTCTGTTCTGTCCTACTGTTGAAATCTGAGGGTGAACAAGCTTTTGTTCAATTTTATCTGGCACAATTTGTCCAAATCATAAGTAATTTTGGTCAATTTTTCCACATGCTCTTGTGTGTATATCAAAAATGAAAATGATTTGACAAGCTGTGAGCATCTGAACACTTCTGGAAACTCTCCATCACCTGAATTGCTAAAAAATCATAGAATCATAGAATAACCCAAGTTGGAAGGGACCAATGAACTTCATCGAGTTCAACTCCTGGCTCCACACAAGACTACCCACAAATCAGACTGTTTGTCTGAGGGTGTTGTCAAAACTTGTCCTGAACTCTGTCAGGCTCAGTGCCATAACTATTTATTTCCCTGGGGAGCCTATCCCAGTGCCCGACCACCCTCTGGGTGCAGAACCTTTCCCTAACCCCCAGCCTGACCCTCCCCTGTCCCAGCTCCATGCCATTCCCTCAGGTCCCGTCGCTGTCCCCAGAGAGCAGAGCTCAATGCCTGCCCCTCCACTCCCCTTGTGAGGGAGCTGCAGGCCGCCATGAGGCCTCCCCTCAGCCTGCTCCACTCTGGGCTGAAAAAAACAAGTGACCTCAGCTGGTCCTCTTACATCTTGCCCTTCCAGACCCTTCACTATCTTTGGAGCCCTACTTTGAAAATAACCAAAGCCCTGGATCTTTCTCATATTTCCTAATGTAACTTCAGGTCACAAAACTGAATTGAATAAATATTTTCTCAAAAAAACTGAAATCTCATAAGTCATCAGAGGCACAGAACATAGATGTTAAAAACTTTATAGAAACATTTACAGAACATCAGACTGGGAATGGTTTCTTCTCTCCTTCTCTCCTTCTCTTTCTATGCAAGTGTAATGTAGATTGTACCTCTTTATGGATAATGCAATGGTGAACAAGAGTAGTTTTAATTAAATAATTAAATAACTTAGTTATATTAAACACCTGGATCAGAACACCCATGCTTGAAAAAACTCTTTTAGAACTATTAATTATTGAAAAAAAAAAAAAAAAAAAAAGTGTGAAAAGTGTTGATCTGTTGTGAGATTGGGACATATTGCTATGGACTGTAATTTTAGACCAAATTAATTTATTTACATTTTTGAGAATGTGAAAAAAAAAAATAAATTCCTTAGCTATAGGTAGTAAATCTCTTTGTATACTAAACATAAATCTGTTTTTAATGAAATTACTTTTCAACATCAAGCCTCAATGTATTCTGATTCTAAATGGAAAAGATAGTTAAATGACCTGCAAGACAGGCTCCTATAATCTATAGCTGCTGTATAGCAGCTGTAGATTATATAAAGTGTTTCACAATAGCACACATGTGCCAACACAGTTTTACCTTTGAAAGAAAGAGCACTTTACATGTACATCAAATTGAATTTTCTTCCTTCATGTGCTAGGTATTACAACACACTGTATAGTCAGTGTACTTGAGTTACAATTTCCCTCTTCTAAGTCTGCACAGCAGTGATCAAATAAACATTATTATAAATGCACTGGAATGGCTTCTCTAACTGGATTCCTGAGTGTTTGGGACAAAAAGAAAGGACAGACCAGTCAAAAGAAGAGCCTCAGAGACATCTTTCAGCTTTGACAGCTGAAGGCTCACCATACATGGCCTTGACCTCTGCTGAGTCTCCTGTCAAAATAACTGATTGGTTTTTATACAGACTGTCCATCAGATTTAACCCAGCAGGATGCAGTAGAGACTAAGGTAGGGAGCCAGTTGGAAAAATGCACAGTTTAAAAAAAAAAAAAAAAAAGCATGAAACTGAGGGATTTAGTGCAGGAATCTAACACTCAGCAATTCCCAGGAACCTCTTATCTCGTCAAGCTGTGAAGAATTTAGTTTCTCATTTGTTTCAGCTTTCCAAAGACATCTTGTTGGCAGAATGAGTTTCAGGATGAGACTGCCAGGTCCATATCAGTACTGGACAGTTTTCAACTGTGAACAGTACAGTACAGTATAATACAACAGCTTGTGACCACACAGACTCTCTTTCACAAGGCTTTTACTAAATCTGAAGATTTTCTGTTAGATCAATTTGGACTTGCTTTGCCCTCTTGTCCCAGAAGTAAGTGGAACAGCTGCGGAAGAGTTTTGCTCACTCAGCTTGTTGTGAACACTTTTCTGGCACATTTTGTTGTTTTATCTGTCCATACTTGCCAAAGACAAGACAAAGTGTTTTGAAACAGTTGGACTCTATGTTGTTCTGCAACTTTGTCCATTTAGTTTTTGTTATGCTCTACAAAAAAAGAAAACATCTGCAGATGTAAAGAGCTTATAACTTTCAGACCATTTACAGCATCACCTTAATCTGATCACATGGAAACAAATGTAACATTAGCTAAATAAAAGATTAAATTACTAATATTTGTAATTGTTGCAGGCCTTACAGAGAAATCAGTGATTAACACAGTAAAAATAAATAAATAAATACCAGTTTTCTTGAGAAGTAGAGATCATTTGGAGAAGCGTAAAAAGGCAGCTGTGTCACAGAATCACAGAATTGTAGGGGTTGGAAGGGACCTCAAGATATCATCGGGTCCAACCCCCCTGCCAAAGCAGGTTCCCTAGAGCAGGTTGCCCAGATAGGCATCCAGGTAGGAGCCCAGAACAAAGTATGCCGGCTTTTTTCATATATTACTTTGTAACCTTCAAATAAAAGAATATTACGGTCCTCAGTGTGGTTTTTGTTTGTTAGTTTGTTTGTTCTCCCACATCATATAGCATAACAGGAGAATTGCTATATGGAATCATTTTCATAATTCCCAAGCACCCTTCCTCATTCGTACACTAATGTGTTCTTTGTAGGTAAAGACCCTTTATACATTTATGAAATGAAAGACAACATTCTGGAAATCAGGTTGCCACATCAGAGAGAAGGCAGGGCAGGTTGACTGAAATTGTGAAAACAACCCACATTCATACCACACCTGTATAGTCAACCCTTTTGCCTTCAATTGTTAAAAAATGTAAATAACCATAAAGCATGTCTTGTGATCTTAGCAAGTATCCTTCTTTCAGAGTATGGCAAAGGCAAGTACAAACATGGTTCATTTGTGACACTTTACTTTCCTGGCAGCTCTCTACACTTTACCAAAAGAAGTGCGAAGAACATTTCCAGAAGTTTCTAGCCCATTGGATCATCTAAAAACACAAAGCTGTAGAATGAAGTCAAACTGACTGGGACTTGTTATTCATGATCCCACATTTGGTGATGCCCTCATCACTGCTCTGTCCATTCCTGAATATTTAAACCCTAAAATGTCTCCCAGTGGTTGCTGATAGGATTGTCGATCAGATTCTTGGATAGATGACCTGTATGCTTCCCTGTTGCATGTCCATTAGAAAAGGGTTGATTAGTATCAACTCAGTGAATTCACAGTACCCTACAATCTTCATCTCCAGGAAGATACTTTAGGACCTCAGAATCTGCTTAGCTCAATCTAATAGGACAATTACCCCAGATCACTACAATCTGTTGCTACTGTACAAATGGTTGCATTTTAAGAAACTACAGTTGCATAGAAGATGCATATTTAAAAGAAAAGCCACTGTATATCGATGACTCCCCAAAGAAAACATCACAAATACAGATGGGATGGAGAATATTAAACACCAAAAGCCTTCAGGTTGTGGAGTTAACAGCTGATATCAGAACTGGGACAGACTAAGAAATTCACATTTAAATTGAAGGTCCTTTTGGATAAAATGTTCAAAATAAAATATTCTGGCTGCTATTTCAGTATTTTTCAGATGCACAGACAGAGGGATAAACATGTAACATATGTTACTATATGTTACATATGTTAACATATGTTACTTTGCATACTTAACATAGAAAATCTTTTTTTCCAGATCTCTCTTCCATTTTTTTTCCCCCTTCAAGTAAAGCTGACCCTTCCACTCAAATCCAAGCAGGATCTTCACAAAAAGTGCTACTAAAAGGTGGTACAAAGCAACACAAATGAGCTTCTTGGAACCCAAGTTGCTTGATTTCTGAAACTTGTTAAAAGACTAAAGAGTGGCAGGTTATAAGAGAAATTTGTCAGTAAAGCACATAAAAAGCTGTGTTGAAATGCATCACAGAAGACATCTTTAGTATTTGAAATGAAAAGCATATGGAATGAGTGGGTGAATGAATGTTGAAGTTCACTGCCAGCCACTCAGAAATGATGGTGATAAAGGTCCTGTAGATGCTAAGTCAGATACTTAACACTTAATTGTGGGGATAATTCAAAATTGGGGAAGAGGTGTGGGTCACTTCTTTTATTCCAAAGTGAATGGTTTACTTCTAATTGAGAGCAACTCCAATTAAGATACAGGGCAGGACATTAGCACTCAGTATTAACATTATAAGACACACCAGCAATATGCTTTACCTCCTATGTGAAATAGTTATTTATGGTGTCTGTGGTGCAGTAGAGTTCTCCCTTGCATACACATCAAATATCAGGCTCCAATGTACACATGTACAGTGGGGAGATTACACAGTAGGATATCACAGAATCACAGAATCATCTAGGTTGGAAGAGACCTCCAAGATCACCTATATAACCTCTGACCTAACACTAACCAGTCCTTCACTAACCCATATCACTAAGCTCTACATCTAAACATCTTTTAAAGACCTCCAGGGATGGTGACTCAACCACTTCCCTGGGCAGCCTATTCCAATGCCTAACAACCCTTTCAGTAAAGTTTTTCTTAATATCCAACCTAAACCTCCCCTGGTGCAACTTTAGCCCATTCCCCCTCCTCCTGTCACCAGGCATGTGGGAGAATAGACTAATTCCCACCTCGCTATGGCCTCCTTTAATGTACCTGTAGACAGCGAAGGAGCATGGTTTATGTGCAGTGGAAACAATCTGATCAGAAAGCTCCTGGGGAGCTGTCAAACATGAAGCTAAACCCTCCTTCCCTCATGACTCAAAGATTTTACGGATTCATATGGATTTCACAGGTTATGTGAAAGCAGGAAGGGTGGCACTTGACAGCATCACTCCATGGCAAGATCCACATGTACCTCAGCCTTTTTCATGTTTGCACAGAGAACCCCCAAATAGCTGAGCCAGGCGGCCATGGTTGTCTTTGGTCTGAGCCCTGTTGTTTGCAAGCTGTTGCAGACATCCAGGGAGCAGTGGAGCATCCAACCATTGGTGTCTTGAGACAAACAGGGTCTACCTGGCCTATTGTCCAACTGAATCTTAGGATTGGAAATGTCTCCTAGTCTCCAGAGGTTGTCCAAGTTATATTTTGAAGTATAAAGACTGACAGATTTTATTAAGACCAATGGATTAATGCTTGCTAGTACATTTTAACTTTTTTCAGATATTGGGCGGGTCAAGTAAGACATAGCTCCGTGTGGTCAATGTAGCACTCCCCTAAAACATCAGCAGTTCTCTGTTTTTAAACCCTATTAACAAAGTTGACACCTCTTACTTAAACAGGTACAACAGCAACTATAGTATAACAGTAACATGGATGAAAATTACTTATGATTAGCATAGCTTTTATGTTAATGTATTTTAACTTGATTATCTTTTCCTTGTAGCAGGGCATCCTGCTGGTGTCCCAGATTGTGTCCCAAATGTTATTTCTTTTTTCTGTCTTTCAATATGAAAGATGTTTCACTCATCTCCACTTAAAAGCTATTCTTCCTTCCCTTACATTCCCACCTACTTCCGTAGCTGTATGTCTTATTCAGAGGTGAACAAACTTTGGATTTTTTCTCAGATAAAAGACTCTTGGAAAATAGTAAAGCAAACAGGAAATTGTGCGTAATGATTCAAGTTGCGCAAACATGCACTTGAAGCATGATTATCTCAACAGAGATAACTTTTTCTGTTCCCAGGAGCACCACAGAGATAGCCGACCCAACCATTTCTGTGGGTAAAGCTGTTGTTCTTAATCCCATCCCTGATCTGAGATGGGATTTCACAACATTTAGATGAGCACTTTCACTACAGCTGGGTTTGACTCTTTAAGAGACACATACAGACAGAGTCCGTATACCATTTTCTGTATAATATATACTATTTTCAAGTATATTACTTGGTATAAGAGGCAGGTACAATCTTAGCTGGCATCTCTCAATATAATAATAAAAAAAAAATAATAGCGAAGTAGTAACAATATTTTGTATAAGTTTCCTAGTAGAAGCATTAGCAAAATGAAGCAAAAATTTTTTCTATCACTACGAATGCTCTCAGCTGCCTGACTGGAACTTTTTTGTACATTAATATATATAACTCAAGATTTGACATTAATATCCATATTTGCTTAGGTCTGGGGTAATGACGCTTTTCTGGGAATGACTTTTGAAATAAAACAAAATAAAAAAAAATCCGTCCGGTTTCCAGAAAATACAGACATTCCCATGCTGTCACACATGACTGTGTTTTGCTAAGCTGTTTGATAAAATTACAAAGTTTCATGTCTGCATTTTCTGGTGGTGTAAAGTAGAATAGATTACCTGAAGAACCAGTGCAAAAAATCAGCTCAGAGGTATAAACAGTCAGGGAACAAACACGCAACTTTCCGAAAGGAGTTTCTAGCTTTACCTTAACCAGTATTCTTAATGCAGGAATCACTGGAGTATTTTACAGCCTGTGTTGTAGAGAGAGTGAAATAGATCCTTATTATTGTCCCTTCTGGCCATGAACAGCTACCTGCATAAAATAAAACTCCTAATATAGAAGTGCTCACAGAAATGCCTTGTTATTGCTCAGATCTCAAAACATACATTGGAAAAAAAATAAAGCAATTGATCAGGCTCTTTTCAAGTATTTTTTGTCCTTACTGCACTCTTTTCACCTCTGTTGTGCTGTTCCAATAGGAATGATGGAGGTTTCCCTACCAGTAAGACATATAACGTAGAATGTATGAGAATCCCTGGAAAATTAATATTTTTTTAGATTTAATTTTTTTTCTAACAGAGGTGAGTTTTGAAGTTGGTCATCCCACATCTTGGTTGAGCAGTTTATTTCTTGTAGGGTATTATACAAATAACAGTTGAATTAGAATTGAAAACAGCATGCAAATAAGCACTGGGGGTTTCCCTGAACCAAGATTCCCAAGTGAGTTTAGGTACTTGACATCTCCGGAGAAGAGTCCAGGAAAGAAAGGAAAGTAGAGGCCATCTTCAACACTCACTGCTGCAGACCTGATCCTCAGAAGGATGTGTGGGTACTGTGGTCCTGAGTGTAGACTGATGCACTGTGCTTAATTAACACTTCTACTATGTCCCGCCAATACAGTGGATCTGCCCAGGCTGGCCATGGCTTTCGTTGCCTGTCTTTACCGACAGTCCTTCTTTCTGGTGGGGTAAAGCAAGGTGCTGTCTGTTCTGGCTGTAAGCTGTGGCCAGAAATATGAGACAAGCTGTGTTTTCTCCCCAAAACAATTAGTGATAGATGTCTCTCTAAACATTCACCCAGTCATATCTCAGTTCCTGAAGTTATATCTATTCTCTTGCAAAATTACACTGCTATTACCTTCAAAGCTAATGTGTGGTTTTATAATATGTGTTTTATAGAAGATTAAGTAGCTAATGTTTCAAAACACATTGAAAGTAAGGTAAGCATAGATAATCAAAGCTAGTATGTTTTATTGTTATGACTCTATTCCCATACACATTTTCCTGAAATCCAGTTCTATCAGTGACCACCAAGAAGGAGATACAGCCTTTTGTTCTTCAGATGCAGCCAGTGACACAGCCATTCCTTTCTGACTAAGGCCATAAGAGACCATCTCAGGGGAATGAGTGATAACATCATAAAATTAGTATAAGTAGTGTCAAAGATTAACAAGGACAACTGAAATACTTGCCTAACAAAAAACTGGATAAGAAAGAAAATGTAACAAAATTACATGCAAGATTTACAGGAGATCTGGATAGAATGGAAACACTTAGAATTCCAGAACAAGATTTGTATTCGGTTCATAGTTTGCTTTTAGTAAAATAACATAACATGGCAGTGATTCCTGGGGGACTTTCCATTTTCATACCTTCCACAAATCTTGTAACTAACAGATTTGCAAAGCTGTTCAGTGATGATATGCTTGTCTGATCTATATTGTCTATTCTGGATTAGATGACCTTACCATCTCTATGTCTGACTTATTAAAGCATTCTCAGATAACTCAGTATGTAATAATATTGTGAGCTGAATATATTCAGAAATATATTTTTACCTCTCGTGGAATGAATTCTAATTGGTAAGCAAAATTTAAAACTCAGGATTGCAATTTTTGCCAATCAAGAAAAAAGCTAATTTCTCCTATCAGTTGTATCTGATTGTGTCTCTCAGCTGAAACGAAGAAAGAAGTCATTCTGAACATTCTGATAATAAGTAATATCAATCAGGGAGGAATAATTACAAAGAAATAGAAGTAAATTAGCGTTGCCTCCTGACAGCACTGAAGTGAGAAATGAGTACATAGGAAAGGGTATGCAATAGGTATGAAGAGTGTATTTGAGTGAAACGCAAGTGTACTTGGAATTTAAAAGGAAAACAAGAGCTCAGGGGAAAGTTGTAAGAAATAAAGTTGTTTGTTTGCTTGTTTCCAACTTAACCTTACTTCACTGCTGGACAAGTGTGAGTGGTTACTCAGAAGAGAGGGGACATCTTATCATTTTGGAAGTAAATACCCCTTCCCTTCCCTTCCCTTCCCTTCCCTTCCCTTCCCTTCCCTTCCCTTCCCTTCCCTTCCCTTCCCTTCCCTTCCCTTCCCTTCCCTTCCCTTCCCTTCCCTTCCCTTCCCTTCCCTTCCCTTCCCTTCCCTTCCCTTCCCTTCCCTTCCCTTCCCTTCCCTTCCCTTCCCTTCCCTTCCCTTCCCTTCCCTTCCCTTCCCTTCCCTTCCCTTCCCTTCCCTTCCCTTCCCTTCCCTTCCCCATCTCTACATATGATGTGACTGCTTCTTAAAATCAGAGCTGGCTCTAAGATACTAGAGTGGTTTCTCCAAAAGCATCTTGGTATCCTGCAAAATCTTGCATATTAGCAGATTAATGAATTTCAGCCACAATTGCAAATGCATCTTGTTCACCATCAAGCTCCAGTTCTCAGAAAGGAAAAACCTTCCCTTGTTTTAGATGCATGTCACAACTTTCATAACAAATTGTTTGTGCTGGTTTTTCTTTAGACACCAAGAAAGTAGGATGTGAAATCCCTAGATAGATGGAAAGGGGAGGAAAGTAGCTACCTCCAGGCGAAACTTAACAGAACACCTGCATGAACAGGTGAAATGAATTAAGAAGAGACTCACTTGGTGTAACTAGCTTGATTTATACCATCTAAAACACGTAACTTCAAACTTCAGTCTACAGGATCCGAATTGGTGATTTCTCACAGAAAATGTTATGTCTCTTTGAATTTTTATACACAGATTTAAAAAGTACCATGTCATATATAAAATAATACAAAAAACAAATAAATGATACCATCACTGTCAGAAAGAAATTCATACAAGTACAGAAGGTAAGAAACAAACAAACAAACAAACACAAAAATACAGAGCTAAATTCCATTAATTTCATTGTTCAGATCAATTTTCCACATTTCAAAAATGGTTTTCAAACTCTGATCAGTTCAAAACCAAAGCTATCACAATTGAAACAGTAAAAAAGCTTTGTTGAAAGCATATTGTTATTAAAAATGTCAAAACAATAATTCTTTCAATCATTTAAGTAGCTTTAAAAATAATTCTTAATAAATAAATTCCTATGGAACTAAGGAAGGGATGTTTCTTGGGTTAATGGTTTCTGAAGCATGCCTGTGACTTCAGAACCTTAGAGGTGAATTTACAAAACATTTAAAAATAGGATTTACAAAAACACTGAATAGATCAGACAACTACACTTCCATCAGTGTTCACTGAAATAAGGTTCCGTTAACTTTAGAAAAAAGCTCCTAGATCAATTAGTGGTTTTTTTTTTGTTTGTTTGTTTTGTTTTTGTTTTTGTTTTTGTTTGAAAATAGCACATTTCCTCTCAGCAGTTGAAAGCCTGACAGGATAAAATATTGCCATGTGCATCTTCCCTTATCTTGTCAGAATCTTCTTCCAGAAACTATGACTTTCAGTCCCATAATGGCATCTACTTATATAGCCCCAGGCCACATTTACAGCCTACATTGCAAGCTGCAGGTCCAGGATAAAAGTATTTCATTTTCCCTGATGGTTCAATTTTCTTCAAATAATTAAATAAATAAATAAACTAAGTAATCATTGCTTGCTGCAGTTAAAGGTTACTAATAGATTCTGAAATTCCAGTTAAACAATACCCTAATAAAAATATTTGTGAAGTTATTTATGTAAGAAACAGCTCAGATTTTTCAGCACATTCAGCAGAGACAGAAAAGCATCCACCTAATTGCTTTCACTCCTTCTTTTAGCTATAAAAAGATTAAAGAAACAAGGGAAACAATGTCATTAACAAACATAACTAGTTTGGCACAAGTGGTGCTTTGAGTTTGCATCCAAATATGTGAGACAAAATGTGAAAGATATTAGACAAGTTAAATGCAACAATCAGACTATTTTGGTATTAGTAACTATTTTAATTTCACAGAAATACATTATTTATTCACTGCAAAGTCCAGTACTATTTAACAATTAAAATTATCTTTAATGATAATGATAATTATAAGAACAACAAGGTTTTTATACACAACAGAAAAAAATAAGTATAAGGTATGAAAATGTATAAAAATTAATTAATCCAAGATGCAGAATCTAATATTAAAGCAGCTAACTATTTAAAGTTATTTAAATCTATGTGAAGAGGTAGTAATATGCTAACACAGATAACACTGCGTATCCACTGTACCATCACCTTCCACTTTTTAAAACACTAGCCCGCTTTACCTTGACAACTCTATTTCTTTCCTTTGTGATTAATAGAATATTAACTTGAGATAATTGAGTTCTGTAATTAACATTCCAGCTTCCAGCCCTCTGTGCTACCAAGAACTTGAAATTCAGGATAAAACAGTGGTTTTTTTTTGTTGTTGTTTGTTTTGGTTTTTTTTGGTTGTTGTTCTTTTTTTTGTTGTTGTTTTGTTTTGTTTTGTTTTCTCTTTAGTAAACTACGATGCTTCCCAGATCAGTCCTACTTATTTCACATTATTTTTGAATTTCTATAGAGATAAAATTCATTTAGGTTTGATAATCTCAGGTTTTCCTAAATCTAGTATTGTATCTTTTTTTTTTATTTTTCTACATTTTTTTCATAGAAGAAAGCATTTCAACACATTACTATAAAATATAAATGAACAAAGACATTCAGTTTTGCATTAACTGATAAATTATTGAGACATAGACAATAATATTGTTAGTAAAAGCAAGATCTTTAAATATAAAGATTTATTAAAAAAAAAAAACTTATTATGGTTAAAAATTAGCTATTTTGGAAAGTTCTTTTTTCTGTCGATATAAAATTACCCCCAAAAGAAACAATTAGTGATTTTTTTTGCCACAGCATCCCACATAAAATAGAATTCATTATCTTGCTAGATTATCTCCATTATGTTTGCTGATTTTTTTTTTTTAGAATTTTATTCTTTATTCTTTACTAAAACATTTTAGAATCATTTATTGCTGCTATAAAAAATATATTTGCAGACATTTGAATTGCCTGATTGTTAACTCTTGGTTTTAGATACTCTTGCAACCCACAGAATGATAATATGCAACTCCTCCACGATGGGTACAAGATTCAGATGCAATCATGTATTCATTTGTGTACATACTACCTGATTTCACACCCCAGTGACTCATGCAAGGGAAAGGGCTGCCTATAGCTCAGCTATTCTCCCATTAGCATCTCAGCAGAGCAGAAAGGGCCCTTCCGTGCTTGCCCTCAGGTTTCCTACAGCACTCTGCAGTATTGTGCTACCATGCTACATGTGGACACCTACTGAACTTCAGCCAGCAAAGAAAATGAAAGCAAGTACCTGCCTGGTGACAGGACGAGGGCGAATGGGCTAAAGTTGCACCAGGGGAGTTTTAGGTTAGATGTTAGGAAGAACTTCTTTACTGAAAGGGTTGTTAGGCACTGGAACAGGCTGCCCAGGGAGGTGGTGGAGTCACCATCCCTGGA
Organism: Anas acuta; assembly: GCF_963932015.1. Lineage (NCBI taxonomy): Eukaryota > Metazoa > Chordata > Aves > Anseriformes > Anatidae > Anas > Anas acuta. The sequence continues at coordinate 165,730,205 of NC_088979.1, read as the reverse complement.
AGTCTTCAAAAGACGTTTAGATGTGGAGCTTAGGGATATGGTTTAGTGGGGACTGTTAGTGTTAGGTTAGAGGTTGGACTTGATGATCTTGAGGTCTCTTCCAACCTAGAAATTCTGTGATTCTGTGATTCTGTGAAGTATCTTTACATGAATAACAATTTCCACCTTGGGATGGATCCCCTGGCATCTATGTAAATGCAGATTATCTCTTCAGCAGCCAGGGAGTATTACCCAGTTTCAAGGCCTCTTCCTTGTAATCCTTCGTCAATATGGCATAAACAATAAACTCAAACTTCTCAAAAAGTCCCTAAAAGGCTTCAGAATTACACGATGAAAGTAAATGGGAAATGACTAGCAAAAAATATTTTTCCAGGGTCATCATTAGCCTAAGGCATCGCCATCTTTAGCACTAAGGTTGCAAAGTGTCATTGGCCACATATCAGGAATGACATTTCCACATGTGTGGTAGAGGAACTGTCCATAGTACTTCAGCAATACCACACAAAATTCAAAGTTACACTCAGTTCTAAAACCTGTGAATTTCTGTGAGATGCAAATTTTGTTCTCTTCTCCAGGTCTAAGAGTTTCTTACTGTCCTATTGTCAAGCACCAACTGACTTAGAAAGTCCAGTCAGGGTGTTCCATTGACCCAATGCAAAAGAGCTGTTGACACAGGAAATAGATCTCCTATCCCTTCAAAACCTTTAAACGAGGACCGGACATGTCGTTATTGAAAACTTCATCTCTAGAAATACTAGAATGGCAAGCAGAGGAATGGCTTTCCTTTCTTCTCTCTTAAAAGCTAACATTCCTTTCTAAGTATAAACACACAGATCCTAGTCTATTGAAAAAAATAAAAATGAAAATGTACTGAACAGAAAAATTCTATTTGTGCCATTTTATCAAACTGTCATTTGCCTATGCATTATTGTGGCTCCGTGGACAGCATTCTCACTGCAGGATTGAACGAACACGAGATTAGTCCCACAGTGCCATTCAATTAAAATATCAAACTCTGGCCAATATTTACATCTCTAAATTAACACACATTACAGACTAACCAGTACTAATACAAACCCAAACACCTATGGAAGACATCATTGAGAACATAATGACCAGGACACTACCTTGCATAAAACCGCTACAGCACAAATGAGAAATTCACTGCAGTGCAAAGACCTCTGAGAGTCAGAGAAAGGAAATTGCTGGTTCACCAATTACCATGATCCTGTTAAAGCTAGAGAGATAAAACTGTTGTTCTTATCCAATTCATCTTTATGTCATCCACTTTTTACCTTTCACAAGTAAAGTTAGCAATGTGGCTCATTAAAAAACAACAAACAAAAATGTTAGAACTAACAAAATTTTGACCACTAATTTTCATACTGCACCTGAAGAAATTGTATTAGGATATTTCATAGAATCATAGAATGGCTTGGGTTGGAAGGGACCTTAAATACCACTTAGTTCCAACTCCCCTTTCATGGGCACAGATACCTTCCACTAGACCAAAGTCTGAGGCTGCCCAAAGCCCCATTCAGCCTGGCCTTGAATACCTCCAGGGATGGGGCATCGACAGATGCTCTACGCAACCTGTTCCAGTGCCTCATGACCTTCATAGTAAAGAATTTCTTTCTTATATCTAATACAAACCTACCGTCTTTTAGTTTAAAATCATTACCCCATGTTCTAGTACTATCCTCCCTGATAAAGAGTCCCTCCCTGTAGGCCCCCGTTAGATACTGGAAGGCCACCATAAGGTCTCCCTGAAGTCTTCTCTTCTCCAAAGCTGCAAGCACCCATTGCCAGCTCATGTTAAGCTTCTCATCAACCAGCACTCCCATGTACTTCTCAGAGCTGCTCGATCCATTCTCTGCCCAGCCAGTATTTGTGCTTGGGATTGCCCTGGACCAGATGCAAGACTTCGGACATTTTTGGCTGAAAAACCCAAGAGTTACTGGGCAGATCCACAGGGGAACGGAGGGAATATTTTTTTTTTCCCTCACTTTATCCCAATGATTAGAAAAAAAATGTATGTCCTTTAGAATGAACTTGGATATGCCTACAGATACACATGTACATCTGTAAACCTGTGTTCTAAGAGGAGTCAGGAGGTTTTTACCAGTCCAGATGCTGTCTTTACCACCAGCTATCTCAGCAAGGTTTCTTAGGAGTCTGACAGGGCTCCTCTGCAAGGTGCTGTAGATGTCTACTTGTTTATGTGTGCCTTTCTATAGAAACAAGGGTATCTCTGAATTTTGATTCCAGTCATATCAAGTAGATATATATAAGCTTTAACTTTACATTTCCAGAGATGTTTTAAAAACTACCTCTGAAGGATTCAAGAAAATACTTGATCCATATCTGCTGGATAACTGATTAAAGCTGCCTTGGAGGATGCATGTTCTCCTCACTCTGCTAGACTACCAATACCTTTCTGCTAACAGCTAGAGTTTTACTATTAGAGTTTTGCACCTTAAAATAAAGAGCAGCTTAAAAAATTCTTGGTATGTGCCACAGACACCATAATCACACAGAGTCACAGCACCAGAAAGCTGAGGAACAAGGGGTCCTAACTGCCTTTGGTACACCCTCTCAGCTCTGTACCATGCAGAACACGTGTCTCAGTGCTGTCTTGAATGTCTTGAATGGCAGTTCTCTTGGTGGTGTCATCAGGAGGTGGGAAAGAAGATCATGATGAGTGAAAGACAAAAAAAATGGAATGCACGGTAAGGTAAGTAAGGGGTGCAGCCGGGGTGATTGCCTGAGGCTGGGAGGTGATGGGTGGAATGGCCACCACCTCTCCTTTGTGTCTGTAAAAGTGTTTGTGCCAAATGGCACAAACATTACATACAGACAACATCACCAGTAAGTTATAAGTTAAAATTACACTTTAGAGCAATGGTGACATCATAAAGCAGTCAATACTGGCTACTAATTATGGTGTCAATGAAGCCCATCTCCAGGTGTTTACAGCCCGCTTCTTCACAGGCACCGTATGCCATGAATTATTCATTATACATCCACCTCTGTTTGATTAGTCAAAATGCTCTCACAAAGTACAAACCTGAGTTTAATAGTGGATTTTGCTAGACCTCATTTAAGCTGTCATATAAATCTACATTTTCAATTTATGAATAAGTAACCCATCAGTTTATCTTTTCTTTTCATGATGTACAAAACAAAGAAATTAGGATAGGAAAGCTTTTCTCTCCTGATACTTTTTTGTCTTTACAAGACAGTCTCTACAAAAAGTAAAAACCCTCAAAATGGATGCATTTTTTTACACTTCTCAAATACAATCTTCCTGCTAAATAAAGATTTTCTGATTTAGTATAGAAACATATTGACGCAAGGTAAAAGAACAGAAAATAATGGGAGACATTTGTATGCTTTGGTAAAGTCAATTTAATTATCATGTGAACCACACAGATAAGTATCATCACTTCCTAATGTACTCAGTCTGGACACAAATCAAACCAAACAAGGCAAGCTTTTCAAGCAAAACTATTTGTCACAAAGTGAATTAAAAAAAAAAAAAAGGCAAACCAACAGCGACTACAGAAAACTCAGCCCACTCTATTATTGTTCATTACAGCCATTGCTAAGGGCAAATGAAACCATTCAGTTTAATCGGCCTCTCACAAAAAAAGTACTGATTCTTGTAACCACACAGTACAAATCATGTAATTTACATTACTGTCTTGAATACAAAACAAGTAACAACTTTACAAATTCGAAGCTGTAAATCCATTTACATCCTTTTAGTTATTCTTTCCATAAATACAAAGAAGAAGTAAACTTTCTTCATAGTATAGAAAGCCACCTCATCATTTCTTCTCTCCACAAACCTGTCTGTTTTTAATCTCTGACATCCTCAGGGAATAGACAATCCCTTGTTAGACATCCAGAAACTGCTCAGGATGTCATTGATTAGAATTTATTGAAAACCAAAAATTCTCTCTCAAGAAAAGATCTGGCATCAAAATATCTATTATTTGATGTGAGCAAGGTGTAAAGGTGAAAATACAGTTAAAGAAAATCCTGATTAAATTTACATTAATGTAGCTAAGCTTGTAATTACAATATTTTTCAGAGATGAATGGCTTCATTGCCAACATTTATTACAACATTTTTTGGGCAGGGCACTTGAAATCTCCTTTCTGACCTAAGCTTTAAGGCTGTCACATAGAGGGTGCTGGTCTGGCTAAAACATGGCCCCAGTACATTGGCCAGTTAGTTTAGTTCTCTCACAATGCGATCTGCTCATTTCCTACAACATTATGATGTATCTCAAGAAGATACAAATTTTGATATTGATCTAAAACCAAACATTAATCTCAGATGAAGAAATGCAAAAAATGTATTTGACTTCCATGTTCCCAGTAGAGAAAGTATACCAAGACTGTTTAATAATAATAATAATAATAATAATAATAATAATAATAATAATAATAATAATAATAATAATAATAATAATAATAATAATAATAATAATAATAATAATAATAATAATCCACCTCAGTGTTTAGTGGAGAAAATGTTTTATCAGTAATTTTCAATTCACCCTTAGTAACAATAACAACAAAAATACTTTAAATAGTGTTACAAAGCTATTGTAAATCTTTTACTTTAGATCAAAAACAATACTATGTGGGGTGGGTGGGGGGAGGGAAAGGAGGAATACTAAATTTTGGAAATATGTGTATTTGAGTTATATGAGTTTGTACCAACAGAGAAAAAAGAATTTACTTTCTCTCTTCGAGTTAAAATTTAGGTCTGGTCACAAAATAGTTACAAAATGAATAGCTCCTTGAATGAAGCATTTACAAGAGAGTAAATAGAACAGTGAGAAGCATCTCAAGACTATTCCTCCTTCTAAGAGTCTCAGTGGAGTCACTTGTAACTTAGTAAGGGAGGGCCTGCAGATTTGCAGAAGTGAAGGGAAACAGAAGATCTAGAAGGTAACTTGAAGGTAAAGGACATTCCATATTCCTAATCAAACACCTTGATTCTTCCTTCAAAACATTCTTGAAATTTCTTTTGCTGTGAAGATCACCTACCCTAAGTGTTTAGCTATGATGTGTAGGAAAGCTTAGATACAGTAATATGTGTTAAAGATCCTTTACACTTTATACCATCTGGCCCTTCACTCTTAGGAATACACTTTATTTTTGATACCGGCAATTGTTATGGTCTATTTCTGTCCTGTCCTTAAATGAATCAATATAAATCCTTGTGAAATGAAGCAATGTTGTACTAAATCAGGTTTGACCTTTCAATCCTTAGGAAAGCATTAGACTTGGCTACATTTCTACATTTTTTGGCAGTTGTTCAATATCTTTTTTCGTTTTCCTTTCCTTTCCTTTCCTTTCCTTTCCTTTCCTTTCCTTTCCTTTCCTTTCCTTTCCTTTCCTTTCCTTTCCTTTCCTTTCCTTTCCTTTCCTTTCCTTTCCTTTCCTTTCCTTTCTTCCTTTCCTTTCCTTCCTTTCCTTTCCTTTCCTTTCCTTTCCTTTCCTTTCCTTTCCTTTCCTTTCCTTTCCTTTCCTTTCCTTTCCTTTCCTTTTTCTAAGAAAGTGTCTGGGGTAATTATTCATATACTGGGACAAAGAGATGCCCTAGAGAATGATGAAAGATTTTAATTGCCTTAAAGAAAAAAAGAAAAAAAAAAAAAAAGTGCTCTTGCTAAATTGACATCACTGTAAATATCAATTCACTTATTTTTTTTTTTCTAAAAGCAATGAGGTTATTCAATTTTTTGAACAAGACATCTGCTTCAGTAGAGCATCTAAGTGAAGTCCTAGCCAGAATTTCCTTTTCAAAATACCTCCAGCATCACTGTATCTTCACCTGCCAGAACCTGCCATTAAGAGCAATCCAAAGATCAGCTAGAAAAATTGAATTAGGTGCATTGATTCCTGCAGAGACCTCACATCTAGATTTTATAAATGCATTAAGGATGCCTTTTATAAAGACAGAAAAGGTTAAAAATAAACAAATAGAAAGGAGATGGTCAGAGAAATGGAGCAATACAGGACTCTATCAGGCTCTGAAATCACTTGACCTTCAGTGCAAAGACACCAAAATAAAATCATTTCTCAAAATATCTCCTCAATTCTATGCTGTGAAAACTCTTGTAGTTTTTATTTTGTTTGTTTTCCAGTTGAGTCTTTTTCTTCTAAAATTTTCTTTCTACTGTGGAATTATTGCCAATCTCTGGGAGTAATTTAAGGTAGGGTGTGATCCCTGGTGTAAAGCCTCTGGACCTAGAGAGCAACCCTGTGCTGATGAAAGGTTGATCTGGAGTCAAGCACGGCTCTGGCCCATACCTGAAACAAATGAGTTGCCCTCTTTGTCCCAGTCGAGACGGCAGTAACTTCTGGAAAGCTGCACAAAGCAGGTGCTATGTCCCCCACTTGGGGCAGCTAGCAAAAGAAATCTCCTCTTCTGACTTCCTACTGAAGAGGGAATATATGGACTAATCTCTGAAGCTGTCTACTATTGAAGGGAGTGAAACAGGTACAAACTCGGACCCTGTCTGCATCTTGCCACAAGAAGGGGTTGGGGAACCTGCAGAGATGCCTTGTACAAAAGCATTTGAGGATGTAGAGGCAGTAAACAAGGAGGGAGAGTGGATATGTGGGGCAATACATCTCACCACAGTTCTGTATCTTTTTTCCATTGAAGTAAATACTCCAGTCCTTCTCCAGGCTCAATTTGTTTTCTGATGTCAGACAGGCATACAAGTTTTTTGTTTTTTGTTGTTTTTTTTTTTTTAATCATTCATCTTCACTGTCGATAAAGACGATGGTAACCTACTTCTCTGTTTTTCAGTCCAGTGAACTTCTAGCTAGTGGCATCCTTGGGCTGCAAAGGGGCATTGCTTTCCTGCGGATTGTCTTATAGGGAACAAACTCCCATTTACACTCTTTTGGAGCTGTGCCAGCTTGAATGCCCTTCATTGTCAAAGCAAGTAAAATGACCTGTTTACAATTGCTGCAATACTCCTTGCCATGTATCCTTCCAAAAATATGTCTTTAAATTCCAGGTACATAAACTTTAATTTTTAAATGAAAAAGTTGGATAAAAATGTAACAGAGGTAATATTGCATTTGTTTTAATGGCATGTTCTTCTCTCATGCCTCCTTTCATGATTGTTTTTCCAGTGTTATTTCCAGCTTCTCATATACTTCAGGTTGTTTTCCTCCTATGTGTTTATTGCTTTTCAGAGCTGCACCTGAAATATTTAATCAAAACAGAAAGTACAACCACAGAGCAGAAACTGCATGTTCCTCCAGTGCTACCTGACCTCCAGAACTGCTTTTCTTCTATTCATTAATGGCTAGGAGAATAATTAGAATAGCAGGAAAGCATTTGTGCCATTAATAGCACATTCCATTATTTTTAATCGAAGGAGCAAGTAGAAGATAGACCCAGGGTTAGGAAGACTCTCCTGGAAATACTTTCCACATGAGACAAGTTGCATCTTCCCTAGAAGGAGATTTCAATTTGCAGAAAAGAGCACACAAAGAGGACAATAGTGTGATACATATCTGAGCTGGATGGGATTGCGAATATATTCCTCTACTATCTGTCTGCATAAGATTTAATGAGCTCATCTCAAAGCACTTGAGAGAAAAGATGTGTCTGCCCATGGCCCCAATCACTCCTGTAGCTCTCATCAGAATTCAAACACCATCTTTCTCAAGATATCATGGCCCAAACATAGACCTGGTATGCGACAAGGACATGGAATCAATGAAAACAGCTGAAGCACAAACACCCAATGAATGGGATTTTTATTCTTCATTTAAACTCTGCCTCTTTAGTCTTGCATTTTGTTTCATATTCCTTTCAACAACAACAATATTGAGTGTAGGTCACTGAGGACCCCAGGCCTGAATAAGAAATAATATTCTTCAGAACAAGGAACATTAGAAGTGCAAAGGATGACATATTTCTATATTTCTGAAAGGTGAGCATCTGCTTGGATGTCCCATTGTATTTATGGAATTCTGGAAATCTATTTATTTATATTTTATTTATTTTTTTTTTTACAAAGAGAAAGAACATATTACAAGGGAAAAAAATGTAATGATCAAAATAGGTCTGAATCATACACAGATTTCTAGGGAAGTCCAACCTTGTCTAGTCTGAAAAATAACATTTACACAAAATTTCGCAGGAGCAATTTATCTTTACCACAAAAGATAGTTATGTCATCCAAGAATTTTTTGATCCATCTTTCATGGATTTGGAAATTATATATAATACAACTTTTGTAACTCTGACAGGAGTCACACAAAAACTTCAGTTAATATATATTTTCCCAAGATTTTGCCAAGAAGCATATGTCTGCTTCTACTGAGAGAGTTCAACTTTCTTGAGTACTTCCAACCAATCAGTTATTGAACTAACAAACATACACATACATTTTTGACAACAAAGCAACCAGATTGGCTTATTACTCATAACTCAAAATCTTTACAGTAAAAATACCAACGTCCAAATTAAGTGACTTCTGGCTCCCTTTATGGTCAAAGAATAAAACAGGTATATTTAACACGCATATTTCTGACCTGTTTTATTTTTACTCTAGGATGAATCACAATATAGAAATGACTATTTGTCTCTATCAACTAGAAAACAAGGACACAATGACCAGATGTACCTGTCTTCCTTTCAGCATCCTAACCATATCATTGGTGTATTATTATCCTTTCATGATGTTTTCTTGTACTTCTCTTTCAAAGGCTGCTGAACACCTGTCTTCTTTATTATTTATTACTCCTCCAACTGTTTTGTCATCCACCTACTGAAAATAAGATTTAAAATGGTTTTCCTCCAGGATATAGATGAGAAAAGATTTTAAACAGCACAGAGCAAGAACCGATTTCCACAGAGCTCCACTAGAAACCCACCCACATGATGATGAATCCACATTGCCAATGGCATTTGGAGACCTATCTGTCAGCCAGTTGTTAATACATTGCAAGTATGTCATGTTGATTGTCACTTTTTTTTTCTAATCTAAATGTCAGGCTGCACTAAGTCAAAACCAATAAAGGATTATATTACATTGACACTAATACTTTTATCAATAAATATCAAATTAGTTTGACAAAATCTATTTTCCATAAACTGTTTTAATAGAAATTGATTATATTAAGGTCCGACCATAGTTTAAGAATTGGAATCCTCTGTCAGGATCACATCACATTTTTTCCTAGGGAAGTTATCATATAAAAGCTTGGGTTGTTGTTGAAGGCATGATAAGAATAAGAGACGATCCGCAGTGGATCTGGATAATGGAGTTCATTAAAGAGCTTCTGAGATCAGTGCTTTTGACCTGCTTGGTTGTCTCACAGATACATTCACTTGCTCCCACCCCAGTTCACTACGTATTGACTTCCTTTCCCATAAGGGAGATTGCTGCTGATCTGAGAAGGTCCAGCAGAAAGTTGATCTTGTTCTGTGCCACTGCTCACAGTTACCAGTCCCAGGGATTACTGGTCAAGGTCCATGGATATACCCCTAGCATTCTTCTCCAGACAGTTTTCCCATCCTACAGCCCTTCCCCACTTCCAGGACCTTTCCTCCAGCCAGGATTTTCACCACCTCCTTTCTAGGACTTCTTGTCTCCAAGGATAGCTATTTCTGGGAACCATTCTTTATAGCACCATTTCTAGCGACACTGTTATTACCAGTCTAAATATTCTGTGTCTGACAGTCCAGAAGAGATGCTCCAGGATCCGGAGCTGCAGTTCCCCTGCGGCCTGTGGAGAGGCCCCTAGTGGAGCAGGCTGTCCCCCTACAGCCCATGGGTCGGTCCCACAGGGAGCAGATCTCCACGCTGCAGCCCCCCCATGGGTGGAAGAACCCCCGGTGGAGCAGGTGGATGTGGCCTGGAGGAGGCTGCAGCCCATGGAAAGCCCCCACAGGAGCAGGGGGGCTGGGGGGAGCTGCCACCCACCCGTGGGGGACCTGTGCTGGAGCAGTTTGCTCCTGGGGGATGGATGGACCCTGTGGTATGGAGCCGTTCTTGAAGAGCTGCTGCCTGTGGGCAGCCCCCACAAGATCAGTTCAGCAAGGACAGCATCCTGTGGGAAGGACCCCATGTGGAGCAGGGGCAGAGAGGGACCATGAAGGAGCAGTGGAGATGAAGCGTTAGGGACTGACCGCAGCCCCCATTCCCCATTCCCCTGCGCCGCTCAGAGGGAGGGGGTAGAAGAGGGTGGATGGCAGAAGGTGTTTTTGGTTTGTTTTTACTTTCTCACTGTGCTGGTCTGTTAGTAATAGGCTACAAATTATATTAACCTCCCTATGCTGAGTCTGTTTTGCATATGACATTAACTGGTGAGCATTCAACCCATCAGCCCTTTTCATCATATTTTCTCCCCCTGTTCTTTTGAGGAGGGGGAGTGAGAGAACAGTGTGGGGGAGCTTAGCTGCCCATCAGAGAGAAACCACCACATTTGGCACAATGTGTGACCTGTACCCTAACTAATGGTTCTTTCTCTCATTTAATTAATAATTAAATCATAATTAATTAATATTAGCGGTCCAGAGATAACTTCAGTGAGTTATTTAATAATATTAGATTTACAAATTTGCATGTATAAAATTACCTAAATAAAGTAACTTTTATTCATCGCTGTTTTTAGTCATTGTTGGAGTAGAAAATACTGCAAGTAATATTATTAAATTATCTTCCTTCCCTTCCACATCTAATAAAAAGAGCAAAAGAGTTTGGTGTCTGTTTCTAATTTTTTCTATCATTTTTCAAAATAAAAAGTTCTAACATTCTGCCATTATTAAGTTTCTAGAGTATTTAAGGTTCCTGTATACTAGTAAGTATCCTTTACGGGTTTCCTCTGGGAATAGTTTACAGTTTTTAGCTTCTAATCCTGTATGCTACTTTGCCTTTTGTTTATTTTATTTTTTCCCAGCACAGGTGAAAATGACCACAAGAGGTTATCCCTCTTGGCACTGCTACCACGTTGCTGTTCCCTATTTGTCTCTGGGGGGGCACTCAATCAACTGAGAATCTGTATTGGTTCTTTCTAAAACACCTCTTTACCTGGCAGAAGAGTTTACCTTATCTCCAGACTCCTGTGCTAACCTTCAACATTCAACTTCTACTTTCCCTTATTACCACCCTCTACCCCTCTCACCCAGACAAAGATGATTTAATACTCATATTTCTCATGCTGTGGCGGATGGAAGCTGGAAGCACAACCACACAGTCTGCGGAAAAAAAGACAGACAGATCTCCTGTTAGACCTGTTCAAAGCCACAGTCTCCCTCCCCGTAACCTTGCTGGAGAGTAAAAAATCTGTCTCAGCACACATCTCTGCAAGTCCCACTATTGCCAAACACTGAACTTGCAGCTACACTTTAGAAAAACTCTCCCATCATACCTTTGACTATGAGTCGTAATCTGACTTGTGTATTTTTCATATATGTCCTGTGATAATCAAGACCCAGTCAGACTGCAGCAGTCACATGATTTACTTGCTTTATTATCCCTTTTCCCATTTCTTGACCCTTCTTTTCAGTCTTCTACCTCCTTTTCTCTGATGTAGCCTTTTCCCAAATAAACAACCTGCCCCAATTATGTTTTCTCCACTGGTCACCGATTTGCTACTTCCATACTCACATTAAATATTTATAATATCGTTGTTACCTAGATATTTTTGGCTTTGCAAAAGGGCCCAGGCTTCCCATGTATCCCTCCTTCCCAGGCACTGTTTGGCCTTGGAAGATTCTGCTTCCCTCTAGTAAAGTCTACTCATCTCTCATGTAACCCCTCAGCAACCTGTGAAATCCAGCCCATGCTCACGGCGGTATCTATTTGCAGTTTCTCATACAGATATCAAGCAATTTCTCATGTCCAGTAGTTTTTTATTGAACATCATATTCAGTTAGCTGAGCCCCAGGGCAGCACCTAGCCAGTGGCCTAAACATTGGTTTGTACACCTAAGAGAATTAAAAAATAAAATAAAATAAAATAAAATAAAATAAAATAAAATAAAATAAAATAAAATAAAATAAAATAAAATAAAATAAAATAAAATAAAATAAAATAAAATAAAATAAAATAAAATAAAAATAAAATAAAATAAAATAAAATAAAATAAAATAAAACAAATAAAAATGCTTCAGCAGTGTTTCAGAAACAGAGCAAGAACCATTAATTTCACTCTTGCTATACAAATTGAGAGTGAAGATGCTCCAACAGGACAGTATTAGCTTACAGAGGTAGATCTCAGCTACCCTTGTGGTGTCACAGGACACACTACTTTAGATAAACACCTTGGCTGATATGAAAATAAGGCTGAAACCCAATGAGAATTAAAGACTTTTCTGTGACTGACTGTTTCTTAGTAGCAAGTGGGCAAGAATAATGGATTGGTTTGGAAGTTATGAGACCCACAGTGAATATAAAGGAAAGAGGAATTAATGGCAAGGTGCAATACAAAATAAGTTTTCATATGGAATGATTGTGTAAAGAGCAGCAAATTATATTTTCCTACTGAAAACATTAAAAAAAATTAAAGATTATGTGAGGAATGAAGGTTTTAAACTAAATTACACTATTTCTCTACCTGATCATTATGGGATTGGAAGTCTCAGAGGATTTTCAGAGTAGACTCCAAGGATAATTTACTTTCAAATAGACAAACTAGGTATTAAATACTTATGAGTAAGTGTTACATTGTCCCTAGAGTCTTTGCTGTGAACCAGCAGAAAACTTGGTCTTATAAAACAAAAATTGGCTTTGCAAAAACAAGAAAAGTTTCTTCTCTGCAATTAAAGCGATTTCATTCCTGAAAAGATATTTACTTTATGTATGCTGATTAGCACTGCACCGATCAGTCTAAGCAAAGTTAGGCAGAGCAGATAAAACCACGCATGTACAGATTTATGGAAGGAAGCCCTGTGAAAGATGAAGTCTGAACACATTTATACATATGTACAATAGTTAAGAGATGTGTTGCTAACTGATTTACATAACTTTCCAAGATCTTACACAAATCCTTTTCATAACATAGACCTAGTTTATCCCCTCAACCTAAAATGGATGCCCAGCAGCCAGTGAGCTTCCAAGGCTCTCTCAACTGTGCAGACTGTGATACATGTAGACATAGCTACTGATGTTAGGTATGTTAGAGAGGCTTTCTGTTTCTTACCTACAGCCACTGGAATTCAAGTCGGATACTGCACAAAATCAGACTGATGCAGGACCACTGGAAAATGTTCACACTCCTGAGATAACAGCTGAAAACCAAATGGGATACCTGAGCACAACTCACTGCACAAGATAAGTTATGCTAGGACAACTGAATCCTATCCCTGCTATCCCAAAGTGTTTATCTAGACACTGCTTCACAATAAACAAGATGATGTTCCATTATCTGGAAGTAAATTGCCTTTAGCCTTAATTGAATAACAAATCTAGGGACAGTATTTCAGATTTTGTCTTCCTTCAAATTAATTTTTAAGTGAAACGGTATAACATTTCCATATCAGAGGAAAAAATCTGGAGGAAATGAGTCTTATGACTCAAGAAAAAAGATTAAAAGATCAGCTACATACAAAGGTCATCAAGCATATAACAGTGTAAAGCAGGAGTTTGTTATCAATGGCAATCTACTTATTAGCTAAACAGACAAGGAAAGCATGAATGGAAAACCATAACAGATATTCTTCTAAGCAGAATACTGAATGTGCTTTTCACTAGCGGAAGGTTATAGTTAATCAGTAGCTAACAACTTGTAGTATCTGTAGTGACAGATGTTTTCTAAAATGTAAATAAAATGCATCTAAGAAGTCATCATAAACAGAATTTTGTCTCTCCTGAATTAAGCACATTACTGATTTTACTGTCTGTAATTATGCTGTCTATATGCTATTAATGGCCCCAGCATTAGGGAAGAATTCACCCTATGAATGTCAGTTTTCTATGAAATACCATAATAACTTTATATATATATATATTTCATTTAGCAGTAGCAGCTTGGAGTATAATAATAGAGGTAAACATTATTGACTTTGAATTATGATTATTTAGATTTCTGCTTCTCTCTCCTTGGCAATAAGTCTTTGATGCTCAATGGAAAGAGAATGATACTTAAATAAATTCTCCAATCTGTTTTGTCATTTGTAGTAAATTTAATCAGTTTTTCCTCAAGAGAATCATCCGATGAGTTAATCTCACCTTTTTAAATATAATTTTCTGTTCTTTATTTGTCTTCAAAAGTACAGTTGGTTAGAGTTTTGTTGTTGTTGGGAAATGCTTCACAGTTGGCCCCCAACTGCAGAAAAACAAACAAACAAACAAACTTTTTTAACATATTTGTACAATTCTAGATTGTTCCTTGTAGTAACAACAAGAAAGATCATTTAATGGAGACAGCTTAAAAATCTCTGATTGCTTTCTAAGTAAGTCTCATAATGAAAGTCTTACTGATAGCAGATAATGATGCGAACTCCTTGTAACCAGGAGTCACCTCCACTGAGATTTTGGCTTGTACTCAGCTGTCATGGCTAGGTACAAAAGGCAAAGGCTGCAATTGACTGGCTGCCCATTCTGGCAGGTCTTTATGAGGCTCAGCAAAAGGCAAAACATCTTACTGCTATGTGATATAGCTCCGATATCGAGTTTGAGGCCAAATCGGCTCCCACTGGTGACTACCAGGGGACTCACGGTGACCTCTGACCATGAAAGGGGAGGAGCATTGGGTCCTCCTGGCCAAGCAGAGCCAGCGCTTACAAACCTGCCACGTTAACAGCCTCAAAACCTTGTCTCTGTGCAACAGCCTCCAGTTCTCTACCTGAAAGGTTTCATGTCACCCTCCACAAAGTATGCAGGTTCAGGTTTCAAAGATTAAAACCTCCTGAGAGGTTATCTCTCTACCTAGCTCAGCTATCGTGCTACTGCATAGGAAAGCTAGTCTTCACCCAACTTCCTATTTCCCTATTAACTGAGTGGTTTAGTTTTCTTCCCCCAGATAAGTCTTCCATTATTTTATGACCATATAGAACTAGCTGTCTATACCACAGCTCAGAAAATTATACTATAAATCTTTGGCATACTGCCTCTGGTCCATTTTTTTTTTTTTTTTTTTTTTTTTTCATGTCCCTGCCAGTCATTTCCTGACAATGTATTTCTGTCTCCTTGGCCTTAAAGCATTCAAATGTTTTCCATGACAATATTAACTTTTCTATTTATTTATTTATTTATTTATTTTCACAATTACTGGTTAGCCATTCAGTTTGTGGTGCTCTTACCTTTGCAGAAGTAATTATTTCAGGAATGTTTAATGAAATTTTGGTAGCAGTGTAAGAACAGAATTTTAATTCCCTTTCCATGACCCCTAATAAAGTGCTTATTATTTATATGTCTGAGAGACGGATGGTTTCAGAGTGCATTATCATCATAAATAGATTTAAAACATCTGCAAGTGTCCTCAGGATCTACTGCCACTCTCATTCAGGCTCTGGCAGGAAAACAAACTATCAACTTTATGTTCCTGCTTCTGCTGCTACAGTAATAGCAAATAAAAATTAATAATTTCCAAATCCCTCAGCCTGGTTTAGTCTAACATTAATATTAAATTGCTTTACTTTGTTGTTAGCATTTTAAATTTCTACTTCTGGAGATTTTGTGTTTTTATGAAATTCATCCTGTTCCCAAATATGAATAAATTGTCCGTGTCAGTCCTCTCAACACAGATGTCATAACCTGCGTGTCACTTTACCTGTGAGCCCCTAACAGAAAAATAAATAAATAAATATTTTCATCACCCTTCTCAGAAATGTCTAGCTCATCCCTTTTCCAGAAAAGGTGCCAAAATGTTAGGAAGAATGTGAAGTGTCAGTCTTAAAGTTTCTGTTTAACAGCTGAACATGTGAGCCAAAAGAGTTTATGTGTTGTAACCTCTGTCACTAATGGGTTAAAGGCCTGTGTTGCACCCAGAGAAGTGGATGGATGCAGTCAGGAGACACCTGACTTAGGTTAGGAACCTAATTCTCCTCATCAAGTCTTAGAGTACCCTGGACCAGTGCCATTGATAATGGCACAGTAATCAGCCATTCTTTCAGCTGTAGTGCAGGCCTCTAGAGGAAGGTAAAGGATGTGTTTCTGCCAGCTCTGTGTCTTCTGCAGCCTTTCTCATGCTATGGATTGTCCTGAGAAGTTGTCTAAAGTTTACCTCTCATCTTTTTGTGCTCTCTGAGCTACAGAAATGAATCACATCCTGGAAGAGACCCTTGCACAATGTATAGGTTCACTGGATTTGTATCACACTAAATCTCTCCTCCCAAGCTGGCAACACTGAGACCATACATGGCATGTGTAGGAAACCAAAGCTGCACCACAACTTTTTAGCACAATATGATTATCCCTTCATGTGAATTATTATCCTCTCTCTGCTGCATGTTGTAATTGATATTCCTCCAGTAGGAGACTGGCACATTTTTTCTACTGGAACTATTTTAAGATACACCTTATTTTTTTACAAGATCATGCATACTTAATTTGTAAAATGTTCATATTTTTATCATAAAAAGTGATTTGTTATTCACTTACTTGAAAGTGTTAGATGCTTATTTTTTAGTTTCACTGCATTGTGGCAATGGAAAAGCTGTATTGTCTTATTTTTTCACAGTTAGATAGCACTTTGCTTTATGAGCTGAATGGAAATGTATTATTTGCCAAATTTGTGAAATACAATGAGAGCTGCTAACTGTGTGCTGTTTACCACAGATAATAACAAAGAGCTTAGTGCACTTTCTGCTGAAGTGTTGATACATACATAGCAGCCTGCTTCCAGGTTAATAATGGATAATAATGACAAACACATGCCCAAGAGATATCTTCCACATGGAAGCTAAGTCTGCATCTCACTGGAAGAGAAGCATGATGTATTCCAAGTCTGCATCCTTCTTGTCCAGATGAAGGACTTTCAGGATGTTGCATAAAGCTACGGTATGATGTAGGGCACCTAAGGCATACTATGACCTTACTAGTAGAAGATTAAACTGACATATAATGTGCCAAATAATTTGGATACTACTCTTGAAGCACATCTGAGACCATGCTTCTGCCTCACTGTTTGGATGGCAATCTAGTCATGATGGTTGACTTTGGGACAGTCTCAAAAGACAGTTTGCGTGTTCTGCTTTTGATAGATACCTGCTAAAATAGTTTCATAGCTTGCCACAGTTGTCACAGAAATTAAATTACTTGCTTTCAGTGAGAACTGAATATAGCTCCAAACTAAGTACTTCAAAAAATGTTCTGAGAGAACTATAACTGAAACAAAGGACTACACAGAAAAGCTAAAAAGGTGATCCAGCTTATAAGATGGCTTCCATCTGAGAGGAGTTCATGTACTCTGGTAGCTTGGTTTAAAAAGAGAGAAAATATGAGAATAGATACATGAAAGATACATGAAAATGATTACCAGATCATTAACAATGTGAAAGGAAAGCATGTGCTCACTGTTTCTCACAACAACGTGAAACATCCAGTCAAAGAAACAACAGACTTAGAACAAGAGGAAATTGTTTTTCACATAACAAGACTAAATGCTAGAACTTGTTGCCAGAGAGTATTGTGGAGGCCATTTAAATTATAAACAAATGTGTTCAGGAAAATCACTTCTAAAATCATGTATTTAAATGAGAGGAATACAGAAATTGGAAGACAAAAAGCTTTTAGGAAGCCTTAATCTATATTAAGGCCTAAGAGGTCCAGAAACCTCAAATTCTGCAAGTTTCATATGCTCCATCTACAACATTTCCACCTGATTAGGCTCAAACCTCACAACACTGATTTCCAGAGATGACATTTCAAATATAAGATAATATTTTAGATATTATATTTTTTTTTACTTTAGAGGGTTGCAAGTTTAAATATATTTACATGTATTCTGAAGTGCTGAAGTGAATTAATACCCTGCACTGATTTAATTCTCAAATCCCTAATTTACAGTCTTCTGGAGAGACCTAACTCCACAACTTAACTGATGAAAATGTATAACTACAAATAAATCATAGTGTAGAATTAATCACATTTTATTTGGGGTTAGAGTAAAAGACTTCAGTGCTCTCATTTATTCATCATTAAATGAATTCAGGCTTACAGTTTTGCTAAGGGACAGAGCCGGACCCTAATCCATAAACTAATCAAGCAAGCTGATCATCTGGTACTGAATAAACTGATCTGAAAAGGATCACTGGATTTTAGATGATCAGTCAGACAGACTGTGAACCCATTCAAAGTGTACCATGTCTCTTAGATTATACCCATGAATTTATTAACAAGCAAGCAAACAAACACCAGAAACAGAACAAGGAAGTGAAAACGAAAAGAAAAAGGCACACATGGACTCTGATCTCAGTCTAGTCCACAGTCAGAATATATTACACATGAGACTAGAAGTGCATTTGGGCTCTCCATCATTAAGAAAAACACAGTGTATATGCAGTAAAGCTCCGCCATGATGGTTCCAATTCTCTAACCACTGCACTCAAGAACAGTTGTGATTCCACATAATGGAGATTCCTTTCATCATGTATTTGTTGCATATTTGGTATACATGAAATGTATGGATCCCTGTTTTATTTCCTTTAAAGGGGTGAGTATGTGAAGATTGTTTATGCACCCGCATTAAAATATAGCACAGAACCTAAGTCCTCCCACTCTCCAGTCCATTTACTGATCTATTTATAAATCACATTAGTTGGCTGTGAACTCAGTGCACAAGCTGATTATTCTGATATTAATGAAGTGTTTAGATATTACTTGTGTTGCAAAATATTTGATTACTGAAATTCTGTAGTAAGCCAAAGGAATTGTCTGAGCTGGAAAGAATAGGCTAGTTTAGCCTGTGTGATGGATGCATGGAGCCTAATGAAAGAAATACCCTCAGTGCATTTGCATTAGGCACTATGCATCAGTCAGAACCAAGCTGAAAACAAACTTCACAGTGTTTTCTTTGCATTTGTACTGACGCATATAGCCAACAAAATAACTTTTTTTAATTTTATTTATTTATTTATTTATTTATTTTGAACAAGATAGCAGGAGAAGAGCAAAATCTCTTCTGGGATCCAGTGCTTTCTCCAAAAGCAATACAAGGAACAGAGGCCTCCGGGGCACCAGCAGCTACCCATCTCTACCCCCATTTATTCACTGAGAAGGAGTATAAGTAAGAATTTTAATCAAAAGAAATAATCAGTTCTCAATAGTAACACTGACAGAGAAATACTTGCTGGAAGCTCTCATCAACCAAATATCTGACTGATGCCTTGGAAAAGAGGAGAGAAGCTGGTGAACAGAGCTATCATCTTAGGTTGGAACTGACAAGTACTTCATTATATTTTTCTTCTTTTTATTTTTCTCTTTTTCTTATTTATTTATTTATTTATTATTATTATTTCCTTTTTTGTGTATTCTTTTTTTTTTCCTTCTTTCCTTTATTTGTTTTTAATTCTGCAACCAGTTACCTAACCAGTGCTTTGCTAAGATAAATGTAATTTGTATTTCCCCTTCAAGATGTTTTAATAATTAGTTTGGTTTCAAAACGATCTTCCTAGCAAGTAGCACTCTTGTTCTGACAGTAATGGAGAATCTGATCCTAGGATGGGCTGATATGTTTCCAGGCTATGGCTAGATGAGCATTGCATAGCAGAATCGGCTTCAGTACTGATCCCTCACCATCCCTCATTTGCTTAGTATCGCTCTGCTACTCTGAAATATGGCTTGATTCCAGTCAAAACCCACAACAGAAAATGTACATCCTACTCCCTTCTCTGTTCCTGCAACAGGCATCACATGGTGCTACATTATCAGGAGCTGCCACATGGGGAAAAGTCATGTGAAGAAGCTGAGCCTCAGTATATCAGCTCCGCAGCATCAACCCACTGAGTGGTCATGGGCTAAAGTACCCACATCAATGCTGAGTTTTAGGTTGCCAGAGGTCCAGCTTTTCATGAAGTTGCCAGAATCAGATGAGCCAGCAGAGAGACCCAGGGAACCACAGGTCTGCACATAAGCAAACATGAAAGAAGGCTGTTGAAGGACATGTGTTTGAAAGAGATTATGAAGAGTCACAGCTGTAGTTATTCCTCACCCATAACACTAGTCAGTTTTGTCTGTGGCAGTCTGAAGCTGTTCTTGTAGCATATATTAATTATAGTATCTCTTGAACACATCTACTTCTAGCCTTCTCTGCTTCTTCACGGTACCACAGGGAGACAAATCTAGGCCAGGTGGAAGTTACACATCTTTATCTATAAGGATATAATTAATATTGCCAGAGGAAAAGAAGCATTTTGAAGTGCCTGGAAATATATATATATATATATATATATATACATATACATATATATATTACTAATAAAAGCTTTCATTATCTTTAAAATTATGCATTTGAGATCTTTTGCACTGAAATTTTGATTTCCTTTTATAGAACATACATACATTGCCAACATCTTTCCTTTACCTGTAAATCTATTGTCCATCTCAAATTTTCTTAGCATTGTTATGTATTGTGGATACACAGGGGAAAAAAAAAAGGCAGTTATTGTAGGGTTAAGCCACATTTTCTGCCTGTTGTAACACATACTATATTCCTAAATGCCTGGTAACAACGCACATAATTACTTTTTAATTTTTTTTCAAGCACCTCTCATCTGGGAGTACAGAATAGCCTAAAACACATCCTTTCATAAATATTGTATGGAAGAGCTCCTGACTATTGAGATAAAAAGCTACTTATTTCAGTACACCCCACTGAAAGAAGAAGTTGTCATTTTTTATAATAGAATCCAAATCCTGTTTGTTTGTTTCAGCTGGTGTCTGCATGAATCAAAGGCCTCAGTGGTAATCTGGGATACATGGGGTTGTGTTGGAAGCATTTGACAAAATCTACTATGATGATTGCATACGAAAGTGTAGTAGTAGACTTTCCAGGACACTGCATGTGTATAGCCCACCTGCAGACTGTACTTTAGAAGAACATGGACCCATGTTGTCGCAGATGAACACATGAAAATGAAAGCCACCAGGCTCCGAGTCTGCAAGTTAGGAGGGAAGGAGAGTCAAAGCCCAGTTTAAAGTGTGTCAAACCCTGCTGGTAAAAGTTACTGTAGTCAAAGGGCTACCAAAATATGTTAACTCACAGAGGTTTTAATGGCTAAAATCTGTATTCCAGCACAAGAAGACAAAGCTTATTTCCACTTGTGCAATCGATTTTGCAGCCTTCAGACTTGGCCCAGTAGTCCTGCCATGGCCTACTTGATTGTGGTAAAACCTCAATGGCCCAAAGGACAGCATTGGTTGTATTACTTTTATTTTCTCCCTGAATTCCTTCAACATGCCACAGCTCTGCGTTCCTCTGCCACCCCACTTAGCCACGCAGGCATGGTTATCAAATGTTTAGGAAACAAAACTGGAGCTTTTACATATATGTATTTATTTTTCTTATTGTGTGATATGCTATCATGAGAGGGAAATGACTTCAGGACATGCAGATTCTAATCTCTTGTTGCCTATGATTCAAACCCATAGGAAAATACATCTCCTTAAGGCCTCATAGTTTTGTGAATTCTCTTTGAAAATTTTTCAAATGCAGTTCCTTGGAACATATTTGTTCTTGTCTCCTCTCTTAGCTCCCCCTCCCCAACAGAATTGTAAAGAGGGAAGGGAAGGGAAGGGAAGGGAAGGGAAGGGAAGGGAAGGGAAGGGAAGGGAAGGGAAGGGAAGGGAAGGGAAGGGAAGGGAAGGGAAGGGAAGGGAAGGGGAAGGGAAGGGAAGGGAAGGGAAGGGGAAGGGAAGGGAAGGGAAGGGGAAGGGAAGGGAAGGGAAGGGAAGGGAAGGGAAGGGAAGGGAAGGGAAGGGAAGGGAAGGGAAGGGAAGGGAAGGGAAGGGAAGGGAAGGGAAGGGAAGGGAAGGGAAGGGAAGGGAAGGGAAGGGAAGGGAAGGGAAGGGGAGGGAAGGGGAGGGAAGGGGAGGGAAGGGGAGGGAAGGGGAGGGAAGGGGAGGGAAGGGGAGGGAAGGGGAGGGAAGGGGAGGGAAGGGGAGGGAAGGGGAGGGAAGGGGAGGGAAGGGGAGGGAAGGGGAGGGAAGGGGAGGGAAGGGGAGGGAAGGGGAGGGAAGGGGAGGGAAGGGGAGGGAAGGGGAGGGAAGGGGAGGGAAGGGGAGGGAAGGGGAGGGAAGGGGAGGGAAGGGGAGGGAAGGGGAGGGAAGGGGAGGGAAGGGGAGGGAAGGGGAGGCGAGGAAAAAGACCTAACCTTTTCTCCATACCATTTTCATTTTTTTTCTGAGCAAGGCAGTAGGTAAATGCAACATAGAATTATACACCATCTGAACAGCTTTTCTCATGTTCAGATTTATTTATTTTGTTTTTCTCTGCCACAGGCCATTCTGTGATCCTTAATTTCACAAAATAAGTCTTATTCCTCTAGATCAAAGCAGAGACACTCCTGTGATGGCTCTCCTCAAGATTTGTCCTTGTGGTCTGGAACTGGCAGTATCTGCAGCAACTGTGGCTTCAGCTTTCAAGTCAAGGAGGTCAGCCTCATCCTAAAGGGCAAAGTGCCAGTCTCCATGTCCAGAGCCTGCACTGCTGACGATGTTAGTGAGTATGAAACATTTGGACAAACTTTGTTAGTGACTGCTAATGAACTAGCTGCATTAGAGCTTGCAAAGAGCAGTAGCTCATTAGCAGCAGCTAATTTCCTCCTGTGAGGAGGACATCCAAGTGCCTGGCTCTCATTTTGCAGCCTGTCAGATGCAGACCAGCAGGATTAGAACAGCTCTCCAGCACCACTCAAAGCTGTCTGACTTCTCAGATTCCATGCTGATGCCAGACCTCCCCTGTCTATTAAAGCACTCTGGGAAATAAAATTTTTTATAGCTCCGTGCAAATAATAAGATTTACCATAGATGGTGATTTCAACTGAAGATAAGTTTTAGTGATGGTGTACATGTAAAGATTTTTAAGTGGAGAATAATTAAGTGGAGAAAAAAAAAAAAAAAAAACAAAGAAAAAAAAAACAACACAGAGAACGGGGTGCAGGACAACTTCATAGTATGCTATTGATTCCTCAGAGGAAACACATCCACCCTTCTGCATAATGTAGAAATATCTATCAAACAACATCATAGTTAATGCTTAGGAAATGACACAGCCAAAGTCATAGACAGTATACCCAATGCATTGGAAACTGATTTTATCTTCTCTTGATATGTGGTTGATGAGAACTTATCCATGCATACTACCAAGCACATCTCTAACTGAAAAAATGATTCTTTTCCTGACTCAGTTCTTACAGGGAGTTAGCTACACTTGAAGATAACACTGAAGATCAGGATCTGGAGAAGTCAAATCCCTTCCCACTTTACTTTTGACTACTAGAGGTCACTGGGCACAGGAAAAATGAAATGATGGATGAGTTGACACTTGTGCACTCAACAAAGAAGGCACAAAAGGAAATTCTGGCTGATCTCAGCAAAAATAAATAAATAAATAAATTTCTGCAGTGTGACCCTCTCCATGTCCTTCTGCTTGGGCAATCATTTATATCCAATAACACTTCAGATGCTGATTCTTCTTAAATCAAATCCATTGAATGGATCTCTACTGCCTCTGACAGAAGCAAGATTTGAGATATTCACTCTTGTTTCTGAAGAGGCAGATAGTACCACTAACAGACCTAGCAGAGCACTGGTCTCTGCTAGGCACATAATTTTACTCTGTTTAGCAGAAACAAGGAGATTCATCATAATCCTTCCTCATTTTTATTTTTATTTTACTGTGTCATAAGGTAAATTAAATGTGGATAAAGTTTCAATTCCTCTACCTCATTTCAACATTTTTGACTGCCAGGAAGAAGAGAAATAGTTGATTATTTTAAACTTTTAAAGAATTCTCTACTGTGAACAACTTTGCATATATTGCAAATTGAAATTCATTATTCCTGAGTTAACAAGATTTAATTGTTTGATTGTTAGTTCAAACAATTGATGAAAATTGACCAAAATTTTCTCATATGAATGCTAGAGCTTGACCATATGTGCCATTTTTATAGCAGATGAGAAAGTTTAGTATTTGCATAAGTTCAACATTGGGACAATAGGTGTACTTACCGTTTACATAACCAGGTGTCAAAATTGTTGCAATAAGTAATTTTTTACTGCCACCTTGTGGTGCTGCCGGCTTTTGACGACAAAAATGATATGATAGAATTAAGGCCTTATACAGCTCTTTGTCCAAACAAAACAAAGTAGGCTATAAATTAATAGTTTTTTGTTGTTTTGTTTTGTATTGTTTTGTTTGTTTTGTTTTTTCTCCATGTCATCTGTGGTTGTCCTTGGTTAAATTTTACTCGCATCTTCCGAATTTCACAATTTCTCTTTTTGTTGTCATTTGTAGAAAAGATAACCACACACAAGCTGTATACTAAGAACCGTTTGCCTTATACTTATTAACATTATCAGGACAACCTGATAAAAATATGTTTGGAAAAAGTCTAAATGGTAGTCTTTGGCTTTTACTCGTTTTTTTTTGTTTTGTTTTGTTTAACTTGATTACTATTTCTAGTTCCTCAATGCTTCTAGATATTAAAATTTTTCTTTTCAAAAGTTTTATGTTTAGAACAGGTCTTTTTCTTGTTTTTCTGAGGTTCAAGATACTTTTGATTGCCAGTCTAACAATCCTAAGTGCCTGGGTAAAATAACAGTCACAGAATTACCTTTCCGTGGGCTTACTATGCACTTGAAGGCAACCACTTACAGCCTATAATGTACTTATCTTGGATTGACAGACTTTGAAAATTCCCCCAGATAAACCAACGGGTGTCAGAGACTTGTTCATGTTATCTGATGGCATTTGTTGCTTTTATTTTGCTATCCTGTAGTGCTTGTGGAGAGAATCATCTCATTCTTCTACTGTGATTCCCGTTTTAAGGTTGGCACTATGTACGTTTCTCAGTTTTCTTGTACCTGAGAGATACTGGGTTACACAGCTTCTGATATCTGGGCTTTGTAAAATACCTGCTCACAAGAAAACCTTCATCTGAAGCAGTGGTTCAAGGTGGAACCTACAGTGTACATGTATGTGCCCTTTAGTGGGGCTATTTTGAGAATCATGACTTCTCCCCATGATACTGTCCAAAACTGTAGTTGATCAGCAGCTCATGAAATCATGTAGACCAACTACATAACTACCAACTATATGGTAGGAAGAAGTGGTCCTGGTAAACCAATTCCTGATTTCCACATAAAATCATCTGGCCTCAAAGTCACTGCAAAACATTGGTGGCTACGCAGATTGCAATGTGTGGTGAGCATGAAGAAAATGTTAGATTAAACCTTCTGGGTTAAATCAATGTGAAAACGCTACCCTAACTCCCTAACTGTGGCAGACTATACTTGAATAGCTAGATATTGATTATTTTCAGCAAACTAAATAATTCAAGGAGAGAAAAAAAAAAAAAAAAAAGGGGGGGGGGGGGGCGACCCATAGAATCTGATAAAAATGATAGTCCTCTTGATTTAGATGAGATATGAATTGGTGTAAGAGAAAGTGGTATCTCAGTTGCGGCAGCAGAAAGAACTGGAAACAATCTAGTGTAAAATGACTTCCTTCCCCCTGGACACAAACATGTTCCCAAAGTGTCTGCTTCCCTTCAGGAATTGCTCTAGCCCCCATGTGTGCAGAAGATTATTTTACTGTATCATTTAGACTGGCTCCCTGCTTGGAGACTGCATATCTGTGATCATGCCCTTTAACTTTATACTCTTCATTTACTTCAGCATAATCTATCAGCTCCTTGGGATGAGGGCTGCTGCAGAGATAAAAACTCAGTGTCTCTGCTGGGGAACTTACATGTAGGCACAACAGTTCAGCTCTCCTAGAAGATTTGTGCATGGCTGTTACAACATCCTTCAGTCTGCTTGTCTCCTTCTTTCCCATGAGCTAGCAAGGGGTCACATCTCTCAACAAAAAGCCTGACACATGAAAGAACAAATTGGCTACCTTTGTTCATATGCTGATGAATATAAACCCACATGCATCGTCGTAATCATATGGAAATTAAAGCTTGTAGAGGACATATAGGATATGATGGAATATTTTGTATCATCATAAATGGATGTGAAAGGCAACAATACCAGGAAAAAAAAAAAAAAAAAAAAAAAAAGCCCTACATTTCTACATTTATAGAAATGCTCTCTGGCTGTTTCTGGAATTAATTAGCCAGCATCCTTGGACGACAAGTGTAGAGGACAAGTAATCTGTCAGGTGAAACAACCTGCAGGAAAGGCTGGACACATCCCTCCAATTTTCCAGAGGGAGGGAAGATGACACACTATTAAATGTGACTTAAAAGCATCCTGTAGTCTTTAAGGCCAAGCTGACTTATTTCCTGTTGGTCATAGGTGACATCTGTATTGTCCTTGTTTACTCCCTGCCAAATCTACTTGTTAACAACTGCAAACCATGCAGATTCCTGAAGCTGTAGCTTGCCACAGCTTGTTCCTGCAAGATCAATGCAGAGGTTAAAGAGCTGCAAGAGTGTGGTCCCATTTCCTCACTATGATAAGGAATTGGGGTAAACCAAGTACTAGTTGGTCATTATCTGGAAAACAACTGATCTCTTCTCCATGGTGACCAGCACCAGGGAACAGCATGAACCTGCAGCAGGAGAGGTTCAGGCTAGATATCAGGAAAAGGTTCTTCTCTGAAGGGGTGGCTGTGCCACCCCTTCAGAGCCAACAGGCTCCTCAGAGAAGTAGCCATGGCCTCAGTCTTGAGTTCAGGAAGTGTTTGGACACTGCTCTCAGACACATGGTTTAGTTTTTAGGTAGTCCCATGTGTAGCCATGAATTGGACTCGATGATCCTTGTGGCAATCCTCCCCTCCAACTTTGAATATCCTGTTCTGTTCTATCCTGGAAATCCGGAATGGGTAGGGTGTGTTGAGTAAAAGCATTCATCTGCAAGAGGAGAAAGAGGTGCTCAAAGTTGCAGTGGAAAAGTAGAAATTCCAGGAATAGAGGTAAGCAAAATACATACATATTTTTAAGTGCTAAGAAAATTCTGATGGTTGTTCCCTGTCCACATGACAGACATAGAGTCTTCTGGGCATTTTTATATTTCTGTATTTCTCCTGTGCCCAGGGCACTGGTTTTCCTTTTCTTTAACTTCCTTAATCCTGTCCTTTCATGACAATTTCTGTTTCCAAAACCATAATTTCTCACTTCAGTTACTCTAATCTCTGAAATTTCTGTAAGTCATTTTTATATTTTACCTCCTTTCACCAATTATATTAATGCCATAACTGCTTAAAATGCTACTTCTGTCCTATTCCTCCAGTCATATAATCTCTCTATTCATATCATAATCTCACCAAATCAAATTATCTTTCTCATGCTACATTAATCAAAATCAAACTATTTTATCCTCTGCCTCTAAGCTCCAGAAAAAAAAATAAAATAAAATAAAAAAAAATCTGTTGCTTTTTCCTCCCTTTCTTTGTTCTGTTGTTCTTTCAGTACCCCTTTATGGTTCTCACAGTACCTTACAAATTTCATTAATTCACCAACTACCTGATTTTTTTCCTTAAGTGTTTATTAGAAAAGGTCAGTGTAGAAGTACTGAGGTAGAGGCTAGCGAGTGGTCAGAAAGGACTTGTATCATGATTCTAAGACAATTCTAGAAATACAGCTTCAAAAAATGTTGAATAAATGTTTTTAAATAACAAGATTATACTGGGTCTGACTAGGATGGAGTTAGCTTTCCCCATAGCAGTCCATACTGTACTGTGCTCTGCACTTTTATCTAGAACAGCATTGGTATCACACCAGTGTTTTGTCTATTGCTGAGCAATGCTAGTACAGCATCAAGACTCTCTCCAAACTCCTCAAAGCTGATAGGTGGACAAGAAGTGGTGAAGAGGCATCACCATGGCAGCCAGCTGACCTAAATTAACCAAAGGGATTTTCCATACCACACACTCAGCAATAAAAGGTGGGAAAGGAGTAAGGGGGGCACTCTTTTTATGAAAGCATCTGTTCTACCAAACAATGGCTACACATATTGAGGCCCTATTTCACAAGACATATCTGAAATTTGCTCATGATAGAAAATTGAGAATAATTATTTTCTTTCTTTCTTTGGTTCTGCATGGCCTTTATTTTTTTTCCTTTTCTTTTTCTTTTATCTTTAATTAATTATTCTTATATCTCCATGAACCTTTTTCTTTCCAACCATAATTTCTTCCTCTCCTCCTCTGAGGAGGAGTGAGAGCTGTGTGTGGAGATAGGTGTCCTTCAGGGTGAAAACACCACACATGGGGAAAGCTATAGGATGAAGAGGATCTAGGAGAGAAGCAGAGATCATTTCCAAGTAATATATCTAGTAGATGTAGAGAATGAAGGAAGAATGAAGATGGGGAAACTGAAGTAAAAAATGAGATGAGAGTGAAGTGTTTTTACTCAACTAATCTTTAAAACTTCTTCTTCTGACACTTATAAAAACTAGCAGCTATGAAGCCATCCTATTACAGGTTATTATCCTATAGGTATGTCCTATTACAGGTATATCCTATTAAGATTATAGAATACGGAGGGTATACAAATATATAAATATAGAACACAGGGGGGTAGGTTTTTGTTTGTTTGTTTTTCCTTTTTTTTTTTTTTTTCTTTTCCCTTTTTCCTTTCTGAAGGAGTGTTATCACCTGGAGTACTGTGCAGAATCTGGAGGTAAGGATAAATTAGCCCTGATATCATGACCCACTCTAACAGAAGAGGATGTCTCAATTTATTTTTAGTTTTATATGGAAAAGAAGGAAAATATGTTCATATCAGCAGCAAACTCTGTCTCTTCCCCCTAAAAAAATGATGAGTTCTAAGGTTTATGAAACAATCTCACGTCTGAGTAGAGATCTATGATAGCATAATTTAAAGCAACTTAAACCAATGATTATCACAGCTGATGATATCTCCAAAGACATGGTATCAGTTGAAAAGGAAGAAATAGTGGAAGATCTGGGAGAATTATGGTGATTGTAAATGTAGAAGAAAAGTAAAGACGATAAGTGAAAAACTGAGCAGAAACATTTTAATCAGATACTAGGGAGCTGAAAACAATATGAAAGGAAAAGAGCAAAGAATTACAATTATAAGATAAAATAAAGCATCTATAGAAGTTCAAATATGTTTGTGCTGCCAAAAAGCACTATTACAGCCTCGCTTTAGTGCCTCAGCTTCTGGCAAACATAGCATTACAAGTAAAACCAAAGTGCCAGCAGTATGAAAAATCTGACTGTGGCTCTACACAGAGCCTTGAAACCATCTTCAGTAAAAGGAAAAGCATGACAGTGACCTACACATCTGTCTCTTTGTTTAATGGGAAAAGTGGTGGTGTGTGAAGCAGCATAGAAGACCATTGCAGTGACTGTCAGAATGTTTGCTAAAGAGAGAATTACAAAAGTGGTAGGAGTGAGTTCACTGCAGTCAAAGCCAGCTTTCACTCATGCACAGACAAGTCACTGGAATTTCAAAATGACTGTTTTCACTGCAGTTTCAGAGTAGAAAAGTTGGTGGTTTAGAAAAGACCATTAATCAATTCATTTTCTTTAGAGCTACACACAAGAGGCTGGTTATTAGGAAGCTGGGGACCTTCATACCAGTTTTCCTTGGCCCTGTGGGCACCCAGGAGCTGTTTTCTGATGGCTGGAGCCAGACAGTCACAGTGGTAAGGCAGCTCTCCTTCTGTAACCTGCCCGTGATGGTTCCCAACAGTTGCATGGCTTCAGGCTGTTATCACACCACACATCACTGAGCTTGACTGAGCCTAAGCCACCCACACAGCTAAAGGGCTCCCAGTGTCATGCATCCTTCAGAACTGATGCTCGTGTAACACCTGACACAGTGTCCAAAATTCTATCTCTTGCCTTCCTGTCTTTATGACAGTAGCAGTCTTCATCAAGAAAAATTACAAAATTCAGTGTCTTTCATGTGGCTGTTTATTGTTAATTCCTTTTTTTTTTTTTTTTCCTACTAACAATTGATGTTTAATTTAGCAATATAAATCAGGTACAATAGAATTGAATTTACATGACAGTCAAATGTTGTCAGACAGGGAAAAATTATGGGAAGTAACAGCATAAAGACTATGAACAAAACTCTCTAATCTGCAAAGATTTGGCAGTTTGTTTGTTACCTCAGCAACATCTGACACGTAGGGAAGGAAAATAACAGCACTGGTGGAGCCCACCTGAAACAAGAATGTATTTGAGTTAATTACCGTGCAGCTATGTCACAAGCTTCTCTTGAGAACTGACAATATAAAGCAGGCAAAAGAAATGATGGATGAGAAAGAACTTTAATTTTCTTATGCCATCTCTCTGATTAACACTTTATGTCAAGCTATTTTAAACAAATACAGTAATTCTAGATTGCTTTTGCCCATGTAAAACCTTCTGAGAATTTTCACAGAGAAACAACTCAAGGGACAACTGGAGTTACATTCAATTCAATCTGCAGAATAGGAACTGCTATAGCAGCATCAAGAGATGGCTTCAACCAAACACTCATTCTCAGCCTCTTCATTGCTTCTGATATGGTAAAACATCAAATAGTGTTAGTGGGTCAGTGGGTAACAAAAACCTTTCCAAGTACTGTGCCAAAATGGCCTGAGGCCGTCCAACAGGGTAGCAATAAAGTTTCTTTGGCTGTGAATACATATCCATACTTCAGATCATTGTTCAAGTCCTTCCCTAAATCTCTCTCAAAGTGGCACACACAAATATATCTTTCTGGCACTCCTACGTTGCATTTCTGGTGAAAAATAAGCTGTCCTTGGTGACATTTCCCTATGTGATTACAATGGTGTAGCATTCTTAAGAAAGAAACCTGCAGAATTTAGCCTATTCTAAATGGTAGAAAATGATTTGTATGCAGTCTGGGTTTTTTCAAGATGCAGTCCTTCCCTACATGCACACTTGTTGTGCCCTTATCTACACCAATGGTCAAAACCAAATTGTGCCTCTCCTGGTAAAACCTAACTGGAAGCCGAGTGCTGTGGTACCATATGGAACATCCTGTCATTATGGGGAAATTAGGCAACACAGCAGTTTGATTCATCATATTGAAGTCCTCCAGAACTGTCTTAGGAGCATCTGCAAAATAAGGTTTTGGAAACAGCTACAATCATGCCCTCCTCCCCAGCATACACTCTTGTCAAGAGAGTTTAAAGGCTGAGAAGGCAAAAAGAGCTCTGATCCTGCTTTTGGATTTTTACTTCTGATGGAGTTCTTTGTGACACAGCTGTATGACCAGAAATCCATACCTCTGCTGGAGTGATATAGATTTCTAAAAAGTTTAGTTTCAACAGATGTCTCTAGCAAAGGATTCTTCCACCATCTAATAAGTAAAAAGCAAAATGATTCAAATGATGTAGGAAAACCCTATTGCACTCAGTCATGGATGCATCCTGTATTTACTGTGATACAAACTGTAATAAATTCATGTTAGGAGAGAGGACAGGTCTGTGTTAGAAAGCAAGTAGTAGGCTGGCTGTGTCTGGCAGAGAGAGTCAGACAGCTGATCCATACACTGGAAATCAATGATATTTCAAAACAAAAAGTTTATCTAATAGTAAGGGATACAAATTGGGTTTCCAGTGTGGCCTAACAGGTGCACCCATATAAAGGTGAACTGGAGCAAATCTAAAAAAAAGCAAAACACAAACCAATCAGAATTGTTCTTCCTTCTCACAACAGGTTATAATTTAATTTTGAATAAAAAATTAAGCTCAAGCTCTCAATCTTCATTTTTAAAGCATCAAATACCATAATATTATTTCAGGCTCTAAAAAAGACCGTGATCAACAATGACAAGTCTTAGTACAACTAAGCTTTCTACCATAATGGTGATGATCCCACAGACAAGCTAAACAACTATTTCAGCAAGAGTTTAAGACTTGGAACTGTACTCCAGGGGCAAACTTCACAACTTTGCTATAAGCACAAGGCATTTCTTCATTGACTTTATCCTTTCTAACATAAACCTATAGAAATATGCATATAAAACATGCAAAGCAAACACTCCAGTAGCATACTTCTCACTCCTCAAAGGATGAGAAACAGATGTATAATTACTTTTTTAATGTCTCGCTGGCAGCTGTTCCAAAACTGTGATGATAAGAGCAATAGACAAACCACTCTAATGTAGAAAGATGTGAAACACTTTGTTCAAAGTCACACAAGGGCTGCACATTTTAACTGAAAAAAGAACATTCTGTACCAACTGGACCTTACCATCTTCTTGTAGTACAGATTCATAATGATACAAGATATTCTTCTGACTAAAAAAAGAGCTGAGACTCTCCCACAAGCTCAAATATGTCATCATTTAAGGAACCCTTTTAATAAGAGATAGGTGTTTGCTTCAAAGGATTTGGGACTAAAGGTGGTTCTGATATAACCCAGGGTAAATATGTCAAAGAAAATGGAAATACATATACTTATTAGAGGGGTCAACTATTAGAGTATCTCAACAGAGGCCAGAAATCTCTCCTACACTTAGAAAGATAGAATAATTCAGCAAAACAATTATATAAAAGATGTGAATCATGTTGTTTGATACCACATATTGCCATGGTGCAAAATAGTTAAAATCTAATATTTTAGAGAACTCTACCACAAATGAAGTGACAAATACATTCCCAGATATAGTGACACAGACCAATAATCAATTATGAATTTCAGTGAGATTGCTGTGCAACAGTTTATGTGCTGCTTTTTTGTTTTTTTTTTTTCTTTTTTTTTTTTTTCAGAAACATTGTAAAATGAATGTGATTGCTTTTATCCAATTAAATGATCATAATGAACAAGGCATGATTAAGAGTAAGCTGATCTATCTTCTCAAATGCATTTCAGATATGCAGTTGTATACATAAAAAATCTGAAGTAGGAAGAATTTGTTTATATACTAAGTTATTTTTACATTAGAAAGGATACAAAACTAATTAATCTATAATTGTATCTATTGTATCAGATATGCTTTTTCAAGCAAACTTGTATGTTTGCTTTGCAGCACTGTTGCCTTGTTTATTTTTTCCAGTACAAGTTTTGAGTGCTGTGCTGCAGAGGCCACGCATCCCCATATTTTTTTTTGTCCTTAAACTTAGCATTTCAAGCTGACAAAAGACTGAGATTCAGATACTCATTTGCATCCAGGGCACAGGGCAGTAAATAAATTGAGCATATTCATCTGTGTTTTCCCGCAACTAAGCACTTAAAACAAGTACCTAGTTCTCTAAAGATGCATAAAGAAACTAAGTTCAAGATTTATGTTATCTATATCGTTACATACAAAGACTAGCCATTCCAGACTCCCTATCTAGTCAAAAGCAAGAACAGTTCTTCTAGAGGGTTAGTTGCAACTTCTGAGATTAAACTGCTCTCTAGAGGAACTTGTTGTTGACTGCATACAGAAAATAAAATGGTTATGCTTCATGTCTAGTCTTATCAAGTTGTGTCAGATGATCTGTGCCTTCGGGTATGGAAAGGGGTTTGAACACATATGGAAATACAGAATATATGGAAATTACCTGTGTTTGAGCAACACACAGAAGACAAGTCTTATGAAACTGTGAAGCTAGACAAAAATACCAATATTTTCTCTCTTCAAATAAGGAAAATTCACTCAAGACAAAGAAGTAATAACATGTCTAACTCCCCCCCATTTTTATTGTTCTGCATAACAGTATGTGGTATGGGACCAGTGAGATCTTTGGCCAGCTTGGGTCAGCTGTCCTGGCTGTGTCCCCTCCCAGCTACTTGGACACTCCCAGCCTCCTCGCTGACAGGGCAGCATAAGCTGAAAAGTTCCTGAATCTGTGCAAGCATTGCTCAGCAACATCTAGAACATCAGTGTGCTATTAGCATTTTTCTCATCCTAAATCCAAAACACTGGGCCATGCCAGCTACCAGAAAGAAAATTAACTCTACTCCAGCTGAAACCAGGACAAAATCTGAACTTATCCTCTTGAGTGTACAGTGAAGTAAAACATGAGTTTTCTTTGTAAAACAAGACATGGGGTATCATTTGCAAAAGTTATGCATTTCAATCACTGTTCAGGCTAAAATGACCAGTCTTTTGTCAGATAGAAACAATCACTTCAAACTGGCACAACCAGTGGGAAAATACTGTGATACTGTGTAAATCTCTTTTTCTCTCTCTTTTTTTTTTTTTTTTTTTTTTAACCTGGGCAATCCTGTATTAAGAAGGTGTGAGGTTTGTTATCACTCTTCTACACCTCTGGAAACCTATTCAGAGAAGGAGACCTCTCAGCTGGTAAGAAATAGCTGTTCTTCAACCTGTTTTCACTGATAAATGAGTTTGCTGGATGCATAGTGCTGAGAAGGTTCTGGTCCTATTCTGTATATATAGTCTGAAAACAATAGCTAGAAGATGAGCAAGTTAATTTTTACATGAATATTCTGAAACTTCTGAAGTTTGAAATTTCTCCTTGAATTACGAGTTAAATATCTTTAAAGATGGAGAACACACACAGGAGTCTTAAAATACCAGATAGGATCTATCTGACACCAGATAACACCAGAATGCTTCCTCACCCTTTTCAGTAACAGTGGTGATTCTTCGTGACTTGCAGCTCTCTCAAATTCAAATAGACTCTTCTCACACAAATTGTTCACCTTTCTCCTAGTATCTTGATACCTTTGGGAAGAAATGCGTGTTTCTTTAAAAGTATGCTAAGTAACATTATTGTAAAACCTATTCTGGGAGCTTTGCCAGCTGATTCGTAACAGTACACCTGTCAGTGGTGTAAAGCTAATGCAATGGCAGTGAGTTACTTCTAATAATACTGAAGTTTCTGTGTTAAATCCTAATTTTCAGGAGAGGTCCAGGAAACAAATAGTTTAGCTACTTTTATGTTGTGTAGAACTGGAAGTGAAACAAGAAGCAATTTAAAGGTAATTGACTCAAAGTCAATATGGTATGATTAATTTTATTCTTCTAGAACACGTTCATGAGTTTTTATACTGGAGAAATACATCTTTTATTATTTGTGGCATGAACTGTGATCTACTTATGGAAACTGCTTCTCTCTGCAGTCATTCTTCTATTGCTATCCTGCCATCATTTCCAAGTGTACTAATATTCCCTTAAGTTCCCCTATGTTTTTTTTTGTTGTTGCTGAAAATATTTTTTTACAACAGGGCTAAATTGAAAGGATAATACAGATATACTCTAAACAAACATATTTACATGTGTTAGCACAGATAGGGTCTTGCAAATAAAAATTGTGTCTGATCTGTTCTCTCCATTCTGTGGATAGTCCTCTGGAATTTCAGGAGAAGGGAATATTGTCGCCCCTCTCTTTCTAAACCTGTTTGTGTGTCTTACTCTACTGCAAAGTCATTTTTGGTTTCATTTTTGTACAGTCAAGTATACAATACCAATAAAATTTCAGGATGGCACAGTACTTTTTTTCCCAGATGGTTTCTGGGAACCTGCTTATCATTCCTCTTTTTCTTCCTGCACATTAATATTCTTTCTGGAGGTCATTAATAAGTCCCATGAAGACACCTCCACCTCTCTTCCAAAAGAACACAAGCTGATTTAATCTGCAACGACATTTCAAAGAACCAGCATAAAGCTACAGACCAGAGAATCTGAAATATTTAATACTCAAATATGTATTATCTGGTGTGCCTTTGGTGTGCACTTCAGTAGGCATTGCTCCCAGGATCAACTCAGGAAGACCTATAGAAGAAAAATAAAGGAACATGAGAATGAAAATGTAATGATGTGCAACTAAAAAAGTTCTGCCTTTCTGAGTGAAAATGTTGTTCTCTCAATACTAAAACTTAGAGACTTGCAGAGTGCAGCCCTCGGTATTTTTAAATGCTTCCTCTCTGCTTGAGTCTGAAGAGGGAATGGAAGCACAGAGACAAAACTGCAGAACTTTATTGTCCTTGAGATGTATACTGCAGGAAGGGAGGATGATTATGAATCTAAAATGATTAAATACTAATGGCACAAACTTCACAAGTGATGAAACAGCCAAATAAATTACCAGCACTTTAAACCAGACACATTTAGATTAACAGTACTTCTGTGAGACAGTTTGATAAATGTCTTGGATTTAGCAGAGCTGCGTTGTCCCCATTTCAGGGACCTTTGATGCTGGTCACCTGCTTATTAATTGGACTGGTTTGTGTCTATGCATTGTGAAATGTCATCCCCATGCTCTGGATAAAATTCTTTGCAAAAATAAAGGGGTTTATCTATGATTGTGTAACATATTTTTTTCCAGAAAGTAAGAGCTGTAAGTTGCAGTTTTGACTTGTCAGTATCAATAATATTCAAACTAATTGAAGACAGATCTACTTTTATAATTTCCAGGCTGAACACAAATGTTTAGTTTGTCCAGACTTTAGGTTAGGAATTTTGGATTCCTGTTACTATTTACCAAAAGTTGTTTGTTTTATTATGACAAACTTGAAATTCTTATTTATGTTGAGCAATAACTTATTCCATAGACAATGACACTGACTTTAGTATGATTACTTATAGTGCAAAGAGCTATTTATTTTAGCTATTTATTTTAATGTGGTGTACAAAAATAAGTATCATTTGGCACTAAATTGTGGTTGTTCTTGCAAAACAGAATTGTGTCAGAATAAGAGGCACTGAGCCATGAGACAACACTCCAAGGACACCTGTGCAATCCACAAACACAGACTGCTGCACAATTCTTCCCAAACCATACAAACACATGCTGGACAGACCAGGCTCATCTATACCAAATTGTACTGAGCAATTTTCCAAAAACTTTTTTTCTCTTTCTTTCTTTTATTATTATTATTATTATTAGTAGTAGTAGTAGTAGTAGTAGTAGTAGTAGTCATTTATTGAATAATTTGCCTGTGCTTTAAGAATTTACTCAGAAATTTCAAATTTAAAGTGTAATTTCACTGTGAAGGTTGGAAAGATTGTTCAGTTAACTATGCTAGGAAATGTTTTTCATGATTCTTCTTCCTCTGATGAGAAGAAGATCTGAGATCTGAAAGTCTACCTATAGATCTCACTAGGTACTCATTCCAGATCCTCAATATTTCTCACTGGCAGAAATTCTATCTTTGTCTCTAGTACATCACATCCCACTAACTGTCGCACAAGAAAGGTTTCTATATTTTCTATAAAGCACATTTTAGAACCTTTCTGACAATGAAGCAATTATTTCTCTGCCTTTTGACTGATTTCACATAATTGTCTTATTAGCTAACATGCTGTTTAATAAAGGCTATCTTTGTAAAGAAACTTATATGACAGTATTCTAAGAAATATTTATGGAGGTTGCTTAGCACAAGTAAAAGCAAAATTACTAATATTTTCATAGCAATAAAGCATCTAAAAAGAACTAAAGTAATTGTTTATATTGTTTTCTTCTTTTATATATATGTAGATAATATTTCAAGGACTGACAGCATTTTCACAGTCCAAATCACCATATGAAACCTGTGTTGCAAATACTGCAATGAATTGATATTTTCAGAGGTATTATCCTGTTTGCTTAGAAAAGTCAGCTTACTTGGGCTTCATATAAGAAATGAGCTTTACTAGCCATTGTCTTAATTTGAATAAATTCACTTGAATGCTTCCTAGAATAACTTTGTATATGACAGACTTCCTGAATCTGATGCCCTAGTACATAAAGAAAAATGGAGCACATGCTTGTGTCTCTGACCCCACAGTATTCAATACCCCCACCCTCCAAACATATCCAAGCCTTAGTTCACACTCTGTTATCGATGGTTGGGTTATTAACCATGTGAATCCCTTTGATCTGTACTTTTACTTTCAGTTCTTTAAATGAAGATAAATAGTACATTAGCCAGGATTGCAGAAACGCGTATCATGCTTCTAATCTTCAGGTTTTTCTCATTTAATTGATGATTTCAAATGTCACTCTGACTATAGCATCAAATTTGTCTTCAGACTGTTGTACTGCATGTCAATGTATATGCATCCTCACAGATCATCCTTATCTCCATCAACTGTGGTGCACAGCCTAAGTAGTAAGTCAGTTTTGGGAGGGGAGGTGAGGCAGAGGGAATAGCAAAATGGTGAATCTGTGTTGTTGTCTGAAAGAAATTACCATTCATGCTCTCAGAACAGGAGATATATTTTATCATGTCTAAACTTTTCTTGGATAAACAAGAATCACCTTGTAAGAACAAGGTGTTTTACAACACTCAGAACTCTTGCAGTTCTTTTCTTTTTCTCTCATCAATTTTTTAGCAGCTTTTTAAGTATGAAAACAAAGTCTTCAACACAGCAATCTGATAATGGTGTTTCTAGTGCTGTTTTCAGACATTGTGTTGTCTCTCTATTTTTCATGATACTCCTCAAGAATTATTTTAGCCTTCTAAGAGGTACTTCAGAGTCAGCTATTTCAGCAGCTGTTAAGACTTGCAGCTTTCTAGGATGCAGTCCCTCCTCCGTTTACCATAAGCACCATGTTTTGCTTGCTGAATGACACTGCATTTGGTAGAATATAAAAGTGCATGGAGTTAATCCAAGTGGCAGTTCAAAGGTGGTATTTTGTTTCTGATTGACAGGTAGATGCCTACTGGAGCTAGTGAGCCTGAGCAGACTGCAGTGGAATAGCGTGGCTACTGCCAAGCTGCAGTGTGCAGCCTGGAGTCTGAGCAAACTGCTCCAGCCTGTGGCATCTGCAGTATGGTTAGCAGGCAGCTGCAGATTATTCTACTCACAGCTATGCAGAGGAGAATGGGATCAAACACGTTACTAGCTGCTAAAAAGACCAGCAACCAGAAGTGGGGAGTTCCCAGGAATCACCGAGAAAAAGCAACTAATGCAATACAGCACTTGGCCCCAGTTACCTCCTGGCCGCAACCTCAGTTTGATAAGAGAGACAATGTTTGACAGCACTTCCTATTCCTCCAACAGCAGACAGATTTTTTGAGCTCGGTCAGCAAATTGTTGGTTGAAACAACAGCAGCAATGTGTGTGTGGAAAATTTCAAGTGACTGGTTTGCAGAGCATTAGCAAAATTAATGAGGGACCATGCAATCACCATGTAAATACCCACAGAGGTTTGTAATACATCTATACATCTTCTTGGGGAACATTTGTGTGTAGCAGCACATTGTAACAGATGTGACAGACCACAGCCCAGTGCCCTGACTTATGCCCTTACATGTATATTATATTATGTCCTTACTTATATTAAAAGTATAATATAATCATATTATACTTATGATACAAACTTAAATTTAAGAATTAGATTAAAAAAAATAAATCCTCAGGTACTTGCTGAATGCCATGGAGCCTCACCTGCAGAAAAGCAGGGAAGAGAGCAAAGCCCACTGAACACATTTGAAAGCCCACTGGACCTAAATGTTCCCAGAACAGGGTCAAACACAGATGCTGAAACAAAAGCTGTTCTTTAACTTTCATCCAGCTAATGAGAGTGTTAATGGCAGTCCTAGCACTGTAAAGAAAACAGACAGTAACTAGAACTTAAGTTTTGCAATCTCTCTCCTCTGCTGGCAGATGAATTTACTGAATGACTGGATGACTAAAAAAAATGGAAAACTGTTACTTCCAAAATATAGCCTGAGTGGTGTAGTTATCAATCGTTTCAAAAAGTTCATGCTTCATTTACCTTACAGTAGATAATTAGACTTTTATTCCAATATGACCCAGAGAATCCTGCTTAAGCAGATAACTGTGTAGCACCCCCAAGACAGAATCATAACTGGTCTGACAGAATCCTCAAATTTTCTGTTTTCTAAGGAATATTCATAACAATTTGTAGTACAACATCACAGTGAAAGAGGACATTTCTTCCATTCAGAGTTTCAAGCATATTAACAATAATGAAATGGTTCTTTTTCTAGCAAGTAGAGACTTTAAAATGTTTTTAATGTATATTGCACATCACCTTATATTTCAATAATGTGGATAACATGGCTTTAAATAATCTACAGTATTGTAAGTGCCCATTAAGCTGCAAATCAGTGTGATGTGATGTTTCTGGCATTTTAATGCTTAGGCATGTTGTATTGCCATGTTATATTTGGTTGGTAATGGAAGCTTTCTTGCAGTTACCAACTTTACTAAACAGATTTTTCTTTTTATTGTCAGAAAAGACAAGAATCTGAAAGAGTCAGCTGTAATAAAAGGCAAATATCAAAGAGATGAGCCTTGTGGTTTGACCTCTCCAGATCTTCAATCTGATCAATACAATTGTAACTACATTAACATTTTATGCAGAAACACTTGAGTTGTTCCATATAAGCAATATTTAGCTACATTTCATTTAGTATATTGTTTACAGTTTTTCCCCAATTTCTCTACAATATAACCTACGACTGTTTGATAAACAGTCTGGATGAATGACTTTCATCCTTTCACATATTTGCTAACCATAATTTTTATTAAAAGAATGATTATTTTTATCATATTTATTCTGTTCTCTGGATGAAAGGTTGGGATTTCAGGCAGGAAATCAGATGCATTTAATGAGCATATCTAGCTCACAGGTCATAGACAGGTCATGCTGTCATTTTTGCAAACACAAAAAATATCCCGATGTACACAATGTTTAAAATGTTTCAGCACATTTATAAATATTAGAATTCAAGAAAAGGACGAATGTGGTTTAAAAGGACTCTTTTCTCACATGTTGAAGATTATCTATGGCTTCCTCCATGATATGCAGTACTAGAAACTAGTTTAAATGTATCTCAAGATGGTTCTGGTGGTTTTGATATTGTTGTCCTCCTTGTCACATTTTTATAAGGGATATGAATGTCATCTCATATCATATGACATCTCATGCATGCCATCTTTAGATAAAGCTGCAGTGACTCTTTTAACTTTGAAAGCCTCTAATTAAATCATTGATATCTGCTTACTTGGTCACATATACAGCTGATTTAGAAGGCACAGAAACCTGCAGACATCCATGCGAATAGCTAATAGTTATAAAAATCCACATGACTGAGTTAGTTAACCAATGAATCAAAGAAAATCAATACATCATTTTTATTTATGGCATTAGATTTTATATCTAGCCCAGGAGCTATAACTGAAACAGATACAGTTCTGTTTCTCTGTAGGTCAATATTTTCATGAAGAAATTATAAATGTATTACATTTTTGTTTACAGAGACCAAATATAAACAAAAGTGAGGGTGTGTGTAGTTGGCATTTTTAGCAGGAATATTTCCATTCAGTTCCCTAGACATAGCTAGATCCTCACCAATCTATATGTAATGCTGTTTCATCTGACTTTGAATGGGAAAGGCAAGCCTTTCAAGGAAAAAAGTCTGTTCACCTTCATTATAGCTTTCATAACCATTTAGTGGGTTTGGGTGACCTAAAAAATGTTCTGTAGCAGGTTAAGTGGGATAGACTGGGAGGGAAAGAGGTAAAGAATCTTAGTAGTCACAGTTAATTGACACAGAATCTGAACAGTCCTGCAGCTGGATGCAGCTTCAAATATTACTGTACCTTCAGCAAACAAGAGAACAAACAAAAATATTTCTCATCTAATAAGAAGATATGACTCCATGAGTTAAGTCCTACAGAAACAACAGAGGAGTTTTGTTACTTCTTTTTCCAGCCCTACAAATTACTTCAGCTACATCAAGCTCATGGTCTACTCCTGTAAAAAAAAAATGCAGCTAGCAGCTGCAAACACTTCAGGCAAACTGAAAGCCATTTAACTGGGAAGGAACTGTACAACACATGACATGTCTCAGATTCCTCTTCTACCAGTTTCTGTTACTGACAACATTTGTATGGAAACATATTTGTTTGTTTCTTTCTTCTGTGAATGTCACACCATTAATTACTGTTGAAAGACTGGAGCTCCTCACGGTTTGATGAGGTTCTAACCATGCCTCATGCATGCATTTAGCTGTAGTGAGGCTGGAAACAGGCTGGATCTGAGTCATCTCTGTTGGCCTGCTCTCCAGGTATCATCACGCTATCAGAGGGCTGTGAATAACGGGTAATCATCCCCAAATCTAGCAAATACATTCCTTTTGAAATAAAAAAGTGCTCACTGGAGGATTTTAACCTGTGCTAGACTGAGAGGAAGACACTTCCTGTGCTTTTTCTGACCATGCATCTCTAGCCTAACCTTCTGCAAAAAAATTGCTTAAACAAATCCAACATGTAAAATGTGGTTGACATAAATCACAAACTACAACCAACTCTATTTGTTAATTCCCATACTTGGATGAAAAATGCATATTTACTTTTATCTGTCTTTCAAGCTATTTCATTTTTTTTTTCTCTGAGCTGTATTCAGACATCCCAGCTGGGAAGCAGAGAACTGTATGGTATGAACAAAAGTTACAAGCTCAATTAGGAAATTCCATCGGAGAAATCTTACATTTCA
Organism: Anas acuta; assembly: GCF_963932015.1. Taxonomy (NCBI): domain Eukaryota; kingdom Metazoa; phylum Chordata; class Aves; order Anseriformes; family Anatidae; genus Anas; species Anas acuta. The sequence goes on along the minus strand of NC_088979.1, from coordinate 165,687,709 downwards.
AGACTACAAAGTTAAATACTTTTGTTTGGCTCATCTAGAACATTATTTAATACACATGGATTGCTTATACTAGCATATCATGGCCAGAAGCTGATAGTCTTCAGTTGAGCAGAGTATCCCATTGCCTACAGAAGTTTTGGATTTTCCCCAAAGTGTACTGTAATAGATTGTATTAAGGGAAGATTTGTTATACCTGTTTTCCAGGCAGTGCAACAGAGAAATACAGAAATTAAGTTTGTTAAGACTTCTGAAACTGTAGAAGACAATAGCACATTTGGGAAGACTCAAGCACCCTGATATTGAATTCCTTGCTGAAACATACATGTAGTATGAAACATTTGTGTAGGTTTTTGTTTGTTTGTTCCAGAAAATGAAAAGTTTTACTAAATAACACTGAACTGTCAAATCTGAAAAGCTCCAAGGACAAGATCTGGGTCTGCAGACTCTTTCCCCCTAAATCGTTTCCATGTAAGCGGCACAAGCAACTGTCTACCCATGTCTCCAGGAATTTCAGTGCCCACCTATAAACAGCCCACCTATTTAGCCTCCTCTTCTGCTCAACATCACTCAGTCATTTCACACAAGCAATAAGCAAATCTCCTTAACCAGCCACTCTTCAGTCCCTTCTGTGGTCCTGGCTGCTGTGAGCAGGGAGGTGGCCTGGACAACCCCATATGAGGGGAGGCAGGAAAGGGACAGCATAGCCCAGCCAGCAAGGGACAGAAGAGCTCTGCTACTGAAGGGAAATGGAAAGGGAAAGGGAAACATCACATTTTCCAGTGAATCGCCCAGCCACAACAGGAGCACAGGAACAGAAAGCCCTAGCTTCTGCCATTTTGGGTGTATGCATGAAAGGGGCATTTTATCTCTGCCCAAACTGGGTGAAAGTATCCTACAGGCTAGATCCAGCTTTCTGTTTACAGGCACATCACAGCAATCCTTTAAATAACACATAATTTAGCTTGGAATAATCTTAATGACATATTAATGTGTGCATACATATGCAAACATACAGCCACCTTTGGCAAACTTTCCATTACATCATTAACTGGGTTCTCCTTACAGCCACATTAGTTTCTTGCATGTGCACTATCCTGTCTCCCAATGTACTTGGCCTATCTGCAGGTATACATTGCACCCACAGGAGAAAATGGGATTCCTGAAAATCATGAGGCAAAAGTTTTCCTTGCAGAGTGAACTAGGTGGGTAGTTTTATTTTTTCTCCTCAGATGGCATTTTATCAATGGTTGTCTAGCAGTCCTGCATCTCTAGATATAAAAAGGAAGTGCAAAGCACAGAACAGAGTGTGACAGACATGCCGCTGCAGTGATTAATGTGCACATCCAAGCCAGTGCCTCACTACCCAGTCAATTAATCACTCTACACTATTTTGGAAGTTGTTAAATTCTATGCCATTTTAATGTATTTTTACCATTAGGCAGGTTTTCCTTTGAAGTGTGATGTCACCGATTCTCAGTTTCTTTCCTGCCTCATTTTATTTCTTCACTGCCTGCTAAAACATATTTCAATATGAGTACTGTTGTGCCAGGTGGGTGATTTCATTTTCTCTTTGGAAGTTTTCTGAGGATACACTCTGGCAAACCCTAAATATGTGGAGGACATTTTCTCCTTCATTTCAGTTACTGTTCTTGGGACTGACTCTGTCCTGCACCAGAGGTCCTGCTCGGACATGTTGAAAGCTTATGCTCCCACCCAGATGTTTCTGGATGAAAAGGAAATGGTGACTAGCATCCTGCTGTCATGCCAGACCAATGTTATGGTGGATGCTATTTTCCTGGAATCTTGAGTAGAAGCAGAGGTATATGGTCTGATCCCAAAACAACTTCAACAATAGGGAATTCATGTCTGTTTCTTGATTTGAATGTCTCTAAAGCAGACCATGTGAAAGAGGTGGACTGAAGGGTCCCTCAAAACATCTTAGTGGGCAAAAGAGTTTTAACAAAACTCAGTAATCCAACCAAATCATTTTCAGCTTTCCAGAGGACTTTAAGCAGCTATTCTCTGACCTCAATTTTCCTTCTCTAGTTTCTGCATTTGGCAAGCATCCTACAAAAATAAATCTTCAGCTTGGTTACTCTTATTAATGATGTCAGGTAGGGCATTTTGCAATCGGAGACTCTTTGTGCTAGAAAAGGGTTTCAACAGATTTGATAAGAAACACCAGGCAACAAGGTCTATTTTGAGAAGGAAAATGATCGATCATTACCTCTGCACAAAGAGAAAAAGAAGGTTACTTATTTAAGTGCAAGCTATGAATGAAATAAGCACAGCACTTTAGCCCAGCAACCTTCTAGAACTGGGAGAAAACAAAATGCAGTACAAGGTCATAAAAGCTGGATTTAGCAGGAAGCAAACAGGACAAACATCACCTAGTAGGGGACATAAGATTTACAAGACAAGCCTTGAGAACAACATACCTCATCAGCAGGTAGGATGGGGAAGCCTGCTACCTCAGCCTCTGCACAGAACCCCACTAGTCTATTGTAGACTTTAAATTCATTTATATATGGGTATGCAAACAATTGCATACATAGAAATGTATATGATGAGCACATCCACTATTTTACCTAGTAATGCAACTGCAATTGGAATGAAAAATAGAATGAAAACCAAACTATCTTTGTTGTTTATTCATGTTTTGCTATCATCTGTCACTAATGTGAATGACAGAAGTGGGACAATGAAGCGTAGACCTGTGGTCTTGCTGTCATCCCATTCTGAACAGCAATATTCTCACTGACTTCAGCATCAGCGAACCAGTCTTTCAAGCACAAAGAAGTAAATTCAGACAGCAGTATATTGCCCTTGGGACAGATAATTGTTCAAGTGACTAGGTTATAAAAATTAAGTTAATGCTTTATGCTGTTAATATGTTATATTGTTTATGTTATATCACGTTAATGTTGCTATGTTGTGATTTAGAGCAAAATTATTTCTTATGGCTTAAAGTTAGTCTTTTTTCCCTTGTCCTGAAGGCAAATTGTTATTTCATCATTTGTGTCAAGGACTAAAGCTATATACTGGGCTACCTTCAGCACAGTTATCTGGAACTCACCACAAAATTTAAGGTACTTACACCAAAAACAAACACAACCAGTTCTAAGAAAGATCTTGAGAAACTGATGAAAGGGATTAATGCTGCAATTTCTCTCAGGATCTGTACAGGATGGTGAAGGCCAAATCTTCAAGGTTTCCAAAACCTAAAACCAGCCTTTCCTTTCTCTGCACTGCTTCTTACCACTTCCAGCATACAAGGGTGCAATGCAGACTCTTAAGGTAATATTTGTAATACTTCATCCTATTTGTCTAAGTGCAGTTTCCCTACTCAGCACTATGTTAACAGAGGCTGATTATATCAGATCTCACGTGAAGCCAGCTGATAGTATCTGCATAGTAACTGGGACACAGGCTAGAGTACAAGGCTTGCCTTGCACTAACCACTATTTAAATAGTACCCTACCAGCAGATTTGGAGTAGGTCACAGCCTGCTTAAGCTACATATGTGCTGTGGCCACTACAGCCAGCTGCTTAGAATATGCTGGTTGGTTTCATAAAAATGTCTTCTTTTTCATGCTAGAGAGTTTTTAGTTAGAGTGGTCTGCTCTATCTTTGACAAAAAGGAGCGTAATTGCTGTGAAATACTATGCAACCCATATAAATGTGATGTCCAGACTGGCTTGTATACAAATGCAAAGTAGTGGATAATAACAGCAGGAAAGAAAAGCAGGAAGTCAGAAAAACTGAAATCAAAAGAGATACAGCTGTGGACTCCATTCAAATGAAATTGCTTCATTTGGTCCCGTTATTTGCATTATTTCAAGCATACCAGCAGTTAGAACTAATGACCCACAGTTTTCTTCCAGGTCTGAGAAGCAGCTACCATGAGAGGATGGCTGTCATAATCAGTCAGTGTCCTAACACAAAATTATTTAGATTCACCAAAGACAGCTCTGGATAAAAGAAATAAATATATTTCTGCTGTTTTTATTATCCCAATTTCTGTGTATTTTTAGCAATTCTCTGTTTAAATACATCATAGTTTTTTTATGAGAGGAAAGGGTACAATATTATCTGTCCCAATATCTTAATTTTTAGATCCCTTGGATACTAGCTTGCAGTATCTGAGAGCAGATAGTCCCCATAAGAATACCTTTGGTTGAGCACTTGGCAGGATGGAACTTGTGCTGGATTCCTTTTAAAATTACTTCTTTTTTAATCAAAATAATATTATTGACTTAAGACGGAAATTAATAGTAAATCACATCATAAAAAGAAAAATTAAAAAAAAAAAAAGGAAAAAAAGAAAATGTAAATAGTTCAAAATAGAATTGAAATATTCTAATACAATACACCTAAAGCATGAAAGATTTAAAGCTGAAATTTAGTAAATAGACTGACTATAAGAATAAGCTTCAGGTTTGGAATTAGAATGATCTGAAAACACTGAACACATTAAACGTGACCTTTAAGCTTCAATTTCATGTGTGGGAGTGTGAGGTTAATGAAATAGCTGAAAGATCATATTTGTAAGAAATCTGCCTGCTGGTGGAAGTAATGTTAGTCTAGGCAATGCTGTTAACATTCCCCACAAACAGTCAGTGGACTCTAAGGTCTGACATGTTATTTATTTGATAAAGTGTTTTATTCTTGAGCTCCATTTTTCGTATTTCTTTTGTTTTCTTCATGCTTTCCAGGACTTCAAGAGTAAAAATAAAAAGGTTATATTTTGGCTAGGACAAAACCATATATCCGAAAACTAGAGAGCATTTGGACTGAGAGAAGAACTTGATGCTTAACACCCTACATTGTGGGGTTTGTTTCAATTCATATCTGAACTGCAAGACAGGTATTAAAGCTGTTATATTTGTCTACATGGAAAAAAAAAATAGTTTGCCCTTTCTTTCTTCACTCAATGTGTCATTTACAGAACTTTTGCACTGTAATCTTTAGATTAATTTCTTCCTGCCAAATAAATTGTTTGCTTCTATGTCCAGTAAGTAATTTCCTTCACCAGTGAATATGTACAATCCCAAATTATAAAGATGAGAAGGATGAAATACCAAAGACTTTCCCTCCCCTCCCCCCAAAAAATCTCATTGTGAAGTTTGATATGGAATTTGCTGATTCAGATTGGATTTCATAATATTTCATCAGTAACATTTGCTTATATATTACAGCCTCTGACAGGAGGGCACGTTGGTGAGGGATTTGAAGAGGATCCTCACACATCTTTTCCTGACAGCAAACATGTAAAAAGCTAAAAGGACTGGAAGACAAATCCCTCTGTGCACACTGTATCCCTGATGGTCAGGTCCTGCACGGTGACCCATTGTTCACTGTCCCACCTAAGTGCTACAAAAGCTGGGAAAGGAACATGTCCCAGCTGAGGCTTGTGATAGCATTGTCTCACTCACCTGTCAAAACCCCAGGCTTTTCTGTGTCTTCCTCCAAGTTCGCTAGCTGGATTTTTTACTTATTTTCCGTGCTGCATAATGCATCTCACTAACTGCCTTCCCACCTCTATACCCTTCTCCTCACTGCATCTCACTGATCCCAAAGAGGAGACTGTCTTTCCCTTTCCATCTTTCTCAGAAAGCAGGAAGCACACATGAACAACAACAACACAAGCACTCTGCTATGGGAACATACCCTAATGCACAATATGCCACATGTAAACATGCACACCAAACATTCCTATCATAGAAAAGTGAACAAATAATACTAAGCATTTTATTATTTTATGGCTTTTACTGATTTTAACCAAGTATCACAGTTTCTGGAAAACAAAGACTGTTGGTAGTTGGCAGTGAGAAAGACAGATCATATACTGTGTACCTTCACATTGGTTAGTAAAGAAATTGTTTAAGTATGGGCTGTTTAATATCTTCATTAACGATCTGAACAACGGGGTAGAGCACATCCTCATTAAATTTGCAGATGACACAAAACCATGGAGAGTGACAGATTCACCAGAGGGCTGTGCTGCTATTCAGTGGTATATTCACCAGAGGATCATGCTGCTATTCAGGTGGACCTCAACAGGATGTCAAAATGAGCTGACAAGAACCCCATGAAGTTCAACAAAGGAAAGTGCAAAGTCCTGCACTGGGGTAGGAAAAACCCCAGGCACCAGCATATGCTGGGAGCCACCTAGCTGGAAAGCAGCTTTGCAGAAAGAAAACTAGAAGTCTTGGCGGACACCAAGGAGAGCATGAGTCAGCAATGTACCCTTGCTGCTAAGAAAGCTAAAGATATTCTCAGCTGCATTACACAAACTGTTGCCAGCAGGTCAGAGAAATTGATTCTTCTGGTCTACACAGAATTGGTGAGGACACACCTAGAGTACTGAGTTCAGTTCTGGGTCCTCCAGTACAAGACCTGTACATAGTGGAAGGAGTCCAATGTAAGGCCACCAAGATCATGAGGCACTGGAGCACTTCTCCTGTAAGAAAAGACTGAGAGAGCTGGAACTGTTTAGCCTGGAGAAGAGAAAACTCAATGTCTATAAATACCTGAATGGAGGGTGCAATGAAGACAGAACCAGGGTCTTTTCAGTGCTACCCTGTGCCAGGATAAGAGGCAACGTGCACAAACTAGAACACAAGAGGTTCCATCTAAGCATTATGAAGCACTACTTTATAGTGCAGGTGATAAAGAATGGGCACAGGTTGCCCAGAGAGGTTGTGGAATCTTCCTCCTTGAGAACTTCAAAAGCCACCTGGATGTGGTCCCAGGCAACCTGTGGCTCTGTTTGAGGAGGGGGTTGGAGTAGATGACCTCCAGAAGTCCCTTCCAACCTCAACCGTTATGTGAAACAATGTTAAGTTCTTGTCTCTCTCTCTCTTTTTTTTTTTTTTTTTTTTTTTTCTGCCTTGTATTTTATTGATTTGTACATCATAATCTCTTCTTAGCAGGAACTTTGTGATGTGCCATTTACCCCCTGTTGCTTTTTTACACACACATAAATACATTAAAAGAACATTAAAGATGTGCCAAAGACTCAAGACTGTCAGCATTAACATTGCTTGTGCAGTTTTAATTTGGTCTCTTGTGTATATGATGCAGCTGTTAATATTTTCCACAGAACCTCTGCCTCACTCAACTCTCAAGATAGACAGAGTTTACCTAACAAGCAGATACACAGTATCTCATTTGTCCTTATTTATGGCAAATAATTAAAGCATTTTTTAATGTGAAAATATTTCTTTTCTCATGGGTGTTTCTAGAATGCTCATCATTACAGTGATTTTCTTGCATAGACATGCACAGACATAGTGTTTGCAAGATAAAAAAATAATAATATTGGGAACTTGGGAACTTTTCCATTGGGTAAAGAAGACTTGGGGAATCAAATCTCTTAAAAAGTAGGCTCAGTTGCTTCATGGATGACAAAAGGAGTCTCCGTTGCAAGGGTCCTTAAAATGCCATCTTCAGATGAATCACATAAAAAATATTTAATGGCTATTCTGATGAATTCTTATACCCTACATGACTACTGCAGCATATGTATGACCATTGCTATTTATTATCTTGAATTACGTACAGAACATCTCCATCCTATGTGACTCTTAGTGTACCTGGAGGAACAGTTTGTCTTGACCATCTTCAAGTAACTTATCCATGACTGACTTTAACTTTAGTCTATTCAGTGACAGGAACTACCTGGAGGAATCTGATAGGTATACACTCTGTCCAGGATAGTCATCAGGATACTGATGCACAGAAGTTGTGCACATATATGTAGGTTGAATTTAGGCTCAGCAAGAGGAGCCTAGGAAAATATTAGCCACTGTCCAATATTCCTACCCAGAGAGCTCCTATGGTAATTACTCAAATGCTTTGTTGTCAAGGTGGGCTCTCTTCATTCCTGCTGTACCATCTCTTGTAGTCTATTCTTGTTCCAAGCGATTCCTTCATTTCTCTCTTCTACCTGATTTTTATTACAGACTGTCTCACAATTCCATTTCTCGTTTTCATCCCCCACCTTCTGTCTGTTTTTTGTTGAATCTCCTGCACCTTACCAAGTTCCCCACATGGAGCACTGCTTCCAGGCTCCTTGTCCCAGCATTATGCTTCTTCTATTCCAGACGTTTCCAGCCTTTCTCTGCCTTTTAGTCAAATCTTTCTCTCCTTCCTGCTGAGAGGGGGGCAGAAGCAAGAGATGCACAGCATATTGGCTCCTTCCCCCCCAGGAGACATGAGCAGCAACTACAGGAAGGTTGGGCTCAGCCTATGCAGCTGTGGCACGGAAGTGTCAACATGGGAGATGCGATGTCAGTACCTACAAAAGCCACTGATGAGAACATTCAAGGGGAAGATTTTTCAAAGGCCTGTAAACTTTCCAAATTTAGACAGTTTCTCTTGGGGATAGGAAAAGTCATCCTTGACAGAAGAATTGCACCTGACCACTTTTTCAGCTTGTGTGCCAAAGCCCATGTCATCTTATTAAAAAGCTACCCAAGCTGCTTCTTACTGCATGAAAAACTCTTCTTCCTCCCCTTTTCATTCTCAGAAACTGAGAAGAAGAAGAAGGAAAAAAAAAAAAAAAAGAGGGAGAGAGAAAGAGAGAGAAAGAAAACCTAATGTTAACATTTCACAAACAAAGGCAAACATTCTGGCCTCAACATCTGGCAAAAAAAGAACAGCCTTCACGGCAAAGTTATAAGAAAATGAAAACAAAGACCTGCATTAGGAAATGTCACACAATGTGCATTATGGGCAGTCCTACTGAGCCTTCTGCAAGAAAGAAACAACATTAAATTGACTTAAGTTTCTGCTAGTTTATGCTTTTTGTTATACTTTAATGCTCATAGATGCAGCAGAGTAAAATTCACTTTGTGCAACTATCCGGATGCTTCTATTGAGTATTGTGCATGAGGAAAAGAAGGTGAAGATGGGCAGGAGGTGATGCAGTAAAGTCACACTAACTATTGAATAGTCACACTAACTGGATACCATAGAAACAGAAAAAACAGTTGTACAGAAACCTGCATAGAGACCTAAAGGGAAGTAAGCAAAATATTACCTTTCCTTTGTACACATGCAATGTTGTTGGCTTAAGACTGAGTCACTCATTGTTCCAGATGGGCTTATTGCTTCTTAATACAATTCATTGCCTACAAAATGCAGGTGCTATAACAGTAGGAATTTTTACTTTGCAATGGATTTTGTAACGAATTGTAACAAGGACAAATTCAAATGACTGCTTTGTCATCCATTCCTCTCTTTCTCCTTTTTTTTTTTTTTTTTCCCAGTAGTGATGGAAGTTTTCCACCTTTAAGACAGGACTTGCTGCTACCACCAGCATTGAGCTAAATTTGCTAAATTGATTGTTCGGGCATAAAGATCCTCCCTTTCTTACCCAAATACATCTTTTCTTCTGTAATCCTCCCACAATGTTTTTCTTTCTTCTCTTCCTCAGCCATCCCCAGATGCCAAAAAATTATTGCCTCCGTATAATATCTTTGAAATCTCTTTGCAGTCATTTCCACTGCAGTCCCACTGGTGCCTACTCTGTCCTCACATGATACTTTCAATCAGTGAGAAAATTCTCCAGCTGTGCTGTTTAGCATGATGTGAAACAAGCTGATTAGTAACAGCAGCAACAGGAGTAATTAAAAAAGAAACTAGAAAGGATAAAAAAAAAAAAATCTCCTTCAACACAGAGTTTTCCCTTGATACTTACCCCTTCTTCCTTTTAAGAAAATCAAGATTTTGAAACTAAATATTTGCTTATAGACTTCAGGTAAATCCAAAGTTCAACTTCTACACAAAAAGCACTAGAAAAGAATAGTGGTTACTGCATCTACTACAACCAAAGAGTTGGCAGATATGTGATGCTCTCAATAATATATATATATATTTATATCTATATTTCTGTAGCTTTTTATGAAGACCATGTCTTATGACTGATATTGAGTAATCAATCTTTATTTATAAAGCCGTTTTACTGTTCATCATATCTTAAAGGAGGGTAGAACACACACAAAAATACCAGTGACAGACAAAACAGAACTAAATACATTAAACAAATATTTCTAAAAGAGTGCAACCCATATAAATTATGAAAACAGCATTTGATCAAACAAAGAGAGATCTTAAGCTTTAATTTAAATGCATGAGCAGCTGCAGCTGACCTAAAGTCACTGGAAACAACAACAACCAAAAAAAAAAAAAAGCCAGTCTCCCAAAAGCAGAGCACGAGAATATAATTTTTTGCCATTTTCAGTAAGCCTGACTGAATTTCCTTGATTTGAAACCACAACCAATGAAAGCTGATGAATATATTTCCATGAATTTGAGATTTATACTGGGCCCTAAATGAAAATGTGGTCTATTAGAAATTACGCAAAATCTTGTCCAGAATATTTAAGAACTTGTCAAAATTATGCATCCTTTCCCAAATACTAAAGAACTTTGATATTTCCCTTTTGGTAATTTTAACTCCTTCAATGTGTCTGGATTCCTTATGGTCACATATTTATTTCTAAAGATGCTCTGTACCATGTTAACTTTGTACTCTTGCTATCTTTTCTGAGAGGAAATATAAGAGGAGTGACAGAATTCAGTGAGACATAAAATAGAAATATGCCCTACAGGGTTAGGGCCTTCGTATTTCAGAAAATGAAAGTAGACGTGCAAGAATGAACTTAAATGTGATTGGAGCAATGGCAAAATCAGGTCCTAGTTGCTGAAACCTTGATTCTTGCAATATTTTTAACCAGGAAGCATCTAAATTAAAAACAAACAAACAAATAAATGAACAAATCCACCATGAACAGTGCTGAAGTGCTGAGAGAGGGAAAACTACATTCCAGCTGAGTGTTCTTGTCAGAGGTTTTTGACCCTTTTTCTCGCTGATCTCTTTTTGTCTCTGCTTTGCACTGCTTTGTATGCAGCATAGTGGCAAACACAAGAAAGCCTGACTACTTTTTAGCTATCACCTTCTTGTTGTCTTTGGAACAGAGCTCAGATCCCTGCAGGCCAAAGCCTTTCCCAAAACCAGATTTCCTGATCTCTTGCCAAACCTTTCAGATATATCTGTCTGGGACAGACTCAAGCACTGGCCGAAATTGCTTATACTGTTTAGCTGTTAATGTGTTTCCTGGTACCTTTCGGCCAAGTAGTGATCTCTCAGATGATATCTGCAAGGTTCAGGGCTAAAGTAGTCCAGATGTAGTTTTCAATAACCAAAATAAATTATGCTTTCTGTTGTTTTGGTTTTGTCTTTACTTTTGTTTGATTAGAAATAGGGTTTAGCCAAACAAATGTATGCTATAATATGCCACCTGCTATTGTGTTCAAACAGTTGGTCTGAGCCATTTTACTTGGTAGTGCAGACAGACAAAACCCCTCTGTCGTCATAGACAGTTTAATAGACATAGACCCTAGCTTCATTCTCAGTTCCAGCTTCACAGAGATACTGTATCTTACAGAAGTATCTCAGTCTTTGTTAGGACAGTATTTTACACACACCTCTCTTCCTGAAGCGTCCTGCTGAGAATTGCTATCCAGGCATTTAATTTCTGTCATTTACCATGGAGGATATCTGAGGACTTACTCCTGCATTTTGAACTACCCACCCTAAAGAAAGTGACAAACCTTTAGACTTTATGTTGTCAAGCTTTCTGAAATGCCAACATTACTTTTTAATTCTCAGCCAATGTACATTGCTAGCTAAGCCTGAGAACTTGTAGCTTTGCTTCATTTCTCATCTGCTGTCATTCCTTCTCTTCTAGGTTAATTCCTTCCACTTCTCATTTCACATGCTAGTAGAGGCAGAATATCATCAGGCAGACATCACTGAGTATTTGTTTTTATCTCTTCACTTTGGTTGGTTGCTGTTAACAAAATCCTCTAGGGGTAATTTGAGAAGTGTCCTTTTATATCACCTTTATGCTATCATACTCTGGAAATGAGCTGTGAGAGAGTAATAAATAAATTTAGACATGTTCCCTCCTTTCCCCTCCAACAGATTGTGCAACTGCTTGTTTGGCTTGGGGTAATATATAAAATACACCCTAAGAAATACTTGCATAATAGAAAAAGAAGGACATATTCTAAAATTGTCTGTTTAGATGGCAAAATGTGGAGTTGTCTTGGCCTACTTAGTGAGGTGTGTATTTCTACATGTGGGGGCTGAGAAATGATGAGAGCAGGAGGTTACATATGGCAGCCTTACCCCTATCCCAAGGTGAATACACAGTTAAATCAGCCTTAGTTGCCAGTTTGGGAACAGAGCCTCCATATTCTGTTTAAGACTGAGCTACCTACTGTGCCTTGAAAGGTATGTATGGGTATTTGACCGTATTAAATCATACCTTCTTTCCTTGCACCAATTCTTGTTCTACATATGACTGCACAATGGAGACCCAACATTTTCATCCCTTGCCTGTCCTCTTCATATTTGTTTCAATGCTATTTTTGTCTGTGAGGGTTTCATAAGTCCTTCATCATCCCACAGGACTCCACCTCTGTCATTGATGATTCCTTATTTGTAACTATATTTGCAAAAACTACAGTCTAATTTATCAATTTTTTAACATTTTAAAGCTCTTCCTGTAACAACAATATTTGGAACTTTTTACTGATCTCAAAATGCTTCATAAAGAAGGTCATCTGACATCTATGTGTGTGGGTTTTTTTTTTTTTTTTTTTTTTTTTGCTTGTTTTGTTTTGTCTTGTCTTGTTTTATTTTGTTTTTAAGACACTTGCCCAAGGTCACCTAGAAAACCAATGGCAGAACTTGGGAGAAATACAGATCTCCTGAGCTCTGTATCTTCTGTGCCTTCCCCAGGCCGGAAAGAAATTAAGAAATTCTAAAAGGTCTTTAATCTCTACCTGTAAAGTCACTCAGGGATGTGCAAAAAGAAGCTGCAGTTTAATAATACCAAGGAAGGATAAGTCTCTAATTATAAATGATGCTTCTTTCAAAAGCACAGAGCTCTGACTAAGGCCTGATACTATGCAACCATTGAAAATATTTCAGGTTTATGAGCTAGAGCTGAGACTACTTGCTGTTCAGAATAACATTTATTTTTCAGCTACGATATTCTTCAGTTGCATAGGTAAAAATCTATGCAGAAACTTTGCTTCTTCATACTTTGATGATATGTAAAGGGCATTAGAGATACTTTATGTCTTCAGTTAGATGCAGTCCAGAATGGCAATAGGTCCCTTAAGCATATAACATTAATGCAAATTGTACAGTACTTTCTGGAAATGCATTCTGTGAACTATAGTCAGATAACCAAAAAGTTGTCATATTAGATAGCATAGAGTTCCAGTCAAAGGGCTTGGGACTCAAATGCTCCCTTTCTTCCTCATATTAATTATCTCCCCCAGCCATGAATGTGTTATCTCTAGTGTACTATAAATCACCTGAAACAGAACTACTGAATTGAGGAAGTGGGGTGGGACTGTGGGGGCGAAGAAACACATGAGTAAGAGAAGGGGTCTCTGGATCATCTGTTGTTAAAAGGGAGGACAGATAAATTAAGGTTTTTGCTGGACAGTTTTAAGCCCCATCTCTGTATTGTGCTTCATTCTCCTTATCATTAAGAAAAGGCAGGTCCTGCTGCATGCAGTTAAGTTCCTTAATTTATTTTGGGCATTACACTGTTTCAGAATTGCTAAGCGACTCACAGTCAGCAGATCACGGAAATTGCATCAGTCCATGCTGTCCTCAAAACAATGAAGTCACTGCTCCATTTTGTCACTCTGTTACAAAATGCCTGACTTGTAATTAGGACTTGGGTTTGAGTAGCTCCCAAATGACTGGAAAAATACAGATTTCATAATTCATGTCATGATGGGCATCATCAGCCCCTCTTATTAAAAACATACTAGTGTGTGCCCACTATCTCCACTGAAGCTCAAGAAATCTAGGAACATATTGCATTAATAATGCATTCATGCTGATATATTGTAGTCTATTCTTGATTTTCTTTCCAAATAATAGGGGTGCTTACCCTACAGTTTATTGTTTGATGTTTTGTGGTTTGTGTGTGTGTGTTTTGTTTTTTTTTTCTCACTTCAAAATGTTGAAGAAATACCTTATTTTCTTCATTTGTGATTTCTGGAGAAAAGAGAGAGCAATTGTAGCCTCTGTCACTTTCCTATACCACCTTCTGTGTATGCTGGGGACATCTAGGGACCACAACAGACACACAGAATTTCAAGATGTCTCAGAGATGCTCTCTATACTCACAGTGTAGTCCTTCCAATTGCTCAGATATGTCCTCCAACAGGGCAGCCAGAATAGCACAGGTTAGAAAAAGCAGCACCGAACATTTCAACAAAGATATGCCCCTGTGCTAAAGGAAATGGTTGTCAACCCTTTGAAGGCTTCAAGCCCACTTAGACCTTCCAGAAGAATGACAAAGGGACTTGTTAGAAAGGGAGGTGGACTCTGTACGGGCCTAAGCAACAGAACACTTTAATGTACAGGTACAGGTTGATTTCCACAATGAAACCAGGAAATACTTCTGCTCTGTTTCTACTAACCTGCAAATCAAGTGGTAACATTTTCATCAGAAACCTTTCCAACAGTTAGCATTTTTTAAATAGGAGCTGTCAGAATCATATTCAGGTTAGTTACTTGTAAATATATAGATGTAAATAAGGTATGCACATATGCATATATGTATGTGTGTTTGTATACATGAAATGATTAACAGAGTTGAAAACTGCCAAGCAATTCTATTCACAAAGCTAGAAGTGACCAAATGCGTACAACATTTTTGAGTGCCAAGTAAGACTAATTACAATACTCAGCTGGTCTCCAACAAATGAATGATCTTAACTGTTTGCTTTTCAGCTGCCAGATGGAATGAAGCAGAATAGTCTGAGCCATGCATCTAGGGATGAGAAAAATCTCTAAAAATTCAGATTAATGTTTGATTGTTTCTGACAAGAACATTTTGTACCTCCAAAATCATGTACATTTGCAACTCCAACTTTCATCTAAAGGACACAAAGTGGTTCAGAAACAATAGTTCATTTGTCCAGCACCCTCCTAAGGTATGCATGCATTATATCAGTTTTCCAAAAGGACCTACTGGACTACATATTGTAACTGAATGAATTATAGGTCACACTACCTTGAATTTGGCTGGTGGTATCTAAGAATCTCTGAGCTTTGTTTTCACTCCACAAATGGCCTTGGTGATTTTCTCTAATTGTAAGAAGGCACCGCATGTTGTGAGTAAGGTGCTCATGGCTACACATGGGATTCAAGCTCACAGTGGGATGATGGACAAATACAGCCAGCAGCAAAATCAGCTCTGACCCCCACTTATCCTCCAAACTGTTTTCAGTTCAGGGACGGTTCGTGATACTACCTACTCTGCTTTGACCAGAAAATAGCAAGATCCAAAGCAGTTCATAGCAGCCTGCTTCAGAATTGATGTTCTTAAATTCTGGAGGAAGCACGGGTCTATTTAACCAGACCCAGCTGGCAGTGCTGCTGAAGTGCCTTTTATGCCTGGCTGGCACCAGGGAGCCGGATTGTGATCCCCAGCCGCAGCTGGGCACCAGCTCTCTTCCCATGCAGGCAATTGCACCACATACGGACTAAAGTGCAAATGAAGTTACTGCAGTCCAACCCTTTTGCTGATATAATTAGGGTGAGCAGAGGGGAACAATACATTTGAAGTTGCAACTGCTGCTCCAGCCACATCCAGCTGAGAGTTTGACACATCCATAAAAACAGCATGTGTCGTGACATTTGAAGAGCAATAAGCAATCCCAGGAAACTCTTCTGAACAAGCTGTGTACGTACGTGTGTATGTGTGTATCCACTTTTAATTTGCATTTAAATAATTCTGCTTGTTATTTACTGATGTTTCCAGTCCCTTTCCCCTCCCTCCATGTACCAGCAGGAGCTTGTTATGTAAGAGAAGTAAAAAATCTGTTTTTCACTGCTGGAGGCTAGATATATACAAAATTCTTCTATTTATGTCCTTATCATTAAATAAGGACATCTGTAGAATTTATACATCCCACAGATATGAAGAATTTGATCCACCAGGTGTTTTACGGTGGTAGAGAACTATAATTGTATCTAAATAAATGAAAGAATAAATGAATAACAATTGTTATTCGTGATAAAGGTAGGGCCAGAGATTATATGTCCTTTATTATTATTATTATTACTATTATATATTTCTTTTCACAATAGGGCCAAATGCAATTCACACAAGGACAAATAAAACCTGTGATGTTGAGACTCCATGTGAAGTTTTGGGGTGTTACAGAAGATTGCAGTGTTTCAAGCATAGATTTAAGAAGAATGGTTAGATGACTTTATACTTGATTTAAATGAAAGGGAAAAGCCCCCAAACCTGCCAAAGTGGTTCTATGATGTCTATCATTAATATTTTTCTCCCAGATGACTGACTTCATCTATCTAGTAAAATATAAGCTTTCTTTGTATTGAGTATGAATGGGGATATATTTACCAAATATAGGCTGCCTGAAACCATATCTCAAAACCATCCCAAAATGAATGAGGTTATGAGGATTTTATTCTCCCTTGTGAATAAATGGTTTACAGTGTCTGCCTTCAGATTTTTTTTGAGATGCAAGTAGTTTTCTATAACCATGAACTCTGAGCATCCTATATCTAAAGTTTTCCTTTTGTTTCTTCTCTTCCTATCCCGTGTGTTAAGACTATAAAATAGTTTACGCTAAAACAGACTGTAATTTGTTTCCTTGTGCCATCTGGTGGATATTATTTGTAAATGCACAGTATTATGCATTTGGAAAAATTCATCCACTCTGTTGCATTGCCAAGATTTTTTGCAAGGCAGCAGTGCATCCAGAACTTTAGCTAATGTAAATATTTCTGTATGCCTCACTTTAATAACATGCTGCACTTTTATTTCTTGTGGGAATGGAGGAGCACAAAAGTTATTTCTTCACCTTGAAAAAAAATAAAAGAAAATAAAAAATGTAAAGCAAGGAGAAAAATTATTGTGTAATTTGTAGACAATTCCATATTTTGAAAGTTGTCATATACTTCAGGGGATTTTTTCATATTACTGCAGTGAAACAACCTTACAACAAATCAAAAATAGCTGATGATTTCAGAAAAAAATCTGTAAAAGCATCAATGCAGTAGTGTTACTCCCTTGGTAAAAGCAAAACTCATTTGTTTTTCTTATTTCCTTCAGTAACTTCCATGTAGTAGAATGCCAGACAGCTGCTAAAATGATATAAAAAAGTGAATACTTTTTATAAAGTATTTTATAATTACATAATTGAAATATGTTCTTTAAAGTAATTAATACATATATAGTTTCTCTTTTGGCTATACTTTTTATTTGTTTTTATTTCTTGTCATATTAATGATTATCTATTACTAATATGACCTGCATCACTTTAAATAATCACATATTATTTGTTCATCTTTAGTGCTCCCTACAAAACTACCATTCCACTGTTTTAATGGGTGGAAGTTATTTATATTGGTTTTAAAGCACGTGCCTTATTTTCTAATAAGACAAGAGAAAGAGTCAAAAATAACATAAAAACTCCTTCAAGATTTTATTTTTGCTGGTGATTTTTTTCCTTGTTTTCTTATTTTAAAATGAAATTTAAAAAGATGAGAAACTGTAGGATGCACCTTTCGTTGAACTTATATATTTTCCAATAAAGTTTGTGATTTTCAACTCAAGCTATGTGGAAACATCTCCATTCAGAAGCCCTCTGTGAATCAAACCCTGGGTACTTTCTACTTGTCATGACTCTATTGTGATAAAAGATTATATTTAGTTAGGATTTAACTTTGGCTTTCAAAGCTTAGTTAAGTGTTATGCTGAAAGTCTCTCATTTCTGTGCATTCATGTCTGCTTAACAATTAACCAAGAATTACTTTACCAACTGTGTCTAATTTAACTTTTGTGCTTAATTTCTAGGATTAAATTAAAAACAGATGGCCCCTGAGTGGTAAAATGATCATAAATTAGTCTTATATATCGAAATTAGCATGGAAAAATATTAAAATTATACTGGAGTGCATTTTTTGCTGTGCCTTGCTTTTTATAAAAGTTAGCATGATGGTGCGTGTAATTGAGCAATCTTGCACTACAGATCTGGAGCCCTAAAGCTCCATCTGTCCAGAGAGTCACTTCCCATGACATGGGGTACTTTTCCACAGAATTACGCAGAATTTTCTCTTCTTAATTGCATTTTCCATTAAATAAGACAGGACAATCATTAAGTTGTAGGGATCTGCTCAGGCTTACGAAGCAGTTTAGGGGCATAAGTTCTATGAATTCAATGGTCTTTAGGCACTCATTTTGCTTCTGGGCCTTATATGCTAGCACACGCTTATCTCTCTCAGCTCCACATACAGTCAGCAGAGACCTGCTTATCTCAGCATGTAAGAGCAATCAGACCCCAAGAATTAAGTTTAAGGAAAACCCATTTCAATTTACACCCTTTTACCTAGAAAGTCTCTTTTAGGGGAAGGACTTTTTCTAGGACATTTTTCCTAAAATTTAGGCTCAAGGTAGAGAGCTCTCCTTTCTCTTCATGTACCTGTTATGGACAAGGGTGGAGACTTGCACAGACAAGATCAAGAATTGTTTCTATGAATTGTGTAAATACAGAGGCATGGTCACAGCATAGACAGAATACATCTGCTTGTTTAAAAACCATGCTAAAGTCATAACTAATCCTGAGACACATTATTTGATTAATTGATGTGGTGGGTAGACAAGATTAAGCCTTAAAGGATTACACCAGCAGTATGAAACTTCCATGATCATTTTGGAACAGACAGGAAGCCTAGTGACGTTTCGTTTCTACTTATAATATGAAAGAATGCCAAGTACCTTCAAGTATTTAGCCAATCTTATTAGAAGGGCTGAGAAGTAACTTCCATTTGTCTCCTTCATCTGATCTGCCGTCCTTCTCCTCCCCTGACATAGAGTGTTGTGGTTTAACTAGCAGGCAGCTAAACAGTACACAACCACTCACTCACTTCCCCGCCCATCTCACCTGCATAATGGGATGGAGGAGAAAATTGCAAAGTGCAAGAACTTGTGGGATGAGACAAGGATAATTTGTTGGAGGGGGTGTGGTAGGAGAGAAGAAAATGGGAAACAAAACACAATGACAGGAAAAAGAATAAAAAAACAAGCGATGCATAACGCAACTGCTCACCACCAGCCAACTGATGCCCAGCCAGTCTTTGAACAATGGCAGCCCAACCCCAGGCCAACTCTTTCCAGTTTTATTGTTCAGCACGACACCATATGGTACAGGACATCTTGGCCAGCCTGGGCCAGCTGTCCTGGCTGTGTCCCCTCCCAGCTCCTGGTGTATCCCCAGCCTCCTCACTGGCAGGGCAGCACAAGAAGGTGAAATGTCCTTGGCTTTGTGTAGCTCTGTTCAGCAAAAACTAAAACATCAGTGTGTTATCAGCATTTTTTCTCATCCTAAATCCAAACCAAAGCACCATACCAGCTACTAGGAAGAAAATTAACTGTATCCCAGCCAAAATGAGGACATACAGTAAGCACTGAACTATTCTTCAAGAAAGTTGTGCCTGTAAGCACAAAGCAAAGTATGCACACAAATGAAGACAACACAAATAGATCTGATTTATTGGTGTCCTCAAGGCTTCTGTTCAAAATACTGTTGCTGAATGTAGGGATAATAAACTAATATTAGGCCCCTGGGATCATGTCAGAATTAATATGATCTCAATTTCTGATTGTTCTCCTGCCTGACTCACAAAATGAATTTTTTCCCTAACAAAAAGTTATTCACTTTGTATGTGTGAAAAACAAGTGGCATTGCTGAGAATTACCTCAGCCGTGCAAGACAAAAAGTATGTCACAGCACACAAAATCAGGAGCCACCAGTGCATGCTTATCCTTGGTTATGCCAGACTTTTATGTCAGTCTAAATGAACCCCTCTTTTCCCCATGTGACCAAGAGGTCACACCTGCCACCTTGCCCACCTGTGTTTCTGTGCAATCTCCTTCACCTGTTCCTCCACCACAGTTGCAGTGGTGTGACTTGCCTGGGTTCTGCTTTGCAGGATGAGGATTTTTTTTCTTTCCTTCTTCTGCCCAGCAAAATGCCAGAGGAAGTAGCGCAAAGCACACTTGCTATTTATGTAGGGTCATTGGAGACTGAGTGAGGGAAGAGATTTAGGGAAGGGTCTCATGCCCTGAGATTGCAGTAGGCTGCATCATCACCCTGACATCCTTTGTCCCTCTACTAAAAAGAGACAGTCTGGGGAGTAGGAAGCTTTCAGGACAGATAGGAACCATAGTTCACACTTCATAGTTCATACTTCAACATCTTGTCTGATAGTGATGTCTTGTTCAGTCACATCATGACTCTTCTTTGGTATAAACACTGTGTATCAATAGTCTGTAGGATTAGTGGGTGTTAACAGCAAGCAGAAACACGTGAATAGAAGAAATAAAATTGCACATGGTAAAATGGTAAGTATATGCAATTTGTTTTCCATTATATTTCCTGATTTTCTGTATTTCAGTAAAAGAAAGAAAAGAGTCAAACTGTCATTTTGCCACATCTCATACTCCATCATCCATGGTAGTCCTGTTCCGTTGCACTGATTTATTCATTTGCCTCTTTTAGAAGTGAAATTTGAGGAATTATACTAATTCCATAGAATTTGAAAGACCTTTTGTGTTGGAATATATCAGCACACAGGGGCTCTATTGGTGCATTGCAGATAGTGTTATTTTCTCTATTCTGTCTTTAGATATTTTTGTTCCTGTTTTCCTTCACATCTGGTTTTACACAATTTAAACCTGTAGAGCCTAACACTGACATAAGTGTATCAGCCACTACTGCATCAATGTGAACCTCAAATTTACAGGGGAAAAAAAAGCCCAGAAATTGTTTAAAACATAAAATATTATTAATAATATTAATTATTATTATTGTTCTTCCTCAATCAGAAAGACAAATACAATGTCCTGAAATCACAAGTAAGAAAGTGGAAAACTTATAAAAACTCTGCAAATACTTATTTCTTTTCAAAACCAGCACTCTGTATATTTGTCTGTCCTGGAAATATTTTTAAAGAGTATGGATTACCTGGTTTCTGTGCACACCATATGCTCCTGAAGTATATCTGAATTCCCTTTTAAATTCAACAAAACAGGATACAGGGAATTTAGGACTCCATATAGTCATGCATGTCCTAAAGCTTAATATTGAAAGTGTAGTTTTTTCTATCTTTCAGTATTCACAAACTACTGGCGTACTTGAACCATATCCTGTTAGGCCTGAAGGGATCTTTATGATTACATAATGATGTGTAATGAAGATGAATCACATTAATTAGAAACAAAATGAAACCAAATGAAATAAAACAAAACAAAAAACTCACCATCATTTAATTGAAAAACTTCCCAAATTAGGGACAAACCTAGATACAGATGAAAAGAACACATCTTCCCATATCTTCCCTGTGATGCTGGATTGAATATATACATGTTTCTTTTCTATGGTTTCATATGTATTTTTCTATTAACTTTTTGTCTAAACATTATTATTTTTTTTTAATTCCTGTGTCTTCCTGTGCACATCTGGACTACATATATACATCAGGTGATATGCTGAGATTACAGGATCACAAATTTGAGGCATGTGCATCTCAAGAGCTATCTCAAAAGTTCCTTTGAGATGTGCAGTAGCTGTCAGAGATCAGCTCTCATAGGGGAAAATTCCACCATAACTGTAGGACCTTATTCCTCCTGATAGATTGATAACAGCACAACAACAACAACAAATAAACTTTAAAAAAATAAAAATAAATTGTTTTTCAAATCAAAAAAGCCCTTCACTTCAAAAAAAAAAAAAAAAAAAAAAAAAAAGCATCTAAGAAAGATGCAATATGTGTGAAGCATCAACAAGTGTTTTGTAAGCATCCTTAAAAAAACCTTGCTGGAAAACAGAAATATTTTCTTCTAAAAGCTTTCAAGGATTAGATGCTTTTTTTTTTTTTTTTTTTTGAAGGCATCAGAATTGTGTTTTGAAGGAATTAAAAATAAATGCATAGGATTTAGGGAACAGAAAAAAAAAAAAAAAAAACACAAACAAAATTTTTTTAAAAAAAAGACAAACAAAAACAAAGTAAAACAAAACTCTAGGAGAAGGACCAACAATATAACTGCTTAGCTCTAGTAAGTGGTAATATCAAATAAATTATTAAGACACACTGACAATTTTTTAGAGCAATTTAAGTAATTGACACAACATGACTGCACTTGAAAAAATAGGAGACCTCTTTTGTATATATTGCCTTCGAAGTTATGAAGTTTTCCTTGACAATGACCCTTTTCATTTAGTTCTGTGAAGATAATACTGCTAACATGCAATTATGAAAGCCAAGCCTTGTTTGCCATGATGTCACTGACATAGGACAGTCTGCCATATGGCAGGTGGTAATAGGCAGATTGTGGTAAAACAGTGTTTTTGTCATGTAGGAAATTTTATGCACAGTCTGACTTCAGGCGACTTTTTCAGATACAGTGTGGCGTTGCACAAGTAATTTTAGCCCTTTGGAGATGTAGTCTCCCAGTCCTAGCATGTAGTCCAAGGGGGACTGTGCAAACCACTTTATACCGGCAGGCAATAACTAGATGGGGTGAAATGGCTGACCCTCACAGCAGGAGCAGCCATATCTTGGAAGACCTCCCTTCCCAGGAAAAGCACAAGAGGCTCTGTGAGCAAGTCTGCCTTTACAAGTACGTCTCTGTTGGCTGGCCATATGTGGGTGGATTCAAAGACAAGAGTGCCACACATTTCGTCGGATCCCTGAGTAATGTATTGTAGATAGCCTTCCCTTACACAATGCTGGTCAAAGAGGAGCCAGGACAGAAGGATGAAGATTCTGACAAACTCCACATATCCAAGTGATTTTTCTTACATGCCTTTCAAAAACTACTTTTGCTTTTCTGTGTGCCTTATTTTATTTAGAAAAGGCAAATTGGTCTAAAGGATGCAGCTCCCAAACCTCTCTACACCAGGTTTTTCCAGGAGAAAGGAACTAGTCCAAGGTCTTCTGCATGACTGAAGAACTGTGCTGCAGGCTGTCAGCATCCTTCCTACCATCAGAAATTTTTATTTCCTTCTGCACAACCTTACCACCACAGCAGGAGTGGTGACACCTCCTCCCCATTCTCCCCAGCCTGCCCACACTAATTCAGCTTGGTATTTAGCCTTTCGCACCTACCTGTAAAAGAAAAGTGACAGATTTGAACTCCATCTGTGAGAGATGTATTCAGACTTCAAGTCTTAGGCTGTTTTTATAAAAAGACAGACCAGACTGATAGGGCACCTGAGATAAATCCTTTTCAGCTCTCTCTGGAAACAGTGTGCACAGCTTGAACTGAGGTTGGGTTCAGGTCTGCAGCAGTAGCCTTGGCTCAGATACTTATGCTCTGGAAAGACAGATAATTTCAAATAACCCCCTGTTCTTAGTGCTTAGTTCTGCCTTTGCCCAGTCTCAGCATGCAGTTTTAGCCTGATAGACTAGACAGCGTGGCTTGTGAGATCATCCATGAATTTATGTTAAGTACATGCATACAGACATATCTACACACATATACAAATTATATTAGTATGCAGAAGTCAGTACCCAGTTGTCATCCTCTCAACCTCTCCTTAGAACAAACAAACAAACAAACACAAATTTACTAAATAAAATGGACGCTCCCACATCCTTCTGGCCAGTTCCTGACTTTTGTTTCTAAATCTGATGGCAAAAGATGGAGAAATTTCATCCCCACAAGTTTCCTAAGTTTCCTGAAAACACGGTATTGGTATATTTGACAAGGTAAAGGAAAAAGCTTTTAAATCTAAAGAAAAAGCTTTTAACCTGGGTCTTTGTAGAGAATCTACTAAGGAGAGCACTGATAGAAGTCTCACTTGGTAAGAAAATCTATAACTGGACTCCGTATCTTTTTACATGTAGTCATAGAGAACTCAACTAGAAGGCAAGAAGGCTGTGAACATAGGTGTTGCTATTTCCTCTGCCTACAAAGCAGAGGTTTGAGGTTGCTCTGAAGAGGTGCATGTCAAGCCTTGCTCATTCTGCAAAAAGTTCTTTGGCCTACTTGAGTCTTGCATTATATGCTGGAGCACGGGCATTTTAACCTGATTTAGCAGGTCCTGCACTGGAGAACTTATTGACAAGGGATTATTGATGATCTCAGACATGAAGGCATAATTACACTCAGTCTGATGAAGGAAGAAGAATTATACTTTTATTTGTATAGCCTTTACCTACAACAAAATTGACATGGAACATTTCAAATGTTTCAAAGCCTGAATCATCTAAGGACAGTCTTAATGAAATATCCATGTATCAATATTTTACACTTGAAATGTGTGAACAGCAAATGACTCTTAATTCACAAATCCTCATAAATGTTAGATTATTCTAAATGCATCCATAATGCAATGCATCTATCATTTGTGCTCAGCTTAAAAGTGAAATGATTCTTAGGGTCCTCTTCATTCACCAAAAATAGACTTTGATTTTGTTCTGACTTATCTGACTCAGATCCTTCCTTCTCCCACAGTTCTTAAGAGAAAAGGGAGGGAGGGAGGGAGGGAGGAAGGAAGGCAGGAAGGCAGGAAGGAAGGAAGGAAGGGAGAGACAGGGGTAGAGGAGTATAGCTAGCTTTCATGTGGATCTGGAAGACTTTGGACACCATCAGCAAAGAAACATTTCCCTACCTATGACACACTGGAAGAGTGTATGCCATCTACCTTGAGTGAGGATCTACCCTGCGAACTTGAACTGTGTGTTATAGATTGAATTTTATAACGACAACTTTGTATGATTGAAGGGGAAGGAGAAAAGCATGTCCTTCTAAAAATAGACATGATCCAGATGGAGACAAGGACAGGGCAGGAGCTGCAGCTGCCCTAGCATCTGCCACTGTACCTGGGGCTCTCTCCAAGATCCTGCTTTCATTGCCTTCTCCTCTGTGAAAATCCCTTGAAGGGGAGCCCACAGGATTTGGCCATCTCAGAAACGAGATAAAAATCTGTGAAGAGGCATTGCATGAAATGCATGGATGGACCAGCAGCTGCACTTGTGATATTTAGGCAAGTATTACCTGGATCGGGTGTCTGGACTCTATAACCTGAACAGCAAACCCAGCCCATCTGTCTTCGTAGGGGTCTTTATCTACAGAATGGTTGTACAAGCTGGGTCATAGGACTGGGATCAAAATTGCTTCACTGCTTCTTCCTTTCAGGTCTGGACTGATATACAAAAGAACCGTGGTTGCCATGATTGCTCATCCTCTCTTCTTTCCTTTATCACACTGCAATATTTTGGGAGGTGGAGAGGAAATATGTTATTGCTTCTGAGCACCAACTCACTGAGTACAAATGAATTGAACAAGAACTATGTGAGATGACTTATAAATAGAGATGAGCAGAATTTGAAATAACCCATCTGACAAAGTACACACAGATACCATCAAAATACTCATGGGTGAATGAATAATACAATCTACTTAACATCTTTAAATGGCACATTGGGTGTATGCTCTCTAATGCTCACAACGAAAAACATCTTTGGGGCCACTGATGGGAAAAAAATAAAAAAAGAAAGGACAAAAAAAAAAAAAAAGAAAAAGATCAAGAAATTAGAATTGAGTTTGTATACGAGAAAGCTTCTATAACTTCTGAACCAGTATTTCAGTCCTTGCACGTAAATACTACAATGCTCAAGACTTTCACCCAAATGAGACAAGTACTGCTAAGCTGCTGTCTGATGTTAAATGGGCTGCACACAAAAGATGTAAGAAGTGAATAATTCAATGGAACACTTGTGGGTTACACAGAAGCTAGCTTTCAATGTCATCTCCCATAATAAAAATGCAAATATAAAGCTAATTCAGTTACATGAGCACTCAATAAACCTTAGTAAGAGCAAAACAAAAATATTGGACTATTCTTTCATACAATATAGTCACATCTGATTCTTTCACTAATGTTCTTTTAGGAGCCACTCGCTTCTATCATTTGAAAAGGTCACAATTCATATGCCAAATGGTTCCGTACTCTTCCAAGTCTAGTTTCCAACCAAGTGAATAGCTTAGTGACCTCCATGAGCTGTTGTCATTATAATACATAGCTTCAGTCAGAACATTTTGTACGTGAGGTACAGTTAAAGAAATAGCCAAATCAGCAACCCCTTGAAAGAGGGCAGTTCAGCTCACCTAACTTCAGCCACCTAAGTTAGTCATCAAAGCTCTCTCTGTAGCTGATGGAGCTCTCTTGGATACTTCCAGAATGTGCTTCATCTCATCCTGAAATGAGTGACAAAAAAGGATGAGATGAATTGTCTTTTGGAAGTACTCATCTCTCTCCATCACCTAGAAAGAGCTGACATAACTGTCTTAGGGTATCCTGGATAATTAGCTTTAAGATCTCTAGTCACTTTTATCTGTCCATCTGATCAATGAGATATCATGGTTTGTATGTATAAAAGCTTTTAGAGATCACATTTCTCTGTTATGACTTCATAAGTAACAAACCCCCTAACTTATAGGCAGAACACATATGTATTTATATATACATATATATAAAGTTTCAAATTTACATTTATATGTGTGCAAAGAGATGGGAACGTTTAAGGCCTCTGTAATAGTGCTCTATTTACATCTACTGAAGAGCGAGCATCTGGAAGGAGCCAACAAACATGTCTACATAAGCTTAATATGGAGGAGCATTTTGTAGGACATGGGAGACTTCATGTGTACATATATAGAGACAAATATATTTATATGCACTCACATACATACAGGTCTATGGAGAGGTAGAATGACAACAAATATATAAAGTCATGAAAAATATAATAGTTGTTAGAGTGCCAGAGAAAAACATGGGAATTCATCTGTGCCAAAAGTGTGATAGTTACTGCACTCAAATGCTACATTGCAGTGAGGGAGCCCAAGGCAAAGAGATTTTTGAATGGATATTTATAGTCAAAAGATAATTAAAAAAACAAAGTCACATTTACTACTTTGTGCAACTTTCCTGGGTTACTGAACACTTATGAAATGGATTGCTTCATGTCTAGTTAGCTGTGTGGAGCTGTATATAGCATACAGCAGGAGCCCCGAGCTACAAGCAAAAACAGCAGAAATAAAAGGTAGTGCTGCCCACATTCAGAATGAGTAACTAACTTCAGTAACTAATGTCATTGCCTTACAGAAGGATTTAAATAGCAAAAATAATCACTGTTTAAAGTAGAAAAAAATTGACCTTCAAAAAATAGTTGTTGTTGGTTTTTTTTTTGTTGTTTTTTTTTTTTAAAAAAAAAAAAAAAACCAACAAAAAAAACCAACAACAACTATTTTTTTTTTAAAAAAAAAAAAAAAGAGTGGCCTGAAATTTGTGATTTTTAAATTCATTGCATTAAACTTCTTTCATTAAGAGTACTCTTCAGAATCACAAAAATGCTCTAAATAAAGTATGCAGACAATAAAAAGTTTGGTGGGGAAGCACTGATGGCTTTACCTATGGAATCTTTTTCCTAATCCTGAATATACAGGTTCTTAACACCAAGAGAAGTGATAACTTCCATGGCATTGATGCCTGGTCAGATTCAACACAAACTGTTCCTGACGGTTACCTGTTGAGTGACCAAATATCACTCAGTAGTTACACTGGAGATCTTGTGTTCTGCTACAGCTGCGTCTTCCCCTTTAATTACTTTGTTATACTTTGAGTTCCCCTGGGAAATATGTGTTTGTAATGGGGAATTCTGACAGAATTCCGCAGCCCCCATGCTTTGTTTATGATTGATAGAAGTTCTGTATGGTGACCAGAATGGTTTCCACAACAGATAAGGATGAAAAAAAGAAAAAAGAAAAAAGAAAAAAGAAAAAAGAAAAAAGAAAAAAGAAAAATGAAAGGGGGGGGACGGGGGGGGATTTATTGTATTTGTTGAACTGAAGGGTTATTTCCTCCAAGCTTGGTGCTTGGAGGATAGGAAATCAAAGATCTACTTTTCTTTTAATCATTTTTATTTATTGATTTTATAAAAATAAACTATGGTGTCAGGTAAGTATACTCTTAGGAAACTTCTGTTTCCTCCTATCAGCACCAGCCATGATAAACATCATTCTTGGGTCTTAACCTTGTCACCTTGTGAATATAGCTCTAAGAATCTCCATTTATCTTTATGATTATATCTGAATTGTTTTTATATTTTTTCAGGGAGGTGCATCTAAATGTTAGCAGTTGGGAATTTTACTTTGCACCAAGTCTTTCATAGAAGGCTATTATTGTGAATCATGGATGAAGTCTGTACTT
Source organism: Anas acuta (assembly GCF_963932015.1). Classification (NCBI taxonomy): domain Eukaryota; kingdom Metazoa; phylum Chordata; class Aves; order Anseriformes; family Anatidae; genus Anas; species Anas acuta. Next base: position 165,659,350 of record NC_088979.1, on the reverse strand, counting down.
TGTAATCTTTGGAACAGTGTGATTAAAGGGTAGTTACAAAGCAATGCCATTTCTCTGATTAAAGTGTGTAAATATATATTTTTCCATAGAACATCAGTAATTTGGTTTAATGCACAGTAGTTTAGACTGTTCAAGAATGTAAGACTTCTCCTTCCTAGTAATACAAATTTTGTACATATGTGCATCACATACACGCATGCACACAAAATGCTAAATATATTCATAAGAAAATGGACTTATTTCAAAAGCACGATAAATGTTTTACTGAACTTTAAGCCACAACCAAGCAAAATAGGATGTATTTTGGCTATGGCTCATTTCACAGCTCCTCCCAGAGATGGATAGTAGAGCTGATGTTCACTGGTTCAGAAAAATTAACAATTTTGTGAAGGCAGCTAATACAACACCTTGTATTAAAAATATTTTTTAATAACACACAATTTAAAAAATATTGAAATAGTTCTTTAAAAATTCAGCAACGTTTTGATTCACAAGAAATTCAACTTCTAAATTCCATTGTAATTAGAAAGATAAACTATAACATTAAATACATGGCCAAAAAAAAATGTTGAGATTTTTAGAAAATATTCTCTGTGAATATGAGCATAGAATTGCTGCATATGCTACACATTTTATTAGATCATATATTTATTTATTAACTGAAGATGCTGCTGAGAACATCCTAAGCACTAAACAAATAAAAAGGTGTTCAGTATTTGATTATTGACAGATCCATAAGTGAACAGAATGTGGGCCTTTTGTTCAGGAGATCATGCAGTTCAGTCCAAAGATACTCAGACCCGTCATGTTCTGATTACAGGGTATTATTTTGTAAATTGTATTTATCTTCTCTTGATCAAAACATTTAGTAGATATTTTATTGGCCTACACCAGTATTCCAAAACCTGAGTGAAAACCTATTTTTCTTAAATTTTCTATAGTTGAAATAATAACATTGAAAAAGGAAGGGATAGCATTTTTCAAAAAGCAATAAAACCTGTGGCTTTTATACAAATGTGGTTTCTCTTTGCTTATTTTTATACTTGTTCCAGTAGTCATAAGGTAGTTGTATTGGTGTTGGTGGTGGTTTCATTTATTCTTCATTCTGAGGCAGTGATAACATATTTAAACTTTTTTTTTTTAAATCCAGAAATGTCTTCTTTTAGTAACAAAAAAAAAAAAAAAAAAAAAAAAAAAAAAGTAACAAAAGAAAGGAAACATGGCAGTTGTTATTGTTTCTGTTGCATCCAACCTACTGGAAATAACCTGAAGGTCATTTAAGGACACAGACAGTTTCTCATGCATACACTCATCTTCAAAATGAGTAGCTGTGAGCAATATAGCACACTTCCATTTTCCATTAACAGTGGCACCGCCTACTGTTCAGTAGACCTATGAGTACTGATTGCAGCCTGTGAGCTCCATGGAAAACATTCAACAGACAATTTAGGCACACGCCTTGTGTCCCATACCATATGATGTCCCATACTATATATCAGGTTCAGTAATAAAGCTGGGGTAAAGAAGAAGAAAAGAGATGGCTTTTGGAGTGATGGTGTTTGTCTTTCCTAGAAACTCTTACATGTGATGAGCCCTGCTTTACTAGAACTGGCTGAACACTTGCCAGCCAATGGAAAGTAGAGAATGGATTCCTTGTTTTACTTTGCTTGCACATGCAGCTTTTGCTTTAACAAGTAAACTCTCTTTATCTCAACCCATGAGTTATCTCATTTTCACCTTTCTCACTCTTTCCCCCATCCTGCAGGGGAGGTGAGTGATTGAACAGCTCTGTTGTGCTTAGCTGCCAGCCAAGATTAAACTACATCTCCCAAAGTCAAAGAAGTAATAACAAGGCAACACATGTACCAGGCAAGGTGCTTCCCATTTCAGACTGAGCCCCTGTGGACATAGGAGACAGCACCCATTGGTGAATGTCAGTCCTGATCCCACATGCAAAGGCCCTCAGTTAGGGGTGAATAAATTAAGGGTGAAGCCCAGGAGTATTTGTCCTTCTTATCCCCATATTGCCTGCAGCAAGTTACCAAGGTGGTCCAGGAGAAAAAAATAAAAAAAAATATATATATATATATATATGTATATATATATATATATATATATATATATGCATATATGTATATGTATATATATATGGATTCCTTACTGCATTAAGTGGCTTTATACTCTGAATCCATAAATATTTTACATGGTACTTAATCTTAGGCCCACAGCAAAAACCTAAGTTCATGCAAAATTATCAACACACTCTTATTTGTGGCATTTCTTACTGGTCAGTTGAAGGATCACAGTTGTCACTGCATTAGATACTGCAAATGACTTTCTTAATGAACAACATCTCTCAGCCAAAGAACTGAGAATGAAAGGGACAAATTCAGCACTGAAATCTCTACTTGCAGATCTGGGGTTTATCATACCAACATCCTCTAATGAATATCAGCCTAAATGTTGAAATTTCCTTTTACTTAAGTAAATCTCATTCCCCCTTTTCCTGACATGCCATCTGCATTTGAGCAGACTTTCTCATTGGTTGTACCACGATGAAATAATGTTATTCCTATTAGCAGATCTTTACTTCCTTAATTTCTCCCTGAGGAAATTTATCTAGGCGTTAAGCCTGTTTGCATTTTCAATATATCTCTGTCCAGGCTTTTGATTACAGCAGACTTGGGAATTCTTGGCAAACAACTTTGAGAGATCGTTTGCAATTAGCTTTCATAATGTAGCTAATTCTAACAAGGACATCAAATTCACCTTTCTGGCCCCCAAGAGATTTTGAAGAAAAAACATTTGGCACTCTCCCACATGAAATCCTTGTCTCTAAATTGGAGAGATATGGATCTGACAGATGGACCACTAGGTGGGTAAGGAACTGGCTGGATGGTTGCACTCAAACACTTGTGGTCAATGTTCAGGTGGAGATCAGTAATGAGTTCCTCAGGGGTCAGTGTAAACCAGCACTGTTTAACGTCTTTGTTGGTGACATAGACAGTGAAATCAAGTGCATCCTCAACAAATTTGTCAATGCCACCAAGCTGTGTGGTGTTGTTGACACACTGGAGGGAAAGGATGCTATCCAGAGGGATCTGGACAAGCTTGAGAGGTGTGTGAATCTCATGAGGTTCAACAAGGCCAAGTGCAAGGTCGTGCAGCTGGGCCAGGGCAATCCTAAGCACAAATATAATCTTGGCAGAGAATGGATTTGAAAGCAGCCCTGAGGAGAAGGACCTGGGGGTGTTAGTTGATGAGAAGCTTGACATGAGCCAGTAATGTATCTTGCAGCCCAGAAAGCCAACTGTATCCTGGACCACATCAAAAGCAGCATGGCCAGCAGGGCCTGACCCTCTGCTCTGTTCTTGTGATACCCCACCTGGAGCCCTGCATTCAGCTCTGGGGCCCCCAGTACAAGAAGGACATAGACATATGTCCTCCTTGCAAGTTCAAAGGAGGGCCACAAAGATGATCAGAGGGCTGGAGCACCTCTCCTTATGGGGAGAGGCTGAGGAAGTTGAGGTTGTTCAGCCTGGAGAAGAGAAGGCCCTGGGGAGACCTTATAGTGGCCTTCCTGTACCTAAAGGAGCCTGCAGGAAAGCTGGGGAAGGATTTTCTATAGGGGTGTGTAGTGACAGGACAAGGGCATAATGGCTTTAAACTGAAAGAGAGTATATTTATATTAGATATATAAAGAAGAAATCCTTTACTCAGAGTGTGGTGAGGCTCTGGGCAGCACAGGCTGCCCAGAGCAGCTGTAGATGCCCCATCCCTGGAGGTGTTCAAGACCAGGCTGGATGGGGCTTTGGGCAACCTGGTCTGGTGGGAGGTATCCCTGCCCATGGCAGGAGGTTGGAACTGAGTCATGACTAAAGTCCCTTCCAACCCAAATTATTCTATGATTCTATGAAAAATTCTTGGAAAAAAAATCATAATAACTTTTAAAATACTTTCTCTAGTCTATGTCTCCCAGTGTGATCAGTTAGGCACCTCTCCCAGCTTACATTATTAGTATTATTATTGTTGTTGCTGTTGTTATTATTATTATTATCATCATTATTATTATCATTATTATTCACTTTTGTCCTATGAGTAATTTATGAAGAAATAATGGAACAAAAATTACAAAAAAAAAAGTTGAAAAAAAGTAGTTATGCAAAACTTAATAGGGTTTTCTGTTGTTTACCTTACCCTACTGGAGCAGCGAAAACGTCCCTTAGGATTATATCTACATTAAGAATCAATAAAAATAGGAGAAGAGCTGTAATGTGAAATAGGTGATGTCAAGGCTCAGATGTTAAACAGCTACGAGTATTTCAGTTCCTATATGTAGCTGGAAATGCATATTACTTCCATAGCAAATATGCATTTCCATTTACATAGGGGACCTGACATATGTATAGAAATATCCACATTTCAGCTCTATTTTTTACTCCTGTGGTAATAATCATATTGCATTGCATTCTTACATAAAACCCTCATACTTTGTGTCTGTCCATGGCATGAGTGTTATTAAATACTTATATTCTATTCTTTCTCACAGTACTTTAATACATTTCTATTTTGATTCAAGGAAAGCTAATATGAAATATATCTTGATTAGTGGAGTTTTAATTTGTAGATATATAGCATCTGCTTTGGCTACAAACTCTAGGATGTGAACCAAAGCCCAGTAAGTTAGAATGATCAGGAAATTCACTACAGAAGTATCCTTCTTATTTAAACTAGTATGTTAATAAGGATGTGTGTTCCATAAGAGTACTGAAGTTCACACTCTGATGAAATAGGAAAGGGAAAGAGCACTGATCTTGGCAAATTTTATACATAGCATCTAGGATATAGCAGCTTTATCTTACGTACTTTGTGGTCATAGCATACAGCCTAAGCTTGCGAATATTGAGGCAAATTAAGATGAAAAAGAGAACAAGCTCTTGATGGAAAATTATGTCCAAAAGAACAAGGACCTGCAATCATACCGTCAGTAATTTGATAACTTCACATTTACAAGTTTACCACTCTGGGCAGTGCTCTTTTCTCAGGAAGGCTAGAACTGGGATGGCAATGGTTCTTCACATCTGGACTGACTTCTCATCAGAAGAAGTCCTGTCCACACCACTGCATTCACAGTATTTTTTTTTTATTTTTTTTTTTCATCTTTGTGAGTGTGAGCAGGAGGAGGCATTTGAGTTCTTGGTATTTGAGTTCTTGGCAAATGTATACAAGTGCTCGAATGATCACAGAGTCATAAGAAGACATGGTGTTTTTTCAGGAAATAGAAAGGAATTGAGAAAGAAGAGAGGGAGAGGTAGTGAGGGGAAAGAATAGCAGATACATTTCTTAGGTTATAACCACAGATAAAATGTGGTGTCGTGAATTTTGAGACAGGGCAATCCTTAAGGTCCAGCCAACTCCAGGGATAATGAGGGTGTCTTGCAATTTAGGTAGATGTTCTGGCATAAATCTTATTTTTATCAATTATGACCCAGGATGCCAAAATGGTTACAAGAGACTATGTTGATTTCCTGGCTGCTGCCCTGTTTATTGATTATAGACCCCATGCTTATGAGAAGGAGAAGGTGCTATGGGGTTCTGTGTGAGGGTACTGAGTGCACTGAATCACCAGTGCTCTGGCCTTCAAGAAACTTTGTCACCACAGAAGTCATGTGCCAGACTAGACATAGATATGAATGGGCCCCAGGAGCTTTGACAAATCACGTTCTCTCAGCATGATACATGAAGACCTGCTGCCTTCTTGAATTATGAAGTCAGGTTCTCCCCCTGGAAAAGAAACATTGACATTTCAAACTCTGTAGTCTTTTCCAACCTTTCATTTGACACATTAAGTCCTAAGATAAGACTGACAAGCACTAAGTGCTTCTTTAAAACAGCAATGAATGTTTCTTCATTGGAGATATAAATCAAATCCATGGAAAATGCTAGAAAGATAGTTCTTCATTATCCTGTTCATCCAGGCATAAGTTTGTTTTGAGTGCTTCTCACAACCATACAAGAGATACGATAACTGATGCAAGGATTGCCTTGGTGTTTAAAAGAGTGAAACAACTGCAGTCTGTCAGAATAAACCCTGACAGTTTTCAGTATTTGTGTGAAGGAAGAATACAGTGCAAGTAAAAGTATTTGGACAGAGCAATCAGCAAACCCTTTGAACATACAGCATTTTTCCCTTGCTTTGCTTGGCCATTATTACCCTGATGTCAGCCAATCACTTTCCAAATATCTAGATAAACATTAAAAGAACAGTGAGCTCAAACAGAGTAAGAAAGGTACTGATGCTAAAAAAGCACCTAATAATCTATTCACATATCACATTGTAAAATGTTCAATGGAAAGACATACTTTACGCATGTTCGGTTATTTATCCATGCCTTTCAATTGCTTTATATTACTTATCTTCAATCAAACCAAAGAGATGTCTGAAAATCAAGCCAAAGAGATGTCTGAAGTCAGCAGTTCCAAATGGCCTTCCCCCCCCCCCCCCATCACGCTGTTTGAGTCAGCCAAGACCTTTATTTGGCTTTCAAAGTCCATGATATAAAACTTAAAGTACTAACATTGTTCTATTATATGTTTCTGCCTCTGTACACACTAAGGCTATATCTATATTAGCAAATAGTGCAGTCCAGTGGGAGCAGATTTGTGTGGTAGAACAGTTGGTGCTGAGCGCTGATGTTTTTGTCAAATGTATTTCAAAGGGTTTTACTGCTGACCACCCCTAGTCCAGTGCCACAGACCAAATGCTTGCTAGCAGCTGGAGCTCATTAGGTGAACCCCCTGGGATGCATTCTCCAGGTTAGTTTCAGCCAAAAGGAATCCAGTTAGAGTGTTTCAAGACAGCTTTGCAATGTGAACTAAAGCAGGATATGTGAGGTCTATCGTGTGATTGCTTTCAAAAGTGTATTTCTGATCCAAATTTCAATGCTAATGTAAAGACATCCATTGAATTTAGCTGATGCACTTATCTAGCAATGACTAGTATGAGAAATATACATTTCTGGGCCAATGTGTCACACAAAAAAGAAAGGTATCACGCCTTTCTACCACAAGCTGGCAAGCATTAAAATGATATGCTAAATGCTTGTTTTCTGAAAAATATTTTTTTTTTAATTTTTTTTTTTTACATATTGTAATCACTATCTGTAAAAGGATCCTCTAGGTCTTTTCTGTTTCCTAACTCCAAGTGAATCCTCATTTGCCTCTTAATTCAATTAACTGACCTTGAGCCTGCAGCTTTGTAAGTCAATGTTATCCCTTCAAGTTTTGTAAATCATATTACTTTGACCTAAAGTGCAGACTAGCTATCTTTGCGAGACTATTCTTACTGTCTTTTGTTGAACTCCCTTTCTGACAGTTCTCCTCAGCAGAAGGGCAAATTAGTACCAGACTTCTTTTCAAGAAGTAATATTGTCATTCACCATGACTTTAATTGCACTTTGAACTCTCCTTGTGAATTGTTTTATCTGATTTCTATTTCATTTGTCAGCTGATTGCTTTTTTCTTTTCTTTGCCTCTCTCCTCATTAATCGGACATGTTTCTCCTTCATATGGTTTTTCTGTCTCTGTGGTTTCCCAGATGTGCCTATCTGCTTTTACCTTCTTGGGTTCTGTCCTTCAATTTCATCTCCTTCTAAATTCTAGAAGAAAATCTGTGTTAGACCTGAGCTTACCAAGATTGCTTGGTAAGACTGCTACCAAGCTCTCCATAAATTATCTTCTGTGGTAGCTTATTTTCATACCAGAGTCTTCATCTAGTATCCGGGTCACAGACAAGTTCATCTGTGTCTCAGGTCTGTATAAGATAAAGCACCCGCTCTTTATCAAGACAACATAATTAATATTTTAAAATCTTCTTTTTGAAAATGTGATTTTATGAACTGATAGTGGCACTTCATACTTCAAATTTGCAATTATATTTGACTTTTAATCTGGTTAGAGGTCAAGTCCTTTCTACTTAGTTGCAAATAAGAAAAGTAGAAATTGTACCTGGACATATATGGGCATAGCAATTTTTTAATATTCAGGGTATATTTTTTCTCTGAAAAAACTGAAACCAGGAAGCACTTGGTATCATTCCCTTCTGACTCTCTTACATGCAGTGTTCATCACAGATTACAAAACCTCTTCCAGACAGCCTTAATCTTTGAAAGAAATTCTCAGAACAAGTCATCGTGATCTATAAAAAAAATTTTGTTAGCTCCTCTCTTGAAGACTATTTTAAACATTCTTTTTGGTTCATAAATACAAATCTAGTAACTCTATTTGGTTTGGGGAAACTGGAAGATATATTACAGTATTCAGGGCAATTGACAGAAACACAAGGGAAAAACTTCCAGCTGAAGTTAATTTAAGTTCATATTAAATTCTTCTTTTGTGTTTCAGCTACATGTATGTGTACACATGACAAAGTTTGATCACGAAGAGGCCTTATGACAAAATAGTTCTTCCTTCTTAAGTAAGTTAAATTCAATCTTGATGACTTTTTACTTTAAAATATAAAGGGATTGGATAACATTTGAACATCCCTGAAAATGAGTAAGGAAAGTGAGAAATTGGAACGTGATTGTCATAGTTTGTATTCAACTTTAAATAAAGGAATTGAGGTCTATTTTGCTTGGATGATTTACAATTTCTTAACTTGAATGCATTTCCTTGTTTCCACATTTTACCCTATGTTACGTAATATGGTTTATAAAACCAACACACTTTGTAGATTCATTGTATACGTTACACAATATGTTTAATTTTTAATATATGCAAGTTCTGGCTTTTAAAACTTATTTATATCACCACTTTCCTGGAGACGTTATGCTTCTGTGTCCATGATACATTGTGTATAAACATAATTGTGGATGTGATAATTCTTCCAAAATTCTAAACAAAGCAGAGAAATAAATAAGAATAAAAAATGTTTCATATACATATATGAATACAATGTGTAGATATGACAGAATTAAAAAGGAAGAGGATGTTTTTTTAGAAGTTAGTACATGTACCCAAATCAGAACCCAGAAAACAGCCTCTCTACTCCATTATCTCCCGTACTGAAGTACAGCAATTACAAATAGTGATACCATCAGATAAGTAATGAAATATCTCACAATTATCCAGTGAAAAACTCCCTTTAGATATGTAACAGTTGCAAATTATAGGCATTTTTTTCTAAAGAAATGACGTTGATAAATCCCTTACCAATGAATAACAAACAATAAACACTTTCTGAATTTTCTTGGGCAGCCTGCCACAGAAAAGTTAATAGCTTTTTTTCCTTTCCACATCAGTGGCAGCTAACTTTAGTTTCATAATTCTTAAAATGTCAGTGCTATGTGTGTTTATTTTGAACTTTTATTTGGGTTAGAACAAACTGTTAACATTGAAATTATGCAACGCAAAATGCATTTTGTACAGCATAGAATTTCAATATCTGCACTTCTTCAAGAAAGCCAGTGAAATGACTATAGTACAGGACTATGTAAAGCTCAGTAAGGACCATGAGGAAAGCTTCATCAGGAAGTCCTTAATGTAACAGGAAAAAGTCAGAACACAACTTCTGCAGCCCTGTGCAGTTTCTACTGCTCTGACTGTGTCCAGATTCAGACATCTTTTTATGATGGTAGACTCAGTGAAAGTTTAAAACAAAGTATGCTCTTCCCTTTTTTTTCTTTCCCTTTTTTTTTTTTTCCATATATAGTACATGCTTCAATTATTGTTTCTCTTGTACCATTGTGAGAAGCACTCAAAACAAACTTGTGCCTGGATGAACAGGATAATGAAGAACTATCTTTCTAGCATTTTCAATGGATTTGGTTTGTAATCAAGAAACATTTACTACCAGGAGTATGCCGAAACTGTGGAAGAAATTTCCCAGAAGGGGAATCTTCATCCATGTGGGTCTTTAAGATTTGACTGAAGAAGGCCATGAACAGCAGACCTACTTTGAAAGGGAGAGTTGAACAAAATGACCCTGAAAAATCCCTTACAACCTGCTTTATTATTCTCTGATTCTATGAATCAGAGCTCTTATTTTTATTTTTTTTTTTGAATGAAAATTGTTTTAATCCTACAACTGCTGCAATAAAACCCATAGTGTGACTAAGAATTAAAGTGAGGTTCAGCAAATATGGTATGAAAAAGTACTTAGCCCTGCTCATTCACCACTAGGCATAATTCTTTCCTGCTTTTTGAGGAAAAAAAAACACTGCCTGTTTTTAAAAGGCAGGTGCATATCATGAATAAGCTTTACCATGAGCAACGTCATTCCTGACCTATGCATAGGTAAGTCACTCAGCAAAACTGACCATGTTTTCTAACTTCTATTTATATACCTAGAACTACTTTAATAGAAAAAAGTGATGGCATCTTATTATGCAATGTTCCTCAGCACAGATAATATATAGACATGTGCTTTATAAAAAGGCCCACAATAACAAACCTTATTCACTATGCATAATTACGTTTTAGCTGCAGACTAGTTGTAAAATGCTTTTCCTTTCAGTTCTGTGCTAGTATGTTTTTGATGCTGACACAGACTAGTACAGAAGAAGAATGCAGAAATCTAAGACAGCTGCCTTTTTTGTTTGTTTGTTTGTTTGTGTATTTTGCATTGGGGGGTGTTATGATCAGGAGCCATGATGATCACAAATTCATAACATCCTGATGCATAATGTATCAGAAGCAATTTATCCTCTTTTGATAGTCCAGGCAGGTAGTGATGACATTGAAGAGAGAAGCCTGAAGGCTATCAAACAAGACTTTAGGGGGCTGGGACGGTTAGTGGATGGAGCGGGAGTGCAAGTGGTGCTTTCGTCCATCCCTACGGTGGCAGGGAGGGGTATAGAGAGGACACAGAAAGCCCACCTGTTAAACATGTGGCTCAGGGGCTGGTGCCAACATAGAAATCTTGTTTTTTTTGACCATGGGGCACTTTACTCGGCACCCGGCCTGATGGCCGCAGACGAGTCCCTATCTTTTAGGGGAAAAAGGATCCTGGGCCAGGAGCTGGCAGGGCTCATTGAGAGGGCTTTAAACTAGGTAAGAAGGGGGATGGGGCTGAAGCAAGGATTGTTGGAGCTGTGCCAGGGGGAACAATAGCAAGGCCGGGGGATAAGGCAATGGCACAGCTGAAGTGCATCTACACCAATGCACGCAGCATGGGTAACTAACAGGAGGAGCTGGCAGACATCGTGCAGCAGCCAGGCTATGACTTGGTTGCCAACATGGAGACGTGGTGGGACCAGTCTCATGACTGGAGTGCTGCAGTGACTGGCTATAAGCTTTTCAGAAGGGACAGGCAGCACAGAAGGGGTGGTGGTGTGGCTCTCTATATTAGAGAGTCTTTCGATGTTGTAGAACTCAAGGCTGGGAATGACAAGGTCGAGTCCCTTTGGGTTAGGATCGGCAGGGACAACAAGGCTAGCGTCCTGGTCGGGGTGTGTTATAGACTGCCAAACCAGGATGAGGAGACGGATGAGGAGTTCTACAGGCAGCTGACAGAAGTTGCGAAATCTTCAGCGCTTGTTCTCGTGGGGGACTTCAACTTCCCTGACATATCCTGGAAGCACAACACAGCCCAGAGAAAGCAGTCTAGGAGGTTTCTGGAGAGCGTGGAAGATAGCTTCCTGACACAGCTGGTTAGTGAACCTACCAGGGGTGGCGCCCCGCTAGACCTTCTCTTCACAAACAGAGAAGGACTGTTGGAGGATGTGATTGTCGGGACCTGTCTTGGGCAGAGTGACCACGAGATGGTGGAGTTCACTATTCTTGCCGAGGCCAGGGAGGGGATCAGTAAAACTGCTGTATTGGACTTCCAGAGGGCTGACTTTGAACTGCTCAGGACACTGGTTGGTAGAGTCCCTTGGGAGGCGGTTCTGAAGGGCAGAGGAGTCCAGGAAGGCTGGGCGCTCTTCAAGAGGGAAATCTTAATGGCGTAGGAACGGTCTGTCCCCAAGTGCCTGAAGGCAAGTTGGCGGGGAAGAAGACCAGCCTGGCTCAACAGAGAATTGTGGCTTGAGCTTAGGAGAAAAAAGAGGGTTTATAATCTTTGGAAAAGTGGGCAGGCCACTAGGGAGGACTATAAGGATGTTGCGAGGCTGTGCAGGGACAACATTAGAAAGGCCAAAGCTCATCTGGAGCTCAATCTGGCTACTGCCATTAAAGATAACAAAAAATGTTTTTATAAATACATCAACACAAAAAGGAGGACTAAGGAGAATCTCCATCCTTTACTGAACGCGGGGGGAAACTTAGTTACAAGAGATGAGGAAAAGGCAGAGGTGCTTAATGCCTTCCTCACCTCAGTCTTTAGCGGCAATACTGGTTGTTCTCTGGATACCCAGTAGCCCGAGCTGGTGGAAGGGGATGGGGAGCAGGATGTGGCCCTCACTATCCACAAAGAACTGGTTGGTGACCTGGTATGGCACTTGGATGTGCACAAGTCGATGGGGCCAGATGGAATCCACCCAAGGGTACTGAGAGAACTGGCAGAGGAGCTGGCCAAGCCGCTTACCATCATTTATCAGCAGTCCTAGCTATCGGGGGAGGTCCCAGTTGACTGGTGGCTAGCAAACGTGATGCCCATCTACAAGAAGGGCTGGAGGGCAGACCCGGGAAACTACAGGCCTGTCAGTTTGACCTCAGTACCAAGGAAGCTCATGGAGCAGATCCTCTTGAGAGTCATCACGCAGCACTTGCAGGGCAAGCAGGCGATCAGGCCCAGTCAGGGTTATGGAAGGCAGGTCCTGCTTGATGAACCTGATCTCCTTCTATGACAAAGTGACGCGCTGGGTGGACGAGGGAAAGGCTGTGGATGTGGTCTACCTTGACTTCAGCAAGGCTTTTGACACCGTCTCCCACAGCATTCTCCTCAAGAAACTGGCTGCCCTAGGCTTGGACTGGTGCACGCTTCGTTGGGTTAGAAACTGGCTGGATGGCCGGGCCCAAAGAGTCATGGTAAATGGAGTCAAGTCCAGTTGGAGGCCAGTCACTAGTGGCGTTCCCCAGGGCTCGGTGCTGGGGCTGGTCCTCTTTAATATCTTCATCGATGATCTGGACGAGGGGATTGAGTGCACCCTCAGTAAGTTCACAGATGACACCAAGTTAGGTGCGTGTGTCGATCTGCTCGAGTGTAGGAAGGCTCTGCAGGAGGATCTGGATAGGCTGCACCGATGGGCTGAGGTCAACTGCATGAAGTTCAACAAGGCCAAGTGCCGGGTCCTGCACCTGGGGCGCAATAACCCCAAGGAGAGCTACAGGCTGGGAGATGAGTGGTTGGAGAGCTGCCTGGCAGAGAAGGACCTGGGAGTGATGGTGGACAGTCGGCTGAATATGAGCCAGCAGTGTGCTCAGGTGGCCAAGAAGGCCAACGGCATCCTGGCTTGTTTCAGAAACAGTGTGACCAGCAGGGCTAGGGAGGTGATCGTCCCCCTGTACTCGTCTCTGGTGAGGCCACACCTCAAGTACTGTGTTCAGTTTTGGGCCCCTCGCTACAAGAAGGACATCGAGGTGCTTGAGCGGGTCCAGAGAAGGGTGACGAAGCTGGTGAGGGGCCTGGAGAACAAGTCCTACGAGGAGCGGCTGAGGGAGCTGGGCTTGTTCAGCCTGGAGAAAAGGAGGCTCAGGGGCGACCTTTTTGCTCTCTACAGATACATTAAAGGAGGCTGTAGCGAGGTGGGGGTTGGTCTGTTCTCCCACGTGCCTGGTGACAGGACAAGGGGGAATGGGCTTAAGTTGCGCCAGGGGAGTTTTAGGTTGGATGTTAGGAAGAACTTCTTTACTGAAAGGGTTGTTAGACATTGGAACAGGCTGCCCAGGGAAGTGGTGGAGTCACCATCCCTGGAAGTCTTTAAAAGACATTTAGATGTAGAGCTTAGGGATATGGTTTAGTGGGGACTGTTAGTGTTAGGTCAGAGGTTGGACTCGATGATCTTGAGGTCTCTTCCAACCTAGAAATTCTGTGAATCTGTGAAAAATGTACCCTTAATCTGTCTGGACAGATACTTTGCAGTGTTTTCAAGTGCACTTTTTTCTCAGACAGCATTATATCCCAGCTTCAGGCTGAAAATCTGGAAAAGTATATAGCTACTGTGGAATATTCATGAAGACTTCCGGAAGAAATGTACCTTAGTTTTACTTTGTTAGCTTGTCAAACTAGTTAAAATAATAAATAATAATAATAATAATAATGACAACAATAAATCTGTGATTGAATATCTTCAATCTTTTTAATCCTTATTGTGATTGCAAATTAATCTCCACAAACACAAAAGAGCACAGAGGAATGATGGTAGTTACCTAAACAGAGAAAGGGACATCTTGGCCCTTCTGGGTGCTATTATAAGAGAGGGACCAGACTCATGGACTTTTTGTAAGACCCATTATCATGAGTGAACAGGAGAGGCTCTCTGGATCACCTTACAGAGTGAGGGCATCAGTGCCTTATGGGATGACCAGGAAGAGCAGTTTGGGTTTACACAAGACTTGTTATGGGATTTTTAGGGTAAGAAGTAAAAGAAGGAAAATGAGGGATAATGGAAGAAGGAAGGAACAAGTGCTAGAAATAGAGGAATAAGGAAGTAAAAGATCACATGTAGTTTGCTGGTCTAGCCGTTTCAGGCAGCTGATCACCACAATCTTCCTATTAAAATCTACTTCTAGATAATTTTTTGGAGTGAAAGGATGCTGTTTTGTATGAATATATGAGTATGGATGTTTAAGTTTGCTTCCGCCTTTGTTTGTCTGACTGTGTATATATATGTGTACTGCGTATATGTGTGCATATACGCCTACAGGGAACACATGCTCAGCCTTGTTACTGACTGGACCTGTGCACATGCAGCTGCAGCAACCTCAATAGGCTACTGGATTTGGCAGTTACTGGAATGATGTTCTTTTCGGAGTTTAAATGTTTGTTGGTTGTTGTTTTTTGTTGTTGTTGTTGTTGTTTTGTTTGTTTGTTTGTTTGTTTGTTTTGCTTCTTCATCTCATGTTTCCTAACCAAGTTACTCATCTGTAACTAGAGTTATAGGAAAACTCACCTGTACTGGTGAAAGTTGTCCTTACTTATATACCTAGATTTCATTTATGACCTGGAGTCTGGTATTCTGACCAATATGCACACACCATTGGCATAGCATTTTCCACCAATATGGCTGTGCAAGATCACATCCTCTATGCTCTGAAAAATTGGAAACATGCTGTAAGCACTGCTAATGATTTGTAAGTATACCTGATAAAAACTGTTAGTATCTGCTATGGGGTAATTACCTCACATGCTATTTCATGGTGTTTCAGTTAATTACAATAATAGTAGACTTCTGATTGTGTTAAAGCAAAGAAGATAAAGGAGGTGGGTAAAGGAAGGTTTAGAAGAGGAGATGAACAATCAGCAAACTTTATACTTGTCATGGAGAAGATGAGCAGGAAATTGGAGACTACACTGCATGACAACACATAAAGTATGTTTTTGATGATTTTTGACAAATTCCAGATTAATGACATCAATTTTGAATTCAGGAAAGTGTCAATTCCCATTTTCTGTTACATTGCCAGGATAGATACACTACTGTTAATTTTTACTTAGTAAATGATGAAAAACTCTGGGGACTCTATGTTTTTATTGTTATTGCTTAGCTAGTCATTTGACAATGCGTAGAGTGTCAGTTCTATTGAGATTAGAAATTTTGTTGGCCAAAGACTAATGGAAAGCCTGTAATGTGAAAGCAGAAAAAACTCCCCAGGCTTGTATAATGACCTAAGGAGAAGAATATCTGAAACACTCTACAGAACAACATGTTGACAATGTAGAAAGATAGCTAGGTTTTGAAATTCAAGATTAACAGAAAAAGATCTCAGTTTGAGACTTGAACAGTTTAAAGTATATCCAGGTGTTACAGCATGTGCCCAGGATCTGTCTTGTTTATAACATATAGCATGAATTACAGAATGCAGGAAGCAGTTTATGTTCTTATTTATAAATAATAAATATATTTATTTATTCCTATTTTGGTTGTTGAGGTTACGAGAAGCTAAGTCCAGTGGAACTGGGCTTTGCTTCCTGCTTGTGCTCAAACAGGAACATTTCTGAACCTGAACAAGCCCAGGTTCAGACCCAATGGCTAGTGCTTCCCAGAGACCTTCAATGAAAATGTCTTTCATACAAAAAATGGGTCTGTGCACAAAACCAATTTTAGGAGCTCTGGCTATAAGTAAATAAATTGCAATGCCTAAAATATACATTTACATCTTGACAGCCAGAGTCCTTCTATGTGGACATCAGAATATTGATTTAAATGCCCACCTGCTGATATT
The DNA here is from genome assembly GCF_963932015.1 of Anas acuta. Taxonomy (NCBI): domain Eukaryota; kingdom Metazoa; phylum Chordata; class Aves; order Anseriformes; family Anatidae; genus Anas; species Anas acuta. The sequence goes on along the minus strand of NC_088979.1, from coordinate 165,643,024 downwards.
TAAGTTTGAAAACTCTAGCACAGCCTGAATAATCCACATCAGCAGGAGATACACAAACAATAAAAATCACAAGGGTTGCTTGATTCACAGCTTTCTGTTTATTTGTATATACATTCTGATGCTTTTGTCTCTAAACAACACAATTAATAAAGTTGATTGATTGAACGTATCTTCTATGAATATTAAAGTAGGTTTGAAACCCATATTGTACCTTGGTGGTATTTAAATTTGTGATGCTTTCTAGGTATCAGAGAGTTACAGAGGTTGATTATACAGCATTTCAAATATATGTTTGATGATAACCAAGAGTTTCAACATTTGCTTATTTTTTCTTTGGGTTTGAATATGTGAAAATATTATGTGCTGCCTATAATACTTTTTGTAATCGTGGCCTTAAAGATTATTCCTGGCCGGACAATTTAGTACAGGAGGCAAACACATTGGAAGAAATAGAGCTTGATTCAATGCTCATTAAAGCCAAGGGAAAGACTCCCAGCAACTCCTGGAAGCTGTGGGTAAGCTGCTGGTAGATTCCGGTTTCTACAGTTATGACTCAAACCGTTTATGATCTTTTCTTTTTATCTTTTTTTTTTTTCTTTTTATCAGTGAAGCCACTGTCATCATGGCCACTGAATCAGAGCAAGAATGCTCTGTCTATGTTTGTCATGCATGAAAGGCTCTTCTAACATCTGAAGCATTTGGATATTTCACACAGTGTAGCTCCCACAGTCACAGGCAGAGCAGTGAGTGAACTTCTGGGATATAAAGAGATGTAGCACCAGAGTCAAGCAGTGAGACACATCCAAATCCTTACTGAAAGTAGTTTAGTTATCTACATCAATAGTTCTTCCAGACAGGGGATACAAGGCTTTTTTCATTGAACACTCTGACCCCACTTCACCTTTCCCATCTATTCTCTGCACCTCATGGTGTGAATGACCTATCTGTGATGGTGTCTTACCTCTCTCCCCCCTCAAATTCTCACCTCCAGTCTGGCCATTGCCTTGCTCAAACACTGGCTGTTGCACCCCGGGCCTTGCTCAAGCAGATACTAGCTTAGACTGTGTGCTGGAGAAACTGACAGACATCTTGCTCAGCAGATGAGAGTCAATGGAGCATGCACACTCACACACGCACACAAAAAAAATGTATCACTATTAGTCCATCATCTTACCCCATAAATAGTGAGCAGGCCAAGAGGCCTTTGGGCCCTTCTGCACAACAGCTGGCTGCATGACATGACCTCCCCTTAAGGACACCTCTCAAGGTCATGCCTGCTGCAGAGATCCCTCACTCCTTGCCAGAGATTCCTTGCCAAAACAGATCCTCTGTAAGTGATTAATAGCTTGCTAAGCTTTGTAAACTTTGTTAAAATAATATCTTTGATTGATTGTACACATCCTCAAACCTTTAGACATAAGCTGTTGACCAACTTTGGGACTAGGAGTGGATTCAACTGCACCTAGGCTCCTTCGCTTTTTGGTTTAAGGAGTTTAGACTGCAAGGAGGTCTACCCTGAACATCATTACTTAACAGGAGGGTGTTCCCAAAACGGTTGAGTTTCCCCAGTTCATTAAATAATCAAGTGTACCTTTCCATCTCAAATTTGTTCAGTCACTGTCTTATTTACAAGTGAGCTTTCTTACAGCACTACAATATATCAGTAATTATATTGCCACTTCTCTCCTATAAGTGAAGTATATAATGTCATCCATGACAATATCCAAAACAGAAATGCACAAGGCATACTTAGCTCTGAAGAATTCAGCCTTCCCCATTATTCCCCATCTACACTATGGGTCACAGCATCATTATTTTTAGTTTGGGCCTTGTTCACCTTAAGCAGAGGAAGCTGAAATATTTTACAATAGTTGCATAATCAATACACCTTAGCAGAAATATCAGAACAACTACTCACAGTTGTGCCCATCTGGGTAAACAGAGGGTTTCTTTAGTGGGCCAGTGTAGCCATGGTATAATAAGCCCACATGCCTGTGATTATTTTTTGGTTTGTATTGATGTATTTACAATCTGTCATTCTTTTAAGTGCTGCTATTTACTCAGAACTGTTACTCTGGAAGAAACGTGCATAAATTTATTCATTTATTTTATATCTCCCTTTTTCATGAGCAAATGCAATATAAATCTAGGAGTTTAATCTTGAAATTGCTACTAAAAGTACAACAGATTGCCCAAAAAAGTCGGGGCACCTGCAACCTGTATTGTGTTGAAATAAGTAAATGTAATGGCAGTGTATAAGCAGTTAAAATGAAGATATTTTCCCTGATCTCTTACAACATTAGAAATCTAACCATCCATGGCCTCTTCAAAGGCAAGAGACCTCTTCCATCTTTGATTTTGCTTCAAGCAGCCAGAAGTTGTTCTCTGAGCAATCATCCTGCCATTTGTACTAACTGCCTCTTCCTAGGGTGATTCATCATTCATAAATGGTACTCTGCCCCATCTATCAGTTAGCACAGCTTCCCTTTACTAGGAGTTCTCCCAAAGACAAAGGTAAAATTCAAAGTAAGGAATTCTGAGCAGAAATATGATACACGCATGCTAACAGTCATTACAGGCAGAGACTGATCTGGAACTTAATGTTAGCAAAACAGAGCAACCACTAAAGTTTTTAAGTGCCCTTCAAATGAAAACAGTCTTCAGATATTCCCATTGTTCCTATAATATCAAAAAATAGACTGCACAATTTAAGCTATTTTATTTAGGTGTTCCAGCCCCATGGTGTGAAGGGAACTGTTTCAAAGTGTATTAGCATAGGTTCCAAATATTTTTGAGACTAAAGCCTGTGGAAAACAGTAAGTCCTTCAGAGAAACTTAAATGTCTTTCCTGAAGAGTCAAGTCCCATAACTTACGTACTCATAAATATGAATACATTAAATCTTATTAATAGTTTTAAACAATATTCATCATCCCACTAGAGCATAAGATTTTATTATCACTTCCTAAGCCCTTCAGAGCTGTTATACACAGTATTGAGAAGTCACAATGAAACAAAAGAGATTTGAATATTTTGGGGAAAACAACAATAACGGAAAATCCTTGTTCCTTTTAATCAGGTTCTTCAAGGATATAGCCGACACTTGAATGTCTGTAAGAGAGAAGCTTGCCCAGAGACAAGCAAGCAGGCTGGAACACCAGTGTCCTGCCTGTTCCTTGTAAATACAAAGGGACCTCAGATGTAAGGATTTTCACCACAGATATTTAAAGCCATTTTTTACTCATTTTGTGAATAGCTTTTGTTGAATTCATCAGGAATAACAGATCGGAAGTATGATCAATCTTTAGGTTGGTGACCCAGAGTCTAGAAAAAATACTTGTGAAAGTGTAAAGAGAGGGGCTCCTTTCATTGTTGTGACTTCCATATGAGGAAGACCAACCTCTCTTACCAAGAATTCTTGCAAGTGAGGTCAGAGAAATGCATATTTTTTTTGTACAACACCTGGACTCTTCATTTTCATTAAAAAAAAATTAAGTGCTTCAAATTGCAAATGCAATCTACCCCTCATCTGTGTACAAGCATCTCTCACTCACTGGCTTATCTTTGTTGCCATACCATGCTTTGCTGACAATCTTCCAGCTCTAGCTTTGACAACTAGAATAATTCAGAGAACTGTGCATCCAAGAGTGTGTATTTTTTTTCCTATGTGGTAAACCACTTTTCAGTCTTATCTAAGTCTTTATTTAAAAGCATCTGAAAGTTACTCTTCTATCCTCACAAACATTCATTGTCCAAACAATGAAATGACAAGACAGAGGCAAAGGTAAATCTGACTTCTGAGCTGTCTACATTCTGAAATTTTTAAAGATATTGAGAGAAAAGATGGAATCATTTCACAGACACCACAGTTCACTCATGTAGAAAGACCCCTTAAGCACCCAAGCATTCCCATTGTCTTAGATGGAAAGACTGTTCAGTTTAGTAAGGATTACAGATGTCACAAGGAGATACAAGACAAGACACATTATTTTTGTGCTGCCTGGAGCTGTTCTGGCTGGTAATCAGTACAGAAAGCCAGCCGAATGGAAAAGACCAACTCTAAAACAAGAATTGGTTTATGGCTTGCACTGTGTTCTCACTTTAGCTCCAGCAATAAAAGAATTATATTGCCTTGGTGCTCATTAATTATTTATTACCAGATATCTGCACCTCTGAACTATTTCTGCTGCAGGAGCCACTGTGAATTTATTGTAATTCATCAGACACAGATGTTTTTAAATTCCCTGTAAAGCCGTAAACAGGGTTGCCAGGTGTCCAGCTAAGTTAGAGAAGCCTTGATTTATTGGAACAGATTTTACTGTTTAAAAGGCGTAATATACAAACTCTGGGTAAGATTGGGAAACACAACCTGAAATATTAAACAATAGAAAATAAGAGAAAAATAAAGAGTCAGAAGTTTGTTTGATGACCAACCATGTGGTTAGTGAAATAAAGACAGATGGAAACATATAAGCACCAACTTTTTTATAGCAATTCCGCTATTTCAGATTCTCACTAGAGCTTCCCCTACTTAACTTGCTTTGCAATTTGCAGTCATGCTTGCATCCCAAGCATCCAAACAGCTTTCAGTACCCTTCATGCAGAACCGGTTCTGCAAAATGCCATGTGTTTCATTTTTTTCCTTTCCATCATTTGTTTTTTGTAGCACTTGATTCTCCAGAATACTCAACCTACAACAGTCACTAGGGTCTAGCATTACAGAAGAGAAAGACGCTACATGAACATCTCTACTGGTGTAGGATTTCGTCATTCTTGTGCTTGCTCAAGCTTTCTCTTAAAGTCTATTTTTATTTCTAGGTCATGGTATCAATGCTATTAAAGCTTGTTATTCAAGCTTAAAATGTTCAAACTTGCTAGAAATCCAGGTTCAGGTCAGAGGTCTAACCTGAGACCAGCTGATGTAAATGAAAATAAGTCTACTGAGCCTTGAATTCTGTCTTGCATGTACGAGTGCTTCAAGTGTCACCTGAAAAACTTTGTTGTATGATGGGCTTTGGTGGGAAAACTGATCCTATCGTTCTTTTTCTGAGAACCATTTTTTTTTCTCTTCTGTTGAGACTAAAAGTATAATTTCAACCAAATAATAAATTTGTAGGATGAGTGGCTCTTTTTTTTTTTCCTTCTGGGTGCAAAAAAATAATAAAAAAAAAAAAAGGATCAGTCTTTTCCATCTTTTCCATTTGATTTGTCTGTATGAATGACATAACAAAATGCAGACACCATAGCAGCAAAGGTGTGGATTGTCCTGAGAAGCATACACTTACCCAGACAGAGACCTAGGTGTTGACAGACCCAACAGTTTATTCAGCACAAACACAGGTGAATGTGCACAGCACATCATTATACTTTGCAGATATATTAAACACGAAATAACAAACTTGTGTCCTGCATGTACAGAGGAGAACTCCAGAAAAATAAACCCAAAAGGAAAAAAAAATGTATTTACTGTACCAAGTAATCAGTGAAATATTTTCCTTTTCCTTGTTTCCTGTCCTTTCTTTGATGAAGTATGCTGACAGGCTGGAAGAGTCAAGGTACTATTCACCTTACTGATAGTGTGTTCACTACAGTCCTTATTCATCCATTACAACTGTTAGGTTCAGTGTATTTCATTATTTCAGCTCAGAACGGACACCATAATTGAGGAAAGCAATAAAAAGATCAAATAAACAAAATAAAATAAGTAAATAAAAAGAATTGTCAAAAAATCCGCAAAAAGGGATGAAATTCAGACTTCAAAGTAAGAAATGAAAAATTAGACATGAGTTTTGATCCAAAGCTTAGTGGAATATATATGTTCAACAACAAATTTAACCAATCTGAAACAAGTTAGATATCCCTGAGTCAGAAATAGCCTGATATGGGAAGGGTGCTCCAAAGATTTATCATATTGTCTTGCCTTAGCCTTATATTCCTCACCTTGCATCTGCCCTTGAAGGCTTGTCAGTCTTAACTCCATGAAGTTTTTTCTACATTCTCCCAATGTTCTGCTTATGTGTGCATGATAAAAAAATTACGAGATGAGTATCTGTAACTTCTTGTAACATTATTCATGGGAGTTATATTATCAAATAATTTCTTGATCAGTAGGTTAAAAGAAAAAATTAAAGTTTGAAATACCATCCAAAAACATAAAGCATTCATTAGCAACTTATTCATTACATAGCCAGTTTTATGTCAAGTATCTGCATTTAGGTGCCACAAATCATTCACACTCCAATAGTCTTACTTCATTTTAATCAGTCTACTTTAATCAGTAAAATTCTCACTTATTAATTTCAGATGCTATTCTGAGCCAAACAAGTTTCGATTTCATCTACCTTTGAGATAATTAATCCACCTAGTTAAGTTTACCCAGGCACCTAGAGCTATGCTTTCAATGTGTGCAACTCAAAGACTGCATAATGTCTGAGCGTACAGGAGGACTTTTCATAAAGATTGACTTCTAAGACTGCCCTATTCATAATGAAATTTAGCCCTCAACAGACTAAGCATCCTTTATGCAATCCACATTTGCTAAACCTAGACAATGACTCTATAGCATTTCTTAAATTACACCGAAGACTTTAAAGATGTCAAAGCACAACACTGCCTGCACCTTCAGGACTTTCTCCATGCCAGGTTAATGTATGGGAATTATTTTATGTCAGATACTGTTTAAACAGGAGGGAGTTAAATAACCAGATTTTGAAATGCAAGATGTAAATAACCTGTTGAGATGAGGGACTAAATTCAGAAGAATTTTTCCATTGGTTGGGATAAGGAACAATATTTTGGATTTCTGGTAAGTAAGCCTTAGGAAGATCCAAAGATGATTAATGTGAAAAATTACACCAAATACAAGGATATATTCCATGAATTCTTTAAAGTCATTTGAATCAATCTGAATGTAAAGATTTTTTCATCAGCAAATAGGGTATTTAAAATAATCTAAGATCAAAGTTACAAAAATTGGACAGAAATATTAGAGCTTTATATGTTATTAAAGTAGGCTTCATAAAAATAAATTATGCCTCAGACTTGTCACATTAGATATAAAGCTTTATCTAAAAGGACCTATTTAGAAAGCTGGATTTAACTATTTTAGATGGCTTATTTTGTGCTATTAGCTGTAATATTGTAGTTCAGTAGAGTATTTTATAGTTATTGGAACACATAATAGAAACAGCAAGATAAATATTTCTTTCTATCATTGTATTTCTATAAAATTATAAAGGTCTAGTCTAGCTGATCAAGCAAAGAATGGAAAAAGTATGAGCTGGATATAAACGTAAATGCATTCAAGATTAATCTTGAGGACATAAAGTACCATCCCAAAATATTTTTGACTGAATCTCAAATTCTGAACATTAGTTTTTATATCCCTTCCAAAAATATGTAGGCTTTATTTTTGAATTGCCACAGATATACAATTGAATGTCCTGAAATAAAATGTATAGTGCTGTGCTTCTGCCAAATTTCTGTGTTCTCTTCTGTGTTAAACATTGATGAAAACTTATTACAATAAAGCCATATTTCTACAGTTTCCTTCCAAATCCAATTTCACAGGCACCATTGCTGTCCAAGGCTTGTTGTGAAGGTACTACTAACAGCATGCAAAGTACACAGCATTCAGCTATCCAGAATATTCGGTTTAGCCTCTCCAAATGTTTGTCTCATTTTTTATGTTATTCAGTTAGCTGTACTAAATTTGGGGGCTTATTGAAATATTTGAATCACAGAATCATAGAATGGTTTGAGTTGGAAGGGACCTTAAAGACAACCTAGATCCAACTCCGCTGCTATGGACCTTCACCAGACCAGGTTGCTCAAAGCCCTAGTACCATGCACCTTTCACCAGACCAGGTTGTTCAAAGCCCCATCCAACCTGGCATTGAACACTTCCAGGGGTGGGGCATCCACAGTTTCTCTGGGCAACCTGTTTCAGTGCCTTACCACCCTTGCTCATAGTAAAGAAGCTATTACTTATACCCAATCTAAATCTACCCTCTTTTAGTTTAAAGCCATTACAACTTCCTATCACTACACTCCCTGAAAACATGTCCCTCCCCAGCTTTCTTATAAGCTCCTTTTAGGGACTACAAAGCATAGTGCTTTTTTTCTAAGCTTGCTGTTGGAAAAACATACCTATACTTGATAGACCAATAGTCTAAATTCCAGAGATTTCCATAATAGTCTTTTCATTGAATCTGGGGGAGCTGGGTCATCACTTATATGCTTGGATCATTTGAAATGTTTTATCTACAGAGCACTGGATTTAGATCCACTCACTGCTGTGATCAGAGTATCATACCCTGGTCCTAAACTAAGTCCCTTATGCTTAGCACAGAAATGTCCCTAATGTCATTTCAAGCCCTTCAAACTTTTACACTTTCACAGAAAGAAAACTAAGGTGATTATTCACAAATATATAAAAATTCTTGGCCAGATTCTTTTTAATCACTTTGCAGATCAAGAACAAGCCCACTGACTCAATAAAGTCACACTAGCCTAAGGAGGAGGATTTCTGTCAATATCTCATTATTTTTTTATTATATTAGAATGTCCTGTTCTTTAATTTAAAAGGTAGTCTATTTTATTATAGGAAGTGTAATGGAAACTGTAGTGTTATCCTTTGAGGAGTTGTAAGTCAAGAAATCATAAGTTATCCATATAAGTGTTCATCATTCATCAAACACTAATAGAGTCTTTGATGTTTGAAATAAATATGAAAATACTGAATATTACCTTCTTTAATTCTGAGTATTTCATCTTTTTCAGTGATGCTTCAGAAGCCATGAAGTTTCCATTGAATATGAGAACTGTTATTGGAGCTGAAATAAAAGTATCCGTGCAATAATTCACTGCATAAATTCACTGCATAAATTCACTGGATAAATATCAGTGAATCTAAACTGGCAGTGAGCATACCACCTATTTAAGAATGGACGTACATCCAGGTGTCAAAGATGGAAAAATATAGGAACTAGTCTATAGTAACCTATCCTCTCTTTAAAAATGGACTTTGATTAATAAAGAGGAAACTCACAAGCTGGCTTAACAGGAAACCTGACTTCTGTGACTTCTTAAGTTCTTTTCTGTACTGCCATCAGGAGTCTGTGACATTGATTTAGAAATGTTATCAAAGCACTGACCCATCTTCAACAGATCCCACTGTTCTCTCATTTTCTCTGGGCTATTTTAAGCTTCAGCTGGCATTGTTCCTTCTGCCTTTCATCTGCTTATCAGTCACGTTCAGGCATCAGTCAGAATTTCCCACATCAGCTTTCTACATGAGTATCACTTATGCTTTGCCTTCATGCTGTCATGTCAGGATTTCTCAAAGGCTGATTCTGTTTTCCAGCACTGGAGTACAGTGTCTATTAATGCAGCTTAAGCACAGAAATAATGCACCTCTAAGGTGCTAGGAAGAATCATATATTTTAAAGTTGGATTATGACTTTTACTGTTGTTGAGAGACACTCATTTCTTAGGCTGTGAATTTAAGACTGCAGTGCATCATTTGTCTGTTAGTGTGGTCACAGTTTGAGAAGGGCATAGGGAGGACTGAGAAGAAGAACTGCAGGTCAGTTGTGATATAATTAATTACAATTATGTAACTTGGAGTTCAGGCTAGTGATCATTCAATTACACTTGCAGGAGATGGAGCACAAATTGATTTTGTCCCAAACAGTTAAGCAGAAAGGTCATTGTGTCTTTCTGTTATGAAAAGAAACTGCTGAGAAACTGCCTCTGAGAGAAATCAGCAAAACCAAGCTTAAAGGTGTTTTTAAAACTGATAAAGATCAGTCATTTAAACTTTTTAAAGCAAAAAACATGATGTGTAGAGTTTGTGTTGTGAAAATCAAAGGGCAGCCAAGTCTTCCAGTCTTTCAGTCAGATGCTTTAGCCCGAAATATGATAAACTAAGGAATTTTTGAGGCATAATGTGTTAAATCTGACACTGAGTATTCACCAAAAAATGGCTTGCTATTCTACACAGTAAATTATTCACTAAGCTCTGAAAATTATTCTTCTGTCATTTGAAGCATCTTCCAGGAGACCTTATGCTCCATTACCTATTACTGCAATCAACTGAACTTGGGAAAAAAAAATCAGAATAATGTAAAAATAGCTAGCTAAATTTTCAACTATAGGAACTGTAGAACAATGGAATGGAAAAAATAAATTCCCACAAGGAGGAGAGAGATACTTGCTGATGATCAGCCACTGAATTATATTGTTACCAATGGAAATAAACAGTGTGGTCTTTGGATAAGGAAGCATGAGTTCTCTGCTTTGAATCTAGATCTCCTGATCACATCCAATGGGTTTTGTTTAGCTGGTTAATTTGTGTAGTTTTGTTCTTGAGCAGTATGTTTATTTCCAGATAATTGGTGTCAGGTTCATGGGAGTTTGCAAAACCTGAAACTTTCTTAGCTCCAGCAAGATATAAATACCAGAAGACTCAAAGACTCACAGGTACTGAAAGAAAAATAAATAATAAAACAGATCTTATAGTAAATAAATAAATAAATAAATAATAAAGTCAAGCCAAAAAAATATAAATAGAAAAGAAACAGCCTGCATGCAGGGTTTTAGTTGTGGGATGTTGGGATGCAGACTTTATCTATAAACACTATGTTTTCTCAAAGTTAAAAACAGTTTATTTCAAGGTCTAAAATTTTATTTAAAAATCTTCTATTGTCTTCTTTTTTCCATCTGCAAGGAGGGCAGATTTGTTGGAAACAGTGCCATGTGGCTTGTGAATTTGCCATGAAATTTCTTCTACCTTTTTTTTGTATGCATTTTCCTTGTGTTTTAGGTTTACACTTAAGACTGAATTAGAACATGCACAGGCTTAAATTGTTAATGTTCCATATACAGATAACACTAGAAAGAATATTCTAGTCAATAAAAACTACAAAGAGATAACAGTAAGTTCTCTTAAGTTTTATGTACACTTTAGCTAACAGCTGCAGCTTTCTAAAGTAAGTTTAATTGCTCACAAGTTGAAGGTTCTGACCTTGGTTTAAAGAAATACTTCTTCAAAAGTAGCATCTTAGAGGGTTTCTTCCTTAAATCTTCGTTTTTGTGCCTGTCCTTAGTTCCTCTCCTCACCACCATCAAAAGAACAGTTTATTTCAAGAAAAATATAAAGGACATAAATAAGGAGTTTTGTAACAAAAACTTCTTTTTAAAGATAAAGAATAAAAACTTTCCAAGATTTTTTTCTCTCTGTGATACATTACATGCACATATGTGCATGCATCTGCACTCTCCTCAAAAAAAAAAAAAAAAAAAAAAAAAAAAAAAAAAGTGAAAGAAAATATTGCTTTAAAGCAGAAGATAGAAAATAGAATTCTTTTTTTGCTTGACTTTTACCACATGAAGGGGCTTTCTAGGAACAAGTGGCAGAATTTCAACTTGAATTCATATTTAATATGGGACCTCAGTTTGTCACCAACTGGCTGAAGTGACCACAGCAATGTTTACATCACATATTCCACCAGGATTTTGCTTACGTAGGTTTAGTTTGTTCATTGTTCTTTCTCAGAGACAAACGTTTGTGACTGTAGATCCATGTGCATGAAAACACAGGTTCATAGCCAACAGCCCACAGGCTTTAGGCCTTAATCTACAGTAGAAAGTGCAATCATTGAATGGATTTCTGTTTTTTATAATGCATAATGGTAGATTAAATGCTTTACCAGTAGTTCCAGGATCATAATAAGTAATTAGATTTTGTAAGGAAAAGAGAACAAAAGATTTTACTTACAGTAATGGGTATAAATTTTATCATGACTAAAGATTACCTTTTATAAAAATATCAAGTATCCTAATGCATGTTTTATAGATACTCGTCTTAACAGTAATTGCCTTCAAAATTCTGTAAATAGCTTAGACCTTATAAAATTTAATAAAGGAAACCAACAGTACCATTTAAATTGTTTTCATGAGTTTTATTTAACTTAAAACCCCAAGATGCTTTTATATTTATCAAAATCACTTATAATCACACTAAATAACTGCAGTTCCCAACCTCAGCTTGGATGTGAATTACTGTAACATTTCACAGCTTCCACTGGAAGCCTTATCTCCTTCCCATGTAGCTGTGTAGTCCTGGCCACATGCTGCTGAAGCTGGCTCAGGGATCTGATGGTCATCTGTCGCTGGTTTATTCAAAGATGAAAAGTTACCTGAGGTAGGTACCTCAGACTGGAGGAAGAAACACTGTAACTTAAGAAACATTAATTTTTCTTTTTTTATATTCAACACTCCTATCCAAAAGCAAAGGGCAAACAATACATTTTCTCAAGATTAAAGCTTTGTCATGAGCTCTCACTTCTCATACTTCACCAAGAGGAATTTCATGTATTATTCTAAGTCTCTCAGTTGCAAAGAGTTCCCATCTGCAAGCAATTAATCTGAATAATGAACATTTTTCTTTTTTCATCTGAACTACCCTTAAAAGTAAAAAAAAAAAAAAAAAAAAATCGTTTCGTTTTGCTGTTGTTGTTTTGTTTGAGAGGACCTAGTTCCAACTTCCTTTTATGTTCACATCCATTTTTTATGTGAATTGGAGAAGTGTTTATGAGTCCCATTTGGGATCAACCTTGTATTGTGCAAGGAGCACAATAAGAAACATGGCAAGAAATACATTTTATCCCAAATCTGCTTCAGATAAAGCTAAAATTAAAAGCTCTGAGTGCTCTCTAGGGCTTCTCTATCTTTGGCCTTACATCATTTGTCAAACAACAACATCTTCAAGACCAAAAATCTGAGACTGGAAATATTTTGCTATGGGGAAACTAATGGATCTTGGGCTATTGTACAAACAATAATCTTTTATATTTATTTGTAGAAGATTTATTTTCAAAGAAGCTGATACTGGAACCTGGTACAGTCCCAAAAAATGATGAATACAGTTTTAAGCATTGTTGGTCTCCATCTCACTATGATTTCAAACTTTTAAATAAGCTTCAAAGAAATGAAGAACGGAGAAGGCAAGGTACAACATCTATGCCAAACTGAACTAAATTTCTTTCTGGTGAAAGCTCGAGTGTTTGGGAAATCTCTGTTCTACATTGCCAAGAAAAAATAAATGGAGTCCAAACAATAACTTGGATATTGTTTTTCTTATTCATTCAAGGAAGAGTTTCTAGACTAGATCACATCCAACTTCACCAGTTAAGCTCTTACCTCATCCAGCATACTTTAAATGGGCATCCATTAAAAAAATAATAATAATATTAAAAAGTCTTTAATTCTGCTTTCCACAGACAATCATGATAGTTTTGCAAAATTCTTGCAATACTTCTATAGTTATCATGTAGCAACAACCTATGCAATACCTACATAGTAGCACAGTTTTTACGGTTATAGTTTAGATACCTTTCTAAGGTTGTTTAAAATAGGATTATATGTGCAATTTTGGTGCAATACTGTTTGCTATAAAGTCCACAGCTTTGTAATATTATACAATTTATCCTGTATATGAAGAAGTGCTCTTTTATGTATGCTATTCTGAGAGTTCTTATCAAACAAACTCAAAAATAAATAAATAAATAAAAGTTGTTTTCACTTGTATTCTGAAAGGCATATAAACGAACACAGTAAAAGCTGAGGTGCAAACACACACACACACACACACACACACACACACACACAAATCACTTTTTAAGATAATGCAATCATAGTCCTAAATTTGGCTCATTTTGGTTAATCCAAAACCTAAAGTTAATGGTAATTAGGAGAGAATGGAATTTAAAATAATGCAATTCCGTCTGCTGTATGGGAGTTTTCCAGGTCACAAAGAAAGACTTAATTGTCCAGTCAAGTCATGAGATCAATACAAGATGGTGCTATTTCTCTCTTTTGCATCTGTATTAAAACTCATACATAAAGGTACTTTGACCCTTTCAATCATCTATCCAAAATCAATCATCTACCCAAAATCACTCATCTATTTGTGGCCCCACTAGTGGCTCCGAGTTTATGGTGTAAAGATCAGTACCAGGTTGATTTGGCACCTGTGAGGAGGAACTTCGTGCATTAAACAAGTGTCTGTGCTTCTCTTATCTTTAAAGTCTTTATTTTCTGATTGACATAATCATTCTGATTGGCACCAACCCCTAGCAGATCTATATCTTCTTTGGTTAAAGCTTTGAAAATTTTCATTATGGGAAAAAATATTGGCAAAATCTATCAAAACAAGCAATGGCAATTAAGTTCTGGACAGTCACTCAGACTGACCATGCTCTCCACACTTGATCTGGTTGGTTTGTATAATAGAAGAGGCTGCACCTACTTACACAAGTTGAACTGTATAATCAAAAAGGCAGTAGCTGATTAAATTGCTCCAAGTGACTGCTATCTATAGCATGGGACAGCAGTGCCTGAACCACTGAATGGGAATATCAAGTAGAGTTTCTGCCCATTAAACCAATAAGGAACTAAATCTGAATCTTTATAGTTTTCACCTTGGATGACTGAGTACCACAGCAGGACTGACAGACAAACAGGCAGACAGAAACAGCATGTAAAGGTCTGTTTTACTCGGATAAAAAAAAAATAAAAAAAATCCATTTCTGCTGTTTGTATTTTCCTCTCCTGACCTGTATAGTCAGTCAGCTGTACTTCAGCTGGTAACACTCCAGGGCAATGCCCAAACCCTCCAGAGAGGACCACAGCACATTGCATTCACATGAACCTATCTTCCAATAACTGAGATTGAGGTTTGGGGTCAATTAAATCAAAGTGCTTTGCAAATCTTAATATATGTTATGCCTTTCTGTACAACAGGTGTTATTCTAGTTGCAAACAGAGCACTACTGCTCCACCTTTTATTAAGAGGGATAAAAAATGGTCTTTCAAACAAAGAAATATAAGGCATTAAAAATAGTAGATGGGTAGATGATAGATAGATAGGTAGGTAGATAGATGCATATTTTTATACACACATGTGTGTTAAAAAAAATCTTCAGAGGAAAAAAAATATATTGTTGCAAGACTGGATTTACCCAGTGTGAAATTATGTTATTTACAAACACTGGCATTGCCTCAGATGGCCCCTGTTTTAGGGAGCAAAAAGAAAGCATGGATAGAGTGTTGAATGTCGCAAGCTGTCTGCTCTGTCTGGGCTCTGGGCAGCAGGAAAGGCCAAGCACAAGTAGTTTAATTCAGCTGAATCAGTGTATTTTACATGATTGATTGTGTGGGGGAAGACCATGACCTCCAATATCGTTTTCACAATGACACAGAGCAATGAGGAACATCAGGACTCCAAGTTCCTGAGTTGGCTAAGAGCTGCCAGAATACAGTTGTAAGGCAGACACCCAGGGTTTAGGGACAGAGAGCTTCACCTGTGGGTGCAGTTTTTCAGTGGATTCTGCAGAAAGTGCAGAGGGGATGAGGCTGAGCATATGAGTACTATGGTAAATGGGGACAAGTACAATAGTTGTGAGCATTACAACAGAGCACTAAACAGTAATAGTACCACGGCATGTATTTCAGAACAAAATGGACTTCTTTTCTATAAAGTTAAAACTGTTGTTCGACTCAATTTTTCCCATTTTTAATAGTGAGTTGTTTAAAATAAAGACATCCTAGCTCATAAATATATATTAAAATTATAAGGTGACCTGATATCCCAGATAAAAAACAGAACATCTAAAGATGGATAGGCTTTGTAAAAGGCAAAGCTAAATCACTGAAATATAAGCAGTTGATTAGATTTATGCTTTTATCCTCAATATTCTGCTCTTCAAACATGCAGACTTTCTTCCTCATGCTTGTACCTGTTCTGTAAAAAAGAATGTGGAAGAATTATAAAGACTGGCCATGAAAAGTTAGAATATTTGTCTAAGGTAAAACTGTTGGAACAACCTTTACTTAAGTCCTTGTATAGACACATCATCATAACGTCTTTAAGGAACAGGATGACCAAGTATTTTTCCAGAAATCCCTCATGCAGTGCATAAAAAACAAAAACAAGCAAACAAACAAACAAACCAAAACAAAACAAAAAAAACATTTATATAGTGAGGTTTCAACTTTAATGGTTTATTTTCTCCTCATTCTTTGGCCCAATGACTAATTTACCACACAGTCCTCAAACTTTAGTCTGAAGACAGAAATATTAACTTCCTCTTGAGTTTTTATTCTTGTTGTTGAATTTGTTATTATAGTGTTTAAATGCTCCAGTAAGTATTGATGTAATTAATTTATCTTCATAAAATGCCGTGATGTGAGTACTTGTATTAGTGGCAGTCAACACTTTGGAACACAAAGTTCAGAAATGGAGTACGTCCTTTTCCTATCAGACAACCATCCTGAGAATAAAGTTTAAGCACCTTTTTTTTTTTTTTTTTTTGGCATAAATTAGAAAGCTGTTTTTACTTTTTTTTTTTTTTTTTAGAAATCCATCTTAGGGACTTCCATGAAACGCAAACACAGAATTGTCTCCTGATTTAAAGGTCTCTGAGACAGTAGGGACACTGGGTGTATCCCTTTTTTTTTCATTTTTTTTGCCACTATCAAGGATTAATTCTATAGTATTTGATAGTACATAAAATTGTCTGTGCCTTTAAAAGCAAGTTGATAGATTCAGTTGAAGTTTTAATTAATCCTCCACAAGTCAGAATCCAAGACGCGATGCTAGACAAAAATTACTGGGAAATAAAAATAAAAATAAAAATAAAAATAAAAATAAAAATAATAAAAATAAAAATAAAAATAAAAATAAAAATAAAAATAAAAATAAAAATAAAAATAAAAATAAAAATAAAAATAAAAAGAGAGAAAAAAAAAAAAGTACTCTTAGATAGCACTTGGTGAAAAGCTTGGTTTCAGGAACTCACTTGATATTATAAAAATATAACTAGGGATAAAGTTTCAACACCTTGGACTGCATTGACTGTGTTGGTTATGAAACTAGAACTGCACAAATACAGAAAGGGTTTTCCGCTGTGTAGTATATCTTGTTCCCTACATCTAACTCAGCTAGAGATGGAAACTGGACAACAGGACTGTTGATTCATGTCCTGTCACAGAGATAAGTCGATATAAAATATAGCTCCTCTGGAGCTTCTGTGGATCCTTCCAGCTCTGTGAACAATTAATGCTTCCTTTAGTCTTGGTTAGATTTCTGGATTAGTTTTAAACTCAAAGAGACCAATTGAAAAGTCTTCCTAATATATTTTTTTCTAATAGAGCATGGATAGCTCTTAGAGCTATCACCATGAAAATCAGTTCTCCCCACAGCAGAAAAATTCCATAGTTTTCTGAAGAAATAAAACTAATGTCCCTGGAAGTCAAAGAAGGAATCCAAGGAAAAGATCAAGGACTTTCTCCCACAAAACTGTGTCAGGTACATTTACAGAGATGAAAGGGAAAGCACCGTGGACAGATCCTGACTCTGTAATATGAATAAAACACCCACTGAGAAAATAAAGCTGCTCTTACTTACAGTACTGTTTTCAAGGGCATACACTTATCATATCTCCATATCTTCCACCTACCTACCTACCTACCTACCAACCTACCCCTGCTCCTGACACATAGTTTTTTTGTCCAAATCCAATGTTTTTACCCAAACAAATTATTGAACCCAGTGTTTTCGTCTTTACCATCCCATCCTAACCACTTTCTTTAGACACACACCACTTCCCACCTACTTCTACACCCAACATTTCCTGTTTCCTGGTTTAAATTTCTCTCCTGCACTTCTACCAAAAGCTTCAAAAGCTTCCAAGCTGTCTCTTCTCAGTTTGGGCCAAAGAAATAAGCTTTCTACAGATAAGAAAAAAAGTGGAAAAAAAGGTGGAGGAAAGTCACTACAGGCCTATGTAAACAAGATTTTTCCAGTTTCCATGCCAATACAATTAATGTTAGAGTTGATAGGAAATACCTTTAATCATGAGTTTGTGGCATGTTCTGTCACTGTTTGTGGAGGGCACAGGTGTAGTTTGATCAGCATAGCTATTTTCTGAAGTTCAAGCCTGTCTAATCAGGAGAAAATCTTCAAGGACTCAAACAAAGCTCGTTTAACCCTCTGCTTTGAGCACACTGTGATTCTGTAAAGATTAGATTATGTCTTGCCCATATGTTTATGCAAATGATCAAAGATATATCAGTGATATGAGATATTAGATAGTGATATTAGACATTCATTCAAAATTTAAAGCTCAAATAAAGAGCATTTAGACTGAGCCTGCCTTTTACAGAAGAAGAAAGGATGGTGTTTTGTTTTGTTTTGTTCTGTTTTTGTATACACACACTTTCTAACAAAATTCTTATTCTTTTATAAAAAATAATATTCTTTTGTAAAAAATAAATATTAAAAAATATATAAGAAAGATATATTGAAATGCAACATTTCCCTGTAAAGTAAGAACTGTTTCTAAACACCAAGGCAATGATATAGCCAAAATACTGGTAATTTGCTGTATACATTCATATAGAAAACCCAGGATAACAGATAATTCTACATGACTGATACACAAGAAAAGTGTTCACAGTGGACACTGGAAAGAGAAGAACAAATAACAAAATTAAAATGCAAAAAGCTCACTTCCACTTTTAGTAGAGACAATGAGAACTTTATTATTGACTGTTGCAGCCAAGATGGAACTCACAGTATGTCTTTGTGTCTTCAGAACTCAGTAACTTTGAAACATCTTGGGTAATGACTAGGTCAATGATGCAGACTGTGCTATTGCCATTCCCTGATTAGCTGAGCAAACAAGCTCTGTTAGCATACGTATTTATGTATATTACCAAGGGGAAAAGCAAAAGTACTCATTGAAAGTCCCAATCTGAGAGCATTCAGGCAGATTCAGTTGTTTGCTCAGTGTTTATTGAAAGTGAACATAAAAAGCAAGCAAATGAAACCAGATAGAATTCATTTTTGATCACATTCAATAGTACAAAATTCAATACTATAAAATGCACAGCCATGCTCCTGAGAACCAATAACATAAATGTTTGCTACAAACTCATTTGGGAATCTATCATTTAGAAAGACCAGGGAAGAGAAGGTTCTGAGTGCCCTAGTTAATCACAGGGGATGACTGTGAGTCAGCAGGTTACTGCAGTCATTAAAAAGGCAAATGTGATACAAGGATGATTCTGATGAGACATTTCTAGTAGAGAGATTATTATTTCCATTCTATAGGGCACTGATAACCCATCTGAAATATCTCAAGCTGTGTACAGTTCTGACCACACATGTCCATGAAAGATTTAAGTGATGCTGGAATAAGTGCTGAGAAATGCTAATGGGATGGATCTGTAGATGGGAAAGTTGTCTTACAGGAACAGACTATACAAAATTAATCTAGTCACATTAAAGATATGATAGAGGATAGGACATGACAAAATTCCATAAAAAAATGCTAGGGACTCCTTAAAATGAAAGAAAAAGGAGTCTTAATGGCAGAGGAACATAACAGTATAACAGGAATATAAATTAAAAAATAAAAATAAAAATAAAAATAAAAATAAAAATAAAAATAAAAATAAAAATAAAAATAAAAATAAAAATAAAAATAAAAATAAAAATAAAAATAAAAATAAAAATAAAAATAAAAATAAAAATAAATAAAAATATTTATTACATCATTTGAACAGCAAGACTGTAAGAGAGTGTTAACCTTCAATAAGGGTTACAAAAGACCTAACCAATTCTAAGATGGATTGTGATAAGTTTTACAAAAGGACCTGTAAAATTATATGTCTGTGGTAACTTTTTAGTTTATGACACATTCAATTACTAGTTTATGACACATTTCTTATTAATTCACTTTTTTAAATATTGCTGGATATTGTCAATGATTTTTCCTCATTGCTTCGCTTGGCAGGCTATATTCAATGGTACAATTAACTTCCATGGAAAATCTTATATATTTGGAATATTCAGTAAGATTTTGTCTGGTACATAAAAGTTATAGAAGGTTGTTAGTTCCCACATGTTCTCCCCTTCCTGGCCCTCTTAATGTAGGAAATAACATTTATTTGTTTCCAGATCAAAATTTCAGTTGAAAAAGGTTCACCAGTTATCTCCACTGAAGAAGCCATTCATAAGTCTGTCTTATAGCAAGCAGAACAACATTAATGCACAACAAAGTTAAATGAATTCCAAGCCAAGACACAGACATAAAAACATCTGTATTTCAAATGACCATAATAAATCTTAACTCTTAAAAAAAAAAAAAAAAAAAAAAAAAAAGCACATTTTGGCTAGCTTGAAAATTAGATCAATTTTTCACTTATGGGTTGTCAATTGCTTGACATTTTAATGCATGAACAGACCTCGAAAGTATTTAATTAACACAGTAGGGCTCAAACCTAGCCCTAGTCTTCTAATTGCACTGCTAAACCGTGTCTGAATATCTATTTACTTATTTACTAAGCAGAAGTTAATTAAAAGCATGGATCCATACCATACACATAGCATTAAACTGAAGGCTGAAAGTGTACTCCATCTGCAGAAAAATAGAACTAAAGTGACAATTAAGGATCCTTACAGGCTCATGAGCTCCTTTCTTCATGTCCAGCTTTGGCTGGTTTCATTGTAATCAAAGCACAGACCAAAGGAGATGTCTTATTTCCATTTTAGTCTGGATGGATGTTTTAAAGAAAGTGGCTTCTGAACAAAAAACAAGATGAAGTAGTGTATAGCTGAAGTTTACTTCTTTTCTCAAGTCATTCCTCCCAGTCATTTATTTGCTCCCTAAGTTATGCCAGTGCTATCTGTAGAGCTCTGCTCTAAAGCATAGTAAGTGAGGAAGTACCACTACAGATATATAAACTGATCAAGCTGAAGATTTGTGCCTTGATTTTCAGGAGAGGTACAGCATCTGTAAGCCAGGCTTCACACCATAAAAAATTAAAACATTGAAATGGCCTCTAAAGTCAAGACAATCTAAATGCCATTTCCTAGGGAAAAAAAATAAAAAAAAAAAAAAAAGTTTGGCTTATTTGCTCTTTTTTGACTGTAACACTGCTGCCACTGATTACTTTTGTACTTACTGAACACTCCCAGCCAAGAGCTAGGCATCTCAAAGGTTTTGCTCACACAAAATGTGTGTCTCCCGGGAGCTAGGAGAGTTTGGACAAACACAAAATTCCAAAATTGCAGTGATATTTTAAGGTGTCTTTATTTAAACAGAAGTAACCAAGCACATGGCACTCATCAAAATATTAAGGCTTGTTCTTCTATACAGAACCGGTAGCCCTCTTGCTAATCTTCAATTCACTGCCAACACTCTACAAATTCACTGCATTAACACTCTACAGACCTCTGGTTTCTGTAGTACTCACCATTTGTGAAGTAGCAAGAATGAGTTATTAGGTATGGTCTGAATTTAAATGTGACAGAAAAATACAGATCAAAATCAGCCTCTATGGAACTATGGGTTAGAGTGCTGGAAACAGTTTAATCCATTCTAATGGATTGACTAGTCCCATCAAATTACCTAAAAGATAAATACAAACTCAACCAGGTCTATGTGACAGGCAGATTCCTAAGAGGCAAAAAGTTTCAAACCATACAGTCAAGAATGATGGGAGTCATTCTCATGTTCCTAACAATTTAAACATAAACTGGATTAGTGCTTAAATCCTGAATTTTCATTCCAGAATAACACATATCGAGAGTATCTATAAGGAAAATAAAAGCTATAAGAAAAGGAAAGAGAGACATGAGGAAAGAGACCTTGTAAGTTTATTGTGAGTTCACATGTAGTAAAACGCCAAGAAATCCAAATTCATCCCCACATCCTGACAATCATATTTTACTGATTTTGCTGTCTATAAACCAGTGTTTAATTCATTGTAGTCTGAGCTTGAGTGTGGGGTGGTATGATAAAGCTTTCTATTAGAAACCTGCATTACAAAAACGTGATTTCTAGAAGAAATTGTTTAAAACATCATTAAACAGTCTCACAGGTGTGTCAGAAACTGGAAAGAGATAAAAGCTGACTAGAAGCAAGCTCCCTGCAGTTTCTGCCATAAGTTGCTTGAAGTAACATAAAAGTCCATTCTGACAGCGATCTGATGCTGTATGAAGGGACCGGGCAGTTGTTGGTGTAACCACATCTCTTACATGCACCTGCACAGAATTCTAATTTGATTCTCCTAAAGACTTGAGTCCTTTGATACTAAAATACACAGTCTGATTTATCACACAAATAAAATAAAATGCTGAGACAAAGTTGCAGATATTAATAACTGCAAATATTAGAGAATTTGTTTTCCGGTGAAAATCACATTGGAATAAAAGAAGTCAGACTTGTTCCATTTTGAATTCATGCATTAAGAGCTGTCTTTTTGACATACTACCTCCTTTTAAGGAAAAAAATAGCGAAAAGTGCATCACTTTGAATTCAGTACAGTAGATAATTATGTCAGTAAATCATATGACGACATTTGAGGTACAGATTCTAAGCTACTGCAATATTATTAAAAACCTGCTGCAGTCCATTTACTATAAAGAACTACCTGTGGCTTTATGAGTAAAATGGAAAAGCTTGTTAATGTATCCATAAGGTAACAAAACAAAATATGAAACTTCTCTACAATGACTCTGTTTTTCAGAAAAATAGTTCGTATTTCTTCTTTTTATCCCAAACTTAGTAAAGTGTTCCTTTCTCAGAAAATACAAACTGTGAATAGAGAACTGAGATAAGATTCTGCATCCAGACAAAGGCCATGAAACAGTAGTAATGTTTCCATGTCAAGTAGCAGATTTACTTGCCAACATAACTGATGCTATGTTGGCTTGCCAACATAGCTGATGCCAACCCAAACTTTAAGGGAGATGAAGAACATTTTTCTTCAGAGAATAATTTTGGTGTGCTTCTTTAAATCCTATAAGATGTTTCTCTTTATAAACTACATATTCTCCACAGCTCAGGTCCATGTTTCCCAAGGAACAAGTCTCAGCTCTTTAACAGCAATTTAACCACAGCAATTTAACCTTGGCTCAAGCTGCTGAGAAAAATCCATGAAAAAATCGTGAAAAAAATCAGGAAAAAGTTGTGAAATGGTCTGTAGAGTGGAATAATGCAGGAAAAAAAAAATTACAAAGACCGTTAAGATGGTGATTATTTGTATCTCAAATATTCAAGATGAAAAACACCAGAACAGAAAATTATAAAATCCTAAAGGAAAACACAGATATTTGTGAGATGATGGAAACATAGGAACATTAAAAAACAAGGAGGGCTAAACCTTTCTCTCCTGCCAGATGGCTGCCTTGCAGCAAAATTCTTTGTTAAGTACAATAAAGCATTTATTTGCTTGCTAACTGCAGGTCTCGATTGTGCATTTGAGCTAATAATTGCTTTATACGTTAAGTGGTATCTATCCTGCCCACATATTTTCTTTACACATGGATAAAAATGCCTTAGAAAAATAACCTATACCAGGAGAGTAACAGCCATTATATTACATAAATCCACTTCATGAAAAAAAATTAAAATATATATATATATATAATGGTCTTTAGACAGTGACTTTCATTAGGTATTCTTCATTTAGAACAGTTGAACACAAATACATTGCCTATTTTTATTTTTATTTTTTTTTACATGATTTATGCTGGTGTTCAGTTACACAGATTATAAAACAGTAGTTTTAAGGATTCATTCACAAATAAATGACCATGAATTTACCATGTAACAGTTAGAAGAGTTGCCCATGTGCCACTGCTTTCCTCTTGAAACACTATTTTTTTTTTTTCACCTACTTCCGTGCAAAAACACAGCCAAATGAGCTCATGTCTGCTTGAGGTGGAGAACTCCTAAGTTAACTCTTGCCAAGGCTCAGCAGTCAAAGTCCATATATTAAAGATCCATTGAATCATGTATGACATCTCTAAAGCTAGGGTTACATAAAGGAGACCTGAACTGCCTGCCTGAAAAAAGTACATTTATAAAGGGTATTGCCAGAATTTTCTAGCTTTTACTTAATTCCAGCTTGCAGGCCTAGGGCAGCATTATAGCATGCTTCATTTAATTCTTATTTGACTTTCTCAGTCAGCTGTACATCTTCTCTGTTTGCATTGAAGTAGTATGAAGCAAACTTTAGTGGCAGCTAACTCTCAGGTACCAAGGAACCAGCTTATTCCTCTTTAAATGCAGTTCTGAGGGTCATTAAAGGATTTCCTATGGGTGTAGAAGAAACCAAAACATAAAGAAATGGTAAGATCAAATTTCCCCCATTGTCATATCTGATAGTGACAGTGATCTTCATCTATCCTGCTCTCCTTCTGTGGTGCCTTATAGTCAGGTTTTTAGTCTTTCACTGTAAATCAGGCATTTGTTTGAGGATGTTGGGAGGTGCTTTATGGCCTGTAATATGTTCTGGAGTAGATGACCTACTCCAGAACAAAAAGTAAACCTTTCAGTTTACTTTTGCTATTATGGGGGACTCCATGACTAAGATCATCTGAACCAGTCTTATATTATTCTGTTCACAACTGTCTCCATGTTTTTCTATGGAGAAGTTAAGATGTGTAATGGGCACAGCTTTGTAAGCTTGTTAGAAAGAGTATTTCATAATTATTATTTTGTCAGCTCAAAGCAATGTTTCCTGCTTGGATTTGCATTGCTGTATTATGACTGACATATGGCACAGTCAAACAGAGAAATAAGGTAGCAAGTAAAATAGCCATAAATGAGATAACAAAACATCAACAGATTGAAAATGTTTGCTTTCTTCTTTAGAATGAAGTTTTGTATTGAACTGAAAGACCTAAGACATCTAGCATACAGATAGCCATGTTCACGCCACAAAATCCAAAGAACATGGCAGCTCTGAGAAAAAAAAAAAAAAAAAAAAGGATGCAGAAAAATTTTCCCAGTAAAAATTGTTTGCACGAAATATAATGTTTCATCCTGTTTAATATGGAAACCCTGTCATCCCTGCTGCCTTACCAGGATCATCTGTACTCTTCTGAAGTCATAAAGATGCAGTTAATTATGTGTTTTTTTGTTTTGTTTTGTTTGTTTTGTTTGTTTGTTTGTTTTTGTGGTCCCAAGGACAGGAACGTCTGAGAGTGAAGGGAATTCACACTTCCCATGGACAGAACATATGTCAACACCCAGATAGTTCTAATAACTATATTTTGATCAGGCAAAGGCATTATTCACACACCTTAGTAGAAGAGCTCCATTTGCCTCTGTCTCCTGGATTCAGAGAACATGTAAACAGGGTTTCCAAACTTCTTTATAGTGCCAGTTTATGACGGTCACTTAAGGGTGGAGGCCACACAATTATGAGGACTGTCAACCTCAAAGTTAGCTCCCTTTTGGGCTACCTTTACAGATGTCTCAGACTCCAGGATCACGTTGCAGCCTGTGTATCTCTTCGGCCCACTCCTCTCAAAAAGCAGAGGATTCAGCCAAACCCTAGCAGTATGAGCACCTAAAACTGCCCTCCCCTGCCATGATGCACTGCTGTGCCAGCTGACTGCATTGAAGGAAGCTTCCCAGGCTGTATCTACACCTAGGTTCCCTTTTCCCCAAAATACAGGGTAGCCACAACCAAAATGTCTCCTAGCCTCTGACTGTTGTTAACATCTGACTGCTGCCTATGGATTTTTTGGGAGAGCAACAGGTCATTCAGGCCAAATTGTGCCAAGGAATGCACTAGAAACACAACTTTCTGCACATCACATGCTGCAACCAAGCCCCATGTCCTGGTGCAGGTCAGTTTTACTAGTGTAGGTATAAGCTTAGGTAATATCTTCAAAATTAAATAAACACAACAAACAATTTTAAAAGCTAATTTCACCAAAAAAAAAAAAAAAAAAAAAGCAAACATTTATTTTTCAACATTTCTTAGTAATTTTCTTAAATTGGCAGTTGTATTCCTTAGTTACTTAAAGTGTTTCTGAAAACCGTCTTCCAGTTCCTCAACTGATGGTTTTGAATGTCCCGGTGCCTCCTATAGTCATAGTCAAATTCTGATTTATTTATTTCTCATTTCTTACTTAATATGCTTTCAGGTGGCCTTTAATACAGAACTCTTTTTTTTTTTTTTTTTCCATTTCAGTGGTTTATTCCAAACAGTAGGTCAGTAGGTAATTACAAATAACAAAATGCAATAATGCACGGGTATATGCAGAATATTTAATAAGGTGAAGTAGAATTTTACTATTTATGGGAGCTCTCATAACAGTGAAGATGCCTCACACCAGGAAAAAATGATTTTAAAACTACAGAGTTATAAAAGATACAGCCATATATTTACTTTGCATGAAGTTTATTTGGTCTACAGTAGACTGTTAACATTTAGTACTTGGTAAAATTATTTATCCCCTCAAGGAAGAAAAAAAAAAAAAAGAAAAAGTTTAGCAGTATAGCAAATTTAAAAGTTGAGTGCAGTATCCAAAACAAAACAATTACTGAAATATTTTGTGTTCTGTGTTGAATCATACCTGTTAGTAAAAAAGCCCTCCATATAATATACATTTTTTTTTGACAAGACAGTTTGCCTTGTCAATAAAACATAAAACCCTGCATACTAAAGTAGATTGTTTTCCCCTAGCAATATTATGGATGGGGTGTGTGTGTGGGGGGGGGGGTGTTTTGTTTTGTTTTATTTTAAAGTGAAATAATTCTGTGATTAGACTAGAAATAAAGATGCAAAGAAAAAAAGAGCTCACAGACACTAACACAACTGAGTGAATCAAAATCCACCTCTGTTCTCAGATAGTTCAGACAGAATGCTGGAGAGAATATTAGAAAAAAAAATCTTTTTCTTAGTTCTCCTTTTATTACAGACAGTAATTCAATCTCTTACATAAGCAAGTATTAAATATAAGCTTCCAAACTGATTTCTTCCGGGGCTTTTTTTTTTTTTTTCATTCATTTGATTAGAAATGACAGAAAAAAATATCTGTTTTGCAAGGCTTCATCAAAATAATCACAAAATATGTTCAAAACCGTTTTGAACATATTTAACATATTAAATATGTTAACATTAAATAAGTTAATATATTAAATATTTAACATATTAAATAGGATATTCTATATTCTATTTAAGGATAAGATATCCTATTTAAGGATAGGATATCCTATTTAAGGATAGAGAATAGAGAATCATAGAGAAGAGGATGGAATATTAATTAAACTGGGATGAACAGGGTATCAAAAGTTGTGATGGTGGCCAAAGAATTCCTGTTTACTACCAACTCACTTCAAATAAAAACTGGATATATAAAATAATTTCGCATTGCTGGGAGAAGTGTTACTTGAAAGTGTCACAGTTGAATTTGATTTCCAAGATGATTCAGCAGAAGATGTTCCTGCATAATTTGAGATACCTACAGGCCATAAATTTGCCACAGTAAAGACTTTTTTGTGGAAGCAGAAAAAAGGTTGATTAAAATTTACACATTGACGGTGTTTCTCAACAAGAGATTGTTAGTTCTCTGTATTGACTGGCTCATACAGGACACAATTTACAGCATTCTGAAAGGCATTAGCTAGACCTAGCGGTGGTAGTTTTTCAGCTTAATTGTCTTTATTCTTCTTGTGGTAAAATGTTGCACTTTTCCATGGATTAAATGAATAAATACAGACAATAATATTGTTGTTGATTTTTTTTTTTTAATATATATATATATTCTGCAGTCACCTCTTGGAATCTATTTTTTTTTCTTTTTTTTTTTCCCCCAAGTTAAAAAAAAAAAAAAATCCTATCAAAGTGTTAATTTAAAACTGAAATATAAAGTCCTGACACAACTTCTCTGTACCCTCTCCCTTATCTTCCTGGCTTTCTTGCTGTTTTCTTTCTGAGAGAACAGTGGGTAGAGCCTGCAAAAGCTTTCGCATCGCAACATGCCTGAGGTGCTGTGATTATCTGCAGGAAACCACAGCAAACAGAAAAATTCTCTCTGAACTTGCTGTAGCTCCTGAGTAGTACCACCATGAACTGCTTGTTGTTGTTATACTACTTGTTTCCAAGAGACCAAAGTGAGGTGCTAATGCCTGTATTTGGGAATATCACAGAATCACAGAATGGGCAGGGTTAGAAGGGACCTCTGAAGATCATCTGGTTCAACCCAGGGGAGCAGGCTCACCTAGAGCACAGCACGTAGTGCAGGATGGCATCCAGGATCGGATTTGAATATCTCCAGAGAAAGAGACTCCACAACCTCTCTGGGAAATCTGTGCCAGTACTCTGTCACCCTCACAATAAAGTGCCCCCTCATATTCAGCCAGAACCTCCTGCCTGTTGCCTCTCATCCTGTTACAACCTTCTTGTGTTCATGATTTAGAGGTTTCATGTCAGAATGAACATCTCAAATTTCTCTCTTCCCTTTCTTTTATTTCTTTCTGTCTTCTTTATCTTTTTCTTTCTTTTTTTTTTTTTTTTTTTTAATTGAATTTCTCTCTGTACTTCTGTCTGGCTGTAGCTTCTTCCGTCCCTCTGAGGATTCAAATGTAAAAAGGGCTTTCACTACTGATTGCCCTATATTCTTAAAACATGAAGACATTGTTATAAACAGTTAAAACAGTTCATATTCTTATAATGGAAGATTGGGGCCCAAAAATCTTGATTAGCTCCTCTTTTAGATGAAGGGCTGTGTGGTGAAAAGCCATCATTTTTGAAGGAGGAGATTGCACAGTTTTGAAATTTAATGAAGATAGCATGATTTTTTTTTTTTTTTTTATGAAATTTTGTTTATGAACTGCTGCTCAGCTCATTTTAAGTATTTACACTATAATATTATCGTGTATGCACACACACATACACCATTTTTGGGAATACAAAGTCAGGAACTCCATAGCTATTAAATGGAAGAATGTAAATTATCTGTGCAAATATAATTCAGTCACATTAAGTACATAACAGAGAACAATATTGCAGGAGAAAGAGAAAGATTCAGAACTGTATCTCTATAGACCATTTTCCCTGTCTTCCTGTCAACTTGGTCTCTGTTTCACTGCCCTAAGGACACAAATAGACTGAAGAGTCTTCTAGAGATCTTTTATTTACATTTTCATGGGAATTCTGCTTCATTTAGGTCATACAATGAATGGTGCTCAGTTAATGAGCACCCATTCAACATTTTGTTTTACAGTCAGTGTTCAGTGAGCATTTCCATTCTTTATTTTAATTCACTCTATTCACATCATTTTCTGAGGACACAAATATTGATTTCCTCAAGGGGTTTTCTGTGGTATCTTTCATTACATTATGTGAATGCTACGCAAAGCAATTATTTTCGGGTTTTGTGAAAAGGCAAGTTGGTATTCCTTCCCAATTTTACAAGTGTTCTGAAGTGGCAGAAATATAAGATTTTAAAAATATCCCTGAGTTTTGGATGTCCTTTTGAAAATATTTGTCACCAACTTCCTTTCACAGACATTTTGCATTACAGAAAGACTCAAAGTATGGCTGACACCAAAAAGAAACTGTGTGGCACTATTATGGTTATGGCTCTTTCTCTCTGTGAAGATATTCAGAGGCTTTAAATTGAACCTTTTCTCTTTTTTTCCTATAATTCTGTTTTTACAGCCACCATCTATTGCCTCTGGTAACATATAAGGAAGATTATCAAATATATTCATGTATTTCTTCCCATTGCTTCCCATTTCTTCCAGTGGCATTGTGATGAAGATAAAGAATATGAAAGGTAAGGTGTTACACGGAGATTCACAGAGAACAGCAGAGGATACTGAGGAACAGAAAGTGACTGCTTTGGCTCCAACCAAGCTAGAAGTAAGGGTGACAGCTAACATGGCATTGGACATGGGGGACAAAAGGGAGAACACCAAACAGATAAAGCTGATCACCTCAGTAGGATGAGGTTCAAATGTTTTCTAGACTGTACTCTCAAGTGATGTACAGCAAATAAGACTTCAGGGTCATGATCAATAATTATTATTACCCTCTCAATTTAATAATGGAAATAGAAGCTTTGGATGAAGAAATAAAAAGAATATGAAATAAGTTTAAATAATTTATCTCTGTGGGTGATATTTATGGACTGATTTCTGAAATATATTTTAGAATAGAATATATTATTAATATATATAATAAATATGTTTCATATATAATATACAATATATAATATGTAATAATATAATAAAATGTTATAATATTAATAATATATTATAATCTTAATTATATATATTAATATATAATGAAATATATCTAGAATATAAATAATATTCTAGAACCCACATCTAGAAAAGGGTTGAAGAAAGGATTTGACATCTGGAAAACCTTATTTGATAATTCAGCAAAAGTAAGCCCAAAAGATAATTGAGAAAGTGTCTTTTGTATTGTCTACAGCTGTAGGAAGAGGTTTCTGTTATTCATTATGTTGGCAGGAAAAGTGATTGGAAGCTGAAGACAGACAATTTTAAACAGAAATAAAATGTTCATTTTTCAAAGGAAAAATAATAAAGAAATGAACCTAGGGGTACTTGGGTTCTCCGTCTTGACATCTGCAGTCTGGAAGGGGTATGTATCCAACATTCATTATGACAACAAAGAAGTTCTGAGTTTATACAGGCCTTTCTACAACTTGTGCTTTGCATGTAGCAAAGCAAATAGAGCATAGGGCTACAGAAACTGAAACAGTAGTGTTTCATCTTTAACTAATCTGCAGAAAATAATTGCAAGAGTTGTACACAATGCTAGAATGGATCTGGGCACTACAGTGCCAAGGCACCAAGAGTTAATACACGAGGCTTAATTTTCTTATGTAGCCTTTTGTAATGCAAATCAGGAAATATTTGAATTTGCATGTTGTGCCTCTGCAAATTATCAGCCTGAAATTCTGTAGTCATTGGAATGACATGTGAACATTTTTTTGATATTTGTCTCTATGGCTAGAACATTTTCCTGAACACACAGGAGATCTGTTCCATTGGCTGATACACACAGAAAGCAGTTTTCATATCCAGGAGAAAGGAGAGAGCAAATTTTGCACTAATTTCCATCATATGGAAACTTGTTCTTGGACTCATATGGGTCATAAAAGACAGGATGAGAAATTTTCCAGTGCATTCGTTTGTCAAGGTCTTCTGAAACGTGAAGTAGATATCAGTTTGGCTCCATTCTTCTAACATAATAATTGCAGTAGAAGGAAAAAATTTCAAAAGTCCATATAATTTTATTAGACATACAATGTTCCAGAAAAGATAACAGGAAATACCATCTTCCACATTAAAATCTCAACATCCAGAGCTATTTTTTCAAGAAAAACAACTTTCCATACAACAGACAGAAACTGGCAAAATCTTGTCTGCAATTTAAGAAATTATGCATAACTCCATAAAATAAGACATAACAAAGCCAAGGAAGGGGAAAAAGGAAGCTAAAATAATGTCACTTAAATACATCTGTTTTAAATGTACTAATGAGGGAAAAATGCAAAGATGGGGTGAGGAAAAGATTCATGAATTAAGTTAAAAATAGGAAAAATGAAAAAAAAAAGTTATCTGTACACAAGATAAAAAGAAAGATCACCAGCTTAATTTCTCTTTGGTGTTTCCAGTGGCATAAATAAATGTAGCATTTACAGACCCTCTAATACTTGTAGTGCAAGACTATTTGTAGAATACTGAAAACTTCACTAAATGGCTATTTCAACTTCATGAAAACTCAGAAAACTATTTTTTAATGTTTGATCCCAAGATTCCAGTAAATGCAGTTTAAATCTCATCTGTAAATTACCAACCTGCACCAGGTTAGGATGCGAGCTATATGCTCTTTGCTTGTCATGCACATTCCTAATTTGTTGCAAGGAGGGAGCAAAGTATGGCCTTCAATCTCAGCTTAAGTGAGTTTTACCTGATGTTTGGCTCAAGCTAAGAGCAAGTACAGAGATACTGTAGCTCATGGGAGTTATGGCTATGTAGCAAAACAGCAACTTACCCATATATCTCAGACACTTAGATTTTGAAAATGATAAATTATTTTTCTCCTGGCCAGTGACCATGCACTCTCCTATATAATCTCGTGGAGTAGTTGGCCATTTGTAGGATGTAGATTACAACACATATACAACACATCTACCTAATCTAACTTCACTAGGTGTAGATTTCACTCTTGATCATATTAGGAAGATAAAACCATTAGACCATGTTAGGTCATTGAGTCTAGATTATTTCAAACTACTATAATTTATAATAGTTTTGTGCTAGCTATTTTTTTTTTCTATTTCTGGGAAGCTACTACAAAATGGCACAAATACTAGTAGCAATTTTAATAGATATACAAAGATCTCTATCTATTTGTAGCTATATACACACAAAATTCATTATCTTCTCCCAAATCAGGTTGATTGAAAGAGCTATTTTATCCATGCTATCAATCATTTTCTGATATTCCAGCTGTCATATTATTAACACGCACTGCATTGTGATTTTTTGAGAAGACAGTGTAGTGGTGCAGAGCTGCTACACTTGCTGTAGGCTCTAGCCTGGCTGTAGGAGGGCAAGAGCATGGGATTGAGGACAGTCGGAGGTGAGGACCCAGGCTACAGTTTCTCGTTAGCAGAGCCCTTCTTTAGCTTCTAGCAATCCTTGGTCTAAAGCAACTATTGACTATGCCTTTACTGAAGCACATGAAAGAGGAGAATAATCAGTTTCTTAAAGCTCTGGAGTACAAAGCCAGACAATCTTGCAGCTTTTCATTCATTCATTCTTTCATTCATTCTCATATGCATTCATTCTTTGTTTCTCTTATGTTATTGTGACCCAAAGAGTGTTCTGCCAATAGTAATCTGAAAGATCTGCTTGTAACCTATGCAAAATTACTGACGTGGGTAAGGCAGATAACTGCTTTGGTACAAATGCAGAAAATTAGTCTGTGTTTATCTTGTCTTTAATGGGACTGAACATTTCCATTTAATTGATATTTGTCCTTCATTTTGCCCAGTTGTCATAACAGTATTTCAAAAGACCCATGACTTGCATCTTTCACTCAAATGATGTATGGGATTTGATTAGAATCGACACCAAAACTGCTGCAGGAATATAACATCTATTCAAGAGCTTGGGACCCAAATCAGAGAACTAGAGAGAAACTTATTTTCAATAGAATGTTTGATTTCTGCATTTTGGATAATTCTTTTTTGAAAGTAAGTGCTGAGAGGCTCTGGGAGCATGCATGCACAGAAAGGCAAATTTTTATTACTTGTTCTGCTCTACTAGCAAGACAAATTAGTTCCTCTGCAGATCCATGAAGTTAGTTAATGAAGGGTTGCAGAATTAAGATATACATCATGGTATACTTTTAAAAGTGACTCCATGTACTGGGAGCTAGACGTTCAGAAATACATCAGTGGTTAAATGGCACAGAAACTACAAGGGTAGCTTACGATATCATCAAAAAATCAACATGAAAACTCAGAAACAGTTGCTTATCTGAGGTAAGTTAGGAACAGCATCCATCCTGCTCTCTCAATTAATTTTAACATGCATATACTATTGCAAGTATTTAATAAATACTGTGAAATTTAAGCTTAGTTTTTCGATTCTAGTTCAGAGAATCTGCTTAGTAAAGTCAAAAGAAGTTTTGATATAATGAAGTCTGGTGGTAAAGCAGATCATTTGAGTCCATACTACACCCTGCCCCTAATTCTCTCCCCTCCACACCAAGAAAAAAAAAAAAAAAATGACATTTTAAGGACTTCTCATCCACATTATTTATTTACAAGAAAAAAAAAACATATATATTCTGTGGTATCTAACCACCTGGAAATAGGAAATGGAGATCATGCTGCCAAGAGGAAAATTGTTTATAGTTGTTTGAATATCTTCATTGTTTTAGACTGCTTTTACATTTATTCACTAAGGAAAGACCGTGTTGTCTCTGCATTCTCACGACTAAAATTCTTTTGCTGTTGTTGTCTCTCAGCAGATGCTTTTCTCCCATTCTATTGTCTTTCATAACTGCAAAGGGAATTTGAATGCTTTCCTAAGTGGACATAAAGTCTTCTTTTTTGTTTGTTTGTTTGTTTGTTTGTTTTTTAATGAAACTTTGTGTGTGCATGTGTGTGCACATGCTCAAAACTAACTGGAAAAAATGTATCTGTTTTGATGATAACAGAAAGAAGAGAAAGGTGGCATTGGTTTTCAGTAATGAACCTGTCATTCAGATTTTTTATCTATCCGAAGAGAAAGAGCTGAGAAAGAAGAGAAGCACTTGGGGAAGTGTGTATTTCTGTCCCTGAAGTAGCTTGTGGTAATAGCAAGGGAATGAGAGGAGATGCTCAGCACAACCTCTGCCTCAGGAAAACAGAAAGACTTCTGCAGAGTGAAAGAGAGTCAGTAAGATGTAAAAAGCAAGATAATGCTCAGGAGAGTGTACACAGCACAGGAACCCAGACACATGAGCACCTGGACCAGGGTGCCTTTCTTAGTGCTTCAAAAACACACTGTTAGAGTCTGTAATCTTAAAAGTGTCTTCATCCAATGGTCAATCATGTTCAACAGTTTTCTATTACCTTATGTTACTGTATATATCTTATATTACATCCTTGCTCTTGTTTTCTTTGGTCATTCTTTTTTCTGTCCACCAACAACCTGAATGCAGCTCAAGTGCCTGTTCAGTGTGGCAAGGTCACATCCCTTCAATTAACATTCAGTGCTGTTTGGTGTTCATGGCTTATTAGTCCTGGCTCTTTTAAGGGGATACAGCCCTATTTAGTTTCATGCTGAAAGGACAGACATGCCATTGTACCTGAAAGAGCAGATGGGAGGATTTCAAGACCCAAGGATCCCCTGCAAGTCTTGTGTTTGTGCAAGGAGCAGAAGTCCTATACTTAGCAGTGAAATGGATGGAGCACACTGAGAAATATGGGCTTAATTTACCCCAGACAATATTTGGTAAGTTTATTTAAACCTATTGATTTTAGTACTTTCATGGAAACTTCACAATAGCTTCATCAGAAGGTTTAGTTCAGTTTAGTTCAGTAACTCTGTAGCTTTCCAATAAGAAAACATGATTTTGAGAATTGAGATGCCAAGGGTGATTCTGAGAATAATATTCAGGAAACATATTCTAAGAAGAATCAGAGTTTAAAATTTCAGGTGAGTTTTTATCACAAGTTTCATCTGGGAGCAGAAATGACAAAATAATTTAAATCAGAATCATTTCATGTCAAACCTTTCCACCTGCTCTGCAAATGGTGCCTGTGCTGCCACCTGGAGCCCACTGCTGGTTAAGAAACACGAAGGCGAAGCTGGAAAAGAAAACTAGCAGCTGTTCTGTACAAGTAAATAGTGCTGGGATAACAAAAGCAGCCAGAGAATTAATGCAAGCTAATCTCAGCTACGTGGTGTCTTGTGCAACCCACAGCAAGTTCAATGTAAATAAATAGCCAAGGATTTAGGACATATTTCATGGGGCTATATCAGATAGATTCAGCAAAGAACTCAAATCTCACCACTCACCTGAGGTTGTTTTTGCCTCTCACAAGGGCAGCAAAAGAAATGTGGTTTTTGTACATCTTTGTTGTTTGTTTGTTTTAAGGAAACCATAGTCAAGCCTGGTGATTTCAGATAAACCCACGTGGCTTCCAGAACTAAAGGTAACACTTTGGTAGAAGTTGCAGCTCTCAACCTGAATAAGTACCTCTGCAATAATTACCTTGGTTTTGACTGACTTGTGTCACTTTGCATCATAGTGGATGTGACAAGGTAGCCAGGTAGCACTCTGCAGCTGTGAGGATGGGACTTTTAAACCCTGAGGAAAGATAATTCTTTTGAAGACTCTGACTTGATTAGCAGTCGCTGCATGAGAACATCATACGAATTATTTAAAATATTTATAAACAGCTATGTACCGGTATGGTAACTCATTAAAACTTCTGATAATTGCATCTAGCAATAAGTGACAGAGGCAGATATGATGACTATATAGATTAAAAGTCCAAGTTTATTACAAAAGAAGGCTCATCTGGTCTGACTTCTATTAAAAACAATGGTAAATAACTAATAAATGGAGGAAACTTTATTTGATTTGCAGTTTTGCTAGAATTAGAGTTATTTTGTTCCCTGCTTCTACAGCATCCAACCACTTCAGGGATGGTCCAAAACTCCCAGGCTGGTCCTGCAGTGATGCAAATCAAAAAGGCACCTTCTGGCATTCAGGAGTCTCAGGAGAGTTTGTGTCAATGGAGTTTCATCATTGCTTGTATTTTTCATGGTGTGCTAAGCACCAAATGTGTATATCATCAAAGACAGCTATTAAGACAATACCTTTACTAACGAATGAAGATTCACAACAAAATCTTAAAATTGTAATCCCTTTCATTAAAGGGTGATTTGGTGAACATTTTTCAAAGATGCTTATGATCTGCTGCATGAACAGTGTATTAGAGTGCTGAGTGACTTGAGTGGAGATTAATTATTCACTTTCTAACTTTGTCAATATGAAATAACAGAAGCTTTATTCTTCCTAATAAAATATTAAATATCAATTCTCTGATTCTAATTAAAATTATTTACTTATTATTTGGGGGGCTTAGTCATAGGAAAATCTTGAAAAAATGTAGCATTTCATTAAAACTTTCATTCCTGTATAAAAGTTCCATGTTTTAATTGAACTTAAACAGCATAAACAGCATAAACAAGTTCATTTCATTCAAGTATTTCTGAGATGAATGTCTTGGCTGTGCACTACTCTGTTTGTGAAAGTTTGGGGGAATCTTCTCAAAAATGTGTATGTTATTCAAGTTAGCTTTTGAATAACTGAACATTTTCAGAAATGGTTGATGTTTTTTTCCAAATGCTCTTTCAATCCCTTCCCAAAAGATTATTTTCAACTTGGTCATAGAGAAGTATCATGTAACCTATCAAGAAAAGTGTTCCATGAGTAGCCAAGGTCACTTTAAATATATATAGATATAGATATAGATGTATCACAGAATCACAGAATTTCTAGGTTGGAAGAGACCTCAAGATCATCGAGTCCAACCTCTAAATATATACATATTAAAATTATATACTAATAAAGTGCTTGACCAGGACTCCTGATTTTGACCTTTACTTTCCCAGACTTTTCATTTCACAGAAGTGTAACAAACCCTTATTTTTTTAGGTGCAATTGGAAAGTGATTAGATCAAGCCATTTACACTAAATGCAGTATGCAAGCTATGAAGAGAAAGACTGGGGTACCTGGGGAAAGATACTTGGCAGCTTAGTAGCTTTCCTGACCAGGAAAGGGCAGCCAGCAGGGCAACTGCAAATGTACATGTATGGTTTTTAATGTCACTAGAGTACTAAACTGAAGGGGAGGAGGTGCTCTTGTAATAACTAGATTTCTAGGAGATATAGTATTTCATTAATCATGTGCAAACAGAATGGTTGTTGTGGTTTAAGCTAGCTAAGCATCACACAGCTGTTCATTTACTTTACCCTCAACAGTGGGATGAGGAAGAGAACCGGGGAAAAAGGTAAAAACATGGATTTATGTAAAGACAGTTTATAGGGACAGAAAAAGAAGACATAAATAATAATAATAAGGTGATGTACAATGCTTTATTCTCATAGTAAATCCAAAACACAGAACCATATCAGCTACTAGGAAGAAAAATAACTATCCCATCTGAAACCAGACTTTCATATGTTTTCTTTCTTGTTAAACATAATCTCAAGTAAGTCACA
Source organism: Anas acuta (assembly GCF_963932015.1). Taxonomy (NCBI): domain Eukaryota; kingdom Metazoa; phylum Chordata; class Aves; order Anseriformes; family Anatidae; genus Anas; species Anas acuta. Next base: position 165,605,381 of record NC_088979.1, on the reverse strand, counting down.
GGCTGTAGTCAGTTAGCTATTAGTTTAGATGAAGACTTGAATATTTTTCACAACTTTGCCATACTTAAAAATCCCCTAAAAAAAAGCAGAAATTCTTGAGGCTCATATGATGTTTATAAAGATCAAATCAGTGCCAGGGTTGCTCAGAAAAGTTCAGTATTTCCTTGATAGTAACAGGAACATGCAAGCAAGTTCAGGGTTTGAAAGGGTTGGGCCTGAATGTTTAAAAGACGTGAAAAAGAGGAGTAGGACAATACTTAGGATACATGGGACAGGTCAAAAATAATTGATATCCAAGTGCAAACTGTAAATGTCAATATTTGTTAATGAATGCTAAACTGCTTTTTTTTAACATGCTCTGGTCTTTTTGTTCCACATCTGGAACTTTGCAGTTTTCAGAGTTACTCCAAATAATAGAATATTATTATTGGAGGTCATGACTTTATTTCCCTTTACAGAGCAGTATGAAAAAGTTTCTCTGTTCTGAAATTTGTGAGAATATCGGGACCTTTTTTGTTTTCATGAGCAAATCCAGCCTTCTTCTTTCAATTGATTTAGCTCTTTTTCAAAGATTAGTGTCCTCATATGGTCATAAATCAGCTCCAGCAATTTGCACATTAAAAGCAGGCAGCAATCATGTGGACATCTCTCTTACAAAGTAGATCTTATATAAAATGGTGGTAGAGTTGTTTTGTTTTGTTCTGTTTTTGTTTGTTTGTTTGTTTGTTTGTTTTTTCCTGGCAATCAGTAATGTTTCTTTATACACTTGAATGAAATAGCCTGTCTGAATAAATGTTCCCTTCACACCTCTTAAGTTGATTTTAACCACCTTATTGATGCAGACAGCTACAAAGGCTGAATGATGAAAATAACAAGCAATGGTGGAAAAGATTTGCAGTATACATTTGAAATGCTAGAAACTGTCTCATGGATCACAGAATCACAGAAATGTTGGGGTTGTAAGCCACCTCTGGAAGCCATTTGGTCCAAGCCCCCTGTTCAAGCTTACAGCCCAGAAAGCCAACTGTATTGGCTACATAATAAGAATCATGGTCAAAAGGTGAAGGGATGTGATTCTCCCCCCTCTATTCTGTCCTTGTGAAACACCACTTGGAGTATTGCATCCAACTGTGGGACCCCCAGTCTAAAAAATACATGAACCTGTTAGAGGAGGTCCACAGGAGGTCCACAAAAATGGATGCCACAAAAATGGGCCACACAAAAAAAAAAAAAAAGGCTGATAGCTGGAGTGTATCCATTTACCAGTGTACCAGTGCTTCTGTGCTTCTAGAGGAGCAGTCCATTTACAGACCAGACAGTGATGCAGAGAACTGTAAATGGAGAGGTTGTCTGTGATCCTGTATGTGACTGACATATACACAGTGAGTATAAAGGTTAAACTGAAAAACACAGAAATATCACTTTGAACAAACATTAGCCCATGGCATTGTGCTTTATAGAAAAGCCTATCAAGTTAATTAAAGGGTTAGTGGGATGTACACAGATACCATAACCTTGAGAAGAAAAATAAATAAATAAATAAAAATCTGTACTGTTGAATATGTGATTCTACAGATATAAGGGAACAGCAATTGAAGGCAGAGGAGGAGTCAGAGCTGACCAGCCCTCATGAAGCACACATGCATCTTTACATAGCCAAGCACCAAGTCACAAAACAGAAGGTCTGGAGAGCCAAGAGGAGGGGGAACTCGGAATGGCAAGGGATGACAATGGTTTTGTTTCTGAATGCAGAAAAGGTTTGAAAATGGGCTTGCAGCTGCCCTGCCCATTGGCCCAGCACTACTGAGCTCATCAGCATTCGTCCCATACGGTGTTGAGGCTGGGTTACCCAAAAACCCCACAGCAACACATCCTGACACTTTTCACAGCCCCAGGTGGAACAGCCCTCAAGAGGTGTGCATAGTTGCAACTGTCTTCTTTCCTAGGAGGAGAAGGACAGAAAACAGCAATTTCCCATCAAGGTATTTTAAAGAACAGTCTTTGAAAGAAGTGAGGCATGAAAAGTGCCACTCTCAAAAACATACTTGAAACACTGGAGGCATTTAGAAGTTTGTGTGCTGCTTGTTTGCAATGGATTGCTATTTTTCCATCAGAAAATTTATCCTTGTTATTATATTTGACCTGTACTATTGTCACTTTCAGGGAAGAACCACACACACACAAAACTAACAACTTCTAGCACATTAATAGGCCACAAACACCACATAATTTCTCTCTACATATGGCTTGTTTAAAAGACTCACACATGCCTAGAAATTCTGATGCAAATGTTTCCATGATTGTAGTAATTTGCCCATGAGAAGCTTGATTGCAGGACTTGATTGCATTCATGAGACATCTTTGCACACAGGTACAACAGAAAGTATAACCTTTTTCTACTGGAGAAACAGAGAGGATCCCCAGGAAGAACTGATACTTTCTCTTCCTAATGACCACACAAAGTCCTAACTTTTTTAGCAGAGGACAGTCCTACAGATTCATGGTTCAGTCACTGTTGTTTCATGAAATCAGAGTAGAAAACAAGTCAAAAGGGGCAACATACATTAAAAATATTTAATGATCACAAACTTAGGAGAACCCAGAAAACAAACAAAAAACCAAAAACAAAAACAAATCTATAAATTCATACAAGACTTTGGAAATAAATATTCCTGAATCTTGAGGACCATATAAGTATGCAGGGATCTTTTTAATATAACAACAAAAAAAAAAAACTTATACTAATTTGTTATTTCTGAACAGCCATGCATCCAGAAAAAAGAGATTTTCTATTCAAACCCAGATGCTCTGGTCACTGAAGGCCTGTAGATTTTTTCCAGATGAGCAAACAACAATATTTAGCTAGTGTTTTGTCTGTTCAGGGGACTGTGAAGTCTAACAGTGGGATGCACATCTCTGAACAATCAGAAGGTGGCACCTTTTTAACGCTGCTGCAGCAGTGCTGTGCTGGGATTGTGTTTAAAGTGGTTAAACATGCTTTGCAAATCAGAAGCTTAACTGAAGGTGCTTCCAAGATCAAATAGAAGCAATGCAAAACTCAAGACAACATAGAGAAATATAACATTTTACCACAATGAATGAATCCTGTCCATATATGAATTGCTAGCTTTAAACTCTGGGACAGTGAAGTACATTCAAATTCAAACAGCATGTATACTAAACAGTAAACCTTACTGATACATTAGTATCCAGGTACCTCATAAATTACTAGCTGAGATATTATATGTTATTCTACTTCTCTTCCAAACAAAGAGATATAAATAAATTCAATACTGAAGTTTGGATGTCATCAGAAAGCTGACAAAATACTGGGATTTCAGCCTTTTTTCTTTAGATTTGGTTCTCTAGCAGTAATTCCTTTGCATGAGCCAGCAGCACAAACATATCCCTCTCCAATCGTTTTTATGTGACAAACATTTATGGTTCATCTGCACCTAGATGGAAGGACTCTGATCACTTCTGCAGTAAAGCCTCTCCAGATGATCAGTTGCTGAGCGAGACAAATGACTCCTAATGAATATATGCAAATAATCATTGGAGGGAAAGGCTAAGACAGAAAGTGTCCTTTTATCTGATTCAATGCAGTTGTTTTAATGTTAGTGCTTTAAAATGTGTTATTAAACAATACAACAAAAGTTTCAGCAAAAGTCAACTCCTATCCTATTTGCCTGGCCTAAATTACCTTTAATATGTCTTTAAATTGTTTGTCGGGGGCCAGGGAAGGTTACAGTAATAATTAATATTAAGACTCCGTAATTACTCCATTTGGCACTTCGTAATGGAGCTGTCACACTATACATGCTGCTTCTGCAGAAGCTGAAGTACAACAAATATTGCTGAGTTATTATTTCACTATCTGAAGTTTTGGCAATGCTCAAGAAAAGCACAAACAGCATGTTGATAACCTTTACTTAAAATGGATGGTCTTTGCTGCTAAATTATAAAGACATAAAAAATTAACTAAATAAACCAGTTCCAATCCCAGCCAGGGAGTGACTAAGTCTGAAAGAGCCCTATCGGAGTGATTGCAATGATCCTGATTGCACAGCAGTACAGTTGGGCATCTGAAGGCTAGGTGGCTGGCCTATATTTTGTCATTTAAGACTCTGCACGTAGCCAAGGAGAAAGAGAAACACTTCCAAGGGCAATCTATTCTGTTTGTCTTCAGGTAGCATGGATTACTTAGGGAAGGTGTATGTCTCTTTCACTCACTTGTATTAGAAGCCTAAACTTTGGATTACTAAAATCAAGAGAATTACCAGCAACACACAAACAAGTCTTTGTAGGCCTTATGGTCAATTGGAGTGAACTGGTTTAGCTCCTTTGACACACTAGGGGACCTGGCATCATGTCTGTGCTGGCTATCACCATTGCACACAGTTAATTAAAAGACTATGAGTTCCTGTTTAAATCCTTACTGCCTGTCTCTTGCCACATAATTAATTTGTGGAAATGAAGACTACACAGGTATGGGATTTATTCTGGTGATGTCAAGTCTTCTGTCTTGCTCAGTTGTTACCTGTTGAGAAGTCACTATTAGTTGTTCAGTAAGTATTTAGTTTAGAAACATTAAAGTCTGGAGAGATTTTCTCCAGATTTTCTCACCACCTATTTTTTTTTTCTGATTAACATAAAAGTGGATTAAATACACTTTTTTTTTTTTTTTTTTTTTTTTTTTTTTTTTGACAGTAGAACATGTTATACAAGCCACCTGCAGCAAAAATCACTTTATCTGTCTTTGTTAATTTGCTGGTATTGCTCCCAAGACTATACATGTATGTATTTCAGAGACTGACAGAGTAGCAGTTTGTTTTGTGAAAGGCTGGGCAGGTACATACCACTGCACTAAGATTAGCCGCAACATACAAGACCAAGTTTTCTGTTCTGGCTGATTTTTTCTCTGCCAGAAGCAGAGGACATCCCTGAAAGCATCACCCTTGCTGAAGGGCATCCTCCTATTACCCAGATCTGCAGTGGGGTTGCAATACCTTCTTCGTTTTGTGTGAAGAGAGTCTGGGATGATGCCATGTTACAGCTTGGGTGATACTATGCTGTGACAAGTCCCAGCTTCAGAGCGTCTAGAAGCTGCCATGGCACTGATACCACATTCCTCACTAATTTCTCTTAAATTAAATGCAATGTCATAAGTTAAATGTCAATGTCATCAAAAAAAGCCTGTCAGAATTTTAGCACAGTAAATAAATTTTGTATTAGAAAGCCAAGGTACCCTGCCATAAGAACAAAACACAGGGAGTAACGAAATGTTCATCTCATCTCTGTATTTTTCCAAAATCTGTAGAACATGCTGGGGACAAGACTGTGCACAACAGCCATCCCATCTTTCTTTGTCACATCAGGGGTTACCCCAAGACTTCACTTCTTTTATCCCTATTACTGATCTTCACGGGTATTCATGGTGGGTCATTCATTTATGTATTTGTGTGTGTGTTTCCCCGATAACATAATTGCATCTTTATATAATATTAACCTTTATACTTGAGCAATGAGAATAAAAATACCTTTGCATATTATATCAGGTCCCCCAAAAACTGTTTAGATTGTCGTTTGATTGCACTAATTACCTTATCAATTATTTTAATCAAATCAGCTGTCTGCAAGATTTCATTTCTGCCAATGGACATTGACAGTCTTCTCATTGATGTCCTCTGAGAATTTAATAAGGAATGTTTTTGTTGTGGTTTTGTTGTTGGTGGTGGTGTTGATGGTGTTTTTTGTTTGTTTGTTTGTGTTTGTTTGTTTGTTTGTTTGTTTTAGATTTTATTTGCTAGTGTGATGTGAAGCCATCTAAAATTCAGTGGATATTCAAAATGCTTGAGTTAAACTTGTCCATTACTTTTGCTAGTAGGTTTAAAACTGAATTACTTCACCTGGCTGAAATGTGTCACTATAAAATGAATTGTCTGAGACCAATTCAAAAATCTGTGTAAGTGCTTGGCTGGCTAACTTTACACCTGTATTCATCATTTGGCCTGATTATTATTGATTCACGTTCTGAAGTATTTTATCTGGGGCCTTATGGTGAAGTGGTCTTGCGAGATTGTACCATATACTTCGCATTTCCACAGTGATTGTGAACACACATTTTCTGCTATGTATGTAAGCGAATAAGCTGTTTCAGTAACTGAACAAAGTGAGATGTCTGACAGATCCCTGTTACACACCAACAAAAAGCCAAGCATTTTACTGCACATGATAGCTAATGAAGAGCTAGACGTGGTGACATACTGAGAAGTGTGGGTTTGAACACTGTGGGTGATTACCAGGAACACAGATCATTCCATGAGCAAACATACTAGAAAAGTACTGTGCTCCAGGTATGGGACAGGGCCCCAGGAGGAACTTGAAGAGGCAATTTCTATTCCCAGAGACCCCCAGCAACACAAGGAATAACAGTGTTATGTCATTTTAGATAGCAAGCGAAAACATGCACACAAAATGTCTAAGCCAGAACAAATGCATAGGTCTAACATCTTGGTCACACATCATTTCTCCTGAAAATGTCAAGCATGATTGAAGGATGGAGAATTTTTTCTCAATCTATATTCCATTAATCATTCACAAACCACTCCTTAATTTGATGCTACTTTTGTTCATGAGTATTGTCCATTTTTACTTATCCAGTTTCCCAGTCTTGACATTATTTTCACTATGTTATTTGCAACTTCTATTATTAAATATTTATAGTATATGACAGATCACCTTATCCACACAATGGTTTTCTGTACCTGCAGAAAAATAGGTGGCAGGGGACTTTAAAAACAACAACAAAAAGATAAGGCATTATGAAACTGTCTTTTTCTTTTCCACAGTTTCAGCATTATTATCATGTTCTCTAAATATCTAGGCCATACTCAAATATGAAGTAGCCTGTGCAAAGGTTTTTAGGACCTTCTCAACATCTTCTCAGACTTACTTCTTTGTCGTATCATCTGTTAATATTTTTTCCATTATTAGGAACAGATTGTGGAATGAAACTGAAGGGTCATTCTTCATCCTGTTAGGTGTAATATTCCATGCAAGGTGGTCTAATCTTTCATGCTTTTCCATTTTTATGTGAACTTTTAAAAATAATGGGGATTTATACCCACACAGTTTATTTCAGTAGAACATATATTCTAAGTACCATATTTTTTCTGTCATTGTGGCACACCAGGTTTCCATAATAATTTATCTCCTTTCTAAAGAGTCCGTTAGCAAAATGGGAAGGAGCTTAGAAAGGAAAAGGAACTGAGGACTGGAAGAAGGCTTACAGGCAAGTTAGACAAAACTGATTTTTGTCACCTCAAGGAGGAGAGGACCATGCAACTGAAGGGGAGTCCTGCCCCAAGGGGAGAAAGAAGGGGGAGGACAGGGCAGGGACAAAGAGCCAGGTGGTTTAGGCAGGTGCATAAATTCAGGAACACCAGCTGCTGCTTCTCACCATGGTCGTCTCCTGAGTGTTCCCAATACTGAACTTTTCCCTGTTGCCTCCCATGAAGCCAGGCTGCTCTCCAGGACACAAACCATATAGGGGATATATTTGCCTTCTCCCTGTTCTCCTTTTGTACCAAGTCAGCCCTGTCATTGGTAGTCTTTGTGACTCCTATTATTTTACTCCGCTCTTTTTAATTTTTTTTTCCCCGAAAATGCTAAGTGCTCAGATAATTCTTCCAGCAAATGAAGGGCCGATGTACCTAACCACAGTAAAGCAGTTCCACACAAATTTATCATACTATCCTCTTGCATGGACTGGGAGAATGTTTTTTTTGTTTGGATGGTTGGTTGGTTGGTTTGGTTTTGGTTTTGTTTCTTTCTGGATGCTCTCAGACTCCTTGGTACCAGGGCACCTGAGGGAGCTGATTTTTCTCTTGCTGCTGACAGGTGAGTGGTCTTATTTTGCTGATGTTAGTAGTATCATTGTTCCCTGTCTGTGCCACATCGTTATGCAGACATGGGATCACACAGATAGTGGAGCCTGCTTTGCTGACTGTACACGGTCTTCTGTGCATACAAAGCAGGGAAGAAATTTGTCACCAGCATCTCAGATTCAGTGATGTTAAGCAGAAAGGTGGCTGATGAGCCCCATTACTCTGTATATTGACCTAGCTGAGTCATGCACTGCACCAAATACTGGCATCAGAGAAAGGGGAGCTGTCTAGTGCCTGTGGTGGGTTTGGCTGCTGCCCACTGAGCAGTGGGGTTCCAAATGCAATTTACTCTTTTTTTTTTTTTTTTTTTTTTCTTTTTCTGTTAAATAATTTTCATTCCCAGCATGCTCTGGTGTCTGATGGTTGAGCAGCCTAGGATAGTCCCTGGCTAAGCAGTGCTAGTTCATTAGCTAACTTTTGGCACACAAGTGGGGCAGTTTTGTTAGTGGATAAAGAGCACAATATTTGTATGGCACTCCTTGAACATCAGTTGAAATGTCATCTCTGGCATTCACTGCTGTTGTTTGCTGCCTGCCTGGAAGCATCCAGGCTCTCAGTTGCAGGGCAAAGGACTGGAAGTGAAACTCTCTGCCACATCTGATTTGTCTTGTTATATCTGGATAGAAGCTAAGCTAGGATCATATCGGACAACTAACAGCAAATGGTGGATGGGGCATGAAAAAGAAATCTGTAGGAATAAAATCAACTGTGCCTGATACTTTCTGCTGTACATGTTCCCCTTGACTTTTTATTTTTTCATTGTCAGAGTTTACATTTTTCTGTGCTATAGTGACTCATCATTTAGCCTTATATCTTCTCTGGTAATGTGAGCAGTTAAAACTAATACAGCTAATAATAACAAAATGAATACGAAGCCACTTGCATTAAGTGTAAATAAGTAAGACATCATGACAGAGTAATTTTTACAGTAGTGGATAACTAAAAGAGAAAAACCTAAAGCAGGAAAAGAATACAAGTGATATATTTAGAAATAATCTTTTTATAGCAACTGGTTGCCATGGAAATACTGCAACAAAGCAGGAAGGTAGGCATGGAGACTTTTAGCTCCAAACAGTCCCCAGATCAGGCTCTGGTCTGCTCGCCCTGCTCATACACTGCAGTGAAGCTCCTAAAGCCTACCAGAAATTCCAGCTTTCATGAAAGTGTGACAAATAGTCTTTCACATGAAGAATGGTCCTATACAACTTCTGAAAAAAAAAAAAAAAAAAAGACAAAAACAAAATACTGTGTTCTCTGGCACATAACACACATACATGTTCACGTACACAATAATAAAAGTATTATAAAATTATTAAAAAATAATATAGAAATACATATTGGAAATATATATTTGTATTTTTTCTCTTGCAATTCCCCACAGCCACATCTGAATCAAGAGTTGCCCTTAGTGCAGAAATCATTGCTCAGAGTTAAGAGGAGATAGTCACCCTTCCAGAGAAATCATTGGTACTGGAGCTGATGCTGAACTGCATTTGCTGTATCATGTTGTGGGTAACTACTGTTAGGGATGACTCGAGTACAAGTTCCCCTTATAGCTCAGTTGTACTTCCCTTCTTAACAGGGTTTTCCCATCTTGCACTCTTCTTTTTATTTTTGAAAATTCATTTTAAGGTTGTGATTTTGAGGGAGAGTCTTTTTTTTTTTTTCAGAGTGTAACTCACTCACTCAGCCAACGCTCTGTACTGAATCACCATAGATGTTTACAAAAATTCACTTTCTCTTTAGATAAAGTAAGGGTAAGGAAGCACTGGAAGCTTAATCTCCCTGACAGATCTTGAGTTCATTAATGTGCTATTTCCTTTGGAAATGATACACCCAGATGATCCTGTGATGTGCACATTAATAAAATAAATTCCCAGGGGTGCCTAGCAACCTTGCTATGATCTGCAGTGTAAGATGTGTCGTGTTTGAAATTTGATAGAGTTCAGAAGCAACTGATGTTATCAATACTGTCAAAATGCTAGTCCAATAGCTTTTAAACCCTTCATGCCAGCTTCTGCTCTGAGGAAGTGCATAGTTCATCCAAAATTTTTTTTTTTTTTCAGGTAGTAATTAAATCAAGCAATTGTTATACTTTTCCCTTTGGAAAAACCTGGGCTTTCAAAGGAGCCAACTCATCCCTCTATTTCTTTGACATGGCAGTACAGCCCTGCAAGCAGTACTCTGGTGTTCATAGTTCAACTCTTGAACCTCTTGATGTTTTAAATGACATTTTTCTTATGCCAGCCTTAGGCTATGACTCACAGAAGAATACTGCAGACCAAAAGTCTCCTATCAAGTTATTTTTTTTACTTTTTCTTACCAGTTCTGAACATTGTATTTCTTCCTTTTATCTCCCTCATTATAAAAATATGATGTAGTTTTTCTCTTAAGGTGCAGAAGACTGCCAGGCACACCAAAGATGTGATTTCTTTTCCTGGGTATTGCATCAGACACTACATTTTCAGTCTGACATTTAAAAATTAGACCACCATTAGACCAAATGACTTTGATTCACAGTCCCCTTCATAAATAAATAAATAAATAAATAAATAAATAAATAAATAAATAAATAAATAAATAAATAAAGTCCTGTTAATATAAAAATATTTCCTTCCTAGGAAAATTATATTATAAAAGGTATATGATCGGCCTTATGAGAGAAAGCAGTCACCATTTTTTTTTTTCTCTGTGTTTGTTTTCCTAATTGCCTTTACAGTGACTTTCAATGCAGCCTTCAGGGGCAATCCATCATGTGGATGCAATACTTCACCTCTGGTTCAGTCCTGGACATCACTAGCACAATAGTCCCTACATGAAAGATCTGAAATATTTATCCATCTAAATTATTTCATTTAGGCAATGAAATAAGATTTGAATAAATTTAGGTTACAACATTAGGGCTGAGTACTGTTGAATAGACAAAATCACCAAAATTCACGACACTTCACAAAAAAAAAAAAAAAAAAAAAAAAAGAAAAAAAAAGATATTCATTTATAATAGAGAAATCTCAATTAATTCCCAATTAATTCTCAATTAATTCTCAATTAATTAATAAAAAAATAATTCCTATTTCAATGAGACATTTTAATTTGGACTTTCTCTAATAGTTCTCAGTGATATGGCTCTAGTATGAAATGTATTACTTTATTTGGGTCTTTCTGGTCTATAAATAAACCACATAAAAGTATAAAAATTGCAAAAATGTAAGGTAAACTCATTACATTTTCAGCTATCCTAGCTGCCCTCTGATCACTGCTACACTCCCCAGGATCTCATTGAAATTACAAAGGTTCAAGAAACTTTCAAAAATGCTTCCCACTTCTCTCATGAAAAGTGCTGAAGTTTCCCTGAGCCATTTCAGTGAGCCAAGATTCAGGAAAACAAAGTTCTCTTTTGAAACATTTGTTCTTTTCCTTCCTTCCTTCCTTCCTTCCTTCCTTCCTTCCTTCCTTCCTTCCTTCCTTCCTTCCTTCCTTCCTTCCTTCCTTCCTTCCTTCCTTCCTTCTTTTTAATTTTAAGTATTTGAATTTAAAAACAAATATTTCATGCAACTGTAAAATCTAAAACAGTGCCTTTATACTGTTGGGGATTTGATTTTCTTAGCTTCCCAATGAGACACATCAATCACTTTTGTCCAGCAAAGTGCCAAGATGAAAGAGACTGAATACGTCACTTATTTTAATAAAGAGCAAACTCCTTCAGGTTATTTTTAAGAAATCTCTCTGACTGCATTTGCAAAACTGGACATGTGGCAATGAAGGCATTCCAACACAGATTCCAACATGGAGACCATTTGACATGTCTGTGACCCCTGCTTTGCTTATACTTAGCAGTCAGGGTAGGATGTGAAGATGCAATTGAACCCAGAAATAACAGAATTTATTT